>NW_026262695.1:1317590-1688492 GCF_021869535.1 Mytilus californianus | reverse complement strand
GAAAAGAATTAGACGTTCGATTGTCTAACTACTAAACAAGAAGATGTGGAATAACCCAGCGACACAAATAAAATTGAGAATGGAAATGGGGAATGTGTCAAAGAGACAACAACCCGACCATAGAGCAGACAACAGCCGAAGGCCACCAATGGGTCTTCAATGCAGCGGGAAACTCCCGCACCCGGAGGCGTCCTTCAGCTGGCCCCTAAACAAATATGTAGACTAGTTCAGTGATAATGGACGTCATACTAAACTCCAAATTATACACAAGAAACTAAAATTAAAAATGATACAAGACTAACAAAGGCCAGAGGCTCCTGACTTGGGACAGACGCAAGAATGCGGCGGGGTTAAACATATTTTTTGAGATCTCAACCCTCCCCCTATACCTCTAGCCAATGTAGAAAAAACAAACGTACAACAGTACGCACGGTAAAACTCAGTTTAAGAGAAGTCCGAGTCCGATGTCAGAATAGGAAACAAAAGAAAATAAACAAAATGACAATAATACAAAAATAACAACAGACTACTAGCAGTTACTAACATGCCAGCTCCAGACCTCAATTAAACTGATTGAAAGATTATGTCTTCATCATATGAATATCAGGCACAGTCCCTCCTGTTAAGGGTTTAGTATTATACCGTCATAAAATATATGAGAAGAACATAACCCGTGTCATGCCAACAACTGGTTTTAGAATAAATATGTTTAATTCCGATGCAAAGACCCTATATGTGAATCAATATTAAAGCCAAAACATGCAATCTTTAATGACCTGACAACAGTATCGTAACTATATCCCTTCTTAATAAGTCTGTTTAAAAGTTTTGTTAGTTTTTGAGGTGAATACTGACATTTTTGTGCTTTGTAAAGAATATTACCATAAAAGATTGGATGTGAAATACCCGAACGTATAAGATGTCTGTATGTTTAGTTATATTTACGAATGATATCCTCATACCGATGATAAAATTTAGTAAATATTTTGACTAGTTTATGATATCGAAAACCCTGGTGTAATAATTTTTCAGTAATATATGAATTTCTCTCGCTAAAATCTAATACGTTGTTACATACACGAGCGAATCGTACAAGTTGAGATAGATAAACACCATAAAATGGTGACAAGGGAATGTCACCATCTAAAAATGAATAATTAACGATAGGAAATGAAAAATCATCTCTTTTATCATAAATTTTTGTATTAAGCTTCCCGTTAGTGATATAGATATCAAGATCGAGGAAAGGACAGTGGTCATTGTTAGTATTAGCTTTATTTAAAGTAAGTTCAACAGGATAACCTTCTTTAGTATACATACTGAAGTTGTCATTGTTGAGAGCCAATATATCATCCAAATATCTAAAAGTATTGTTAAATTTTTGTATCAGATGTTGTTTCGATGGGTCTTTGCTGATTTTTTTAAAACATAAATTGTAACTCATAACAATACAAAAAACAGGTCCGCAATAAGTGGTGCACAGTTAATTCCCATTGGAATTCCGATAACTTGACGATATACGGAATCTCCAAAGCGAACAAAAATGTTATCAAGTAAACATTCAAGGGCAGATATAGTATCAAAGCATGTCCAATTGACATAGCTCTTTTGTTTGTTGCTACTAAAAAATGACCTGAAAGAGTTTGAACATATGTTTTCGCATTCCGACTTTTTAAATGCCCATTTAATCAGGTGTGTGAATTTTTTCTTAATAAGAATATGAGGCAAAGTGGTATATAGGGTAGAAAAATCAAAACTTCGAACAGATTCAAAATCACCAATCTATGCATGCAATTTATCAAGTACTTCCAACGAGTTTTTGACACTCCAAAAGTAGTTAATTCCAGTATTTTCAAAGGCCTGGCTATAATTAAACACAAATTTTCGGGTAGATTTCTTGTAAATATAACAAATAAGAGGGAGTTTAGTATTATCAAAAAATCCAGGAATTTGTTCGCTCGGACACACACTCCATAATCTAGTAAACTATAAGAGCATAAACCTGAAGCACGGGGAGGCACTCTACTGTCTCCTCACGGCAGTAAAGATAAACTCTGTGAAAATTAAATTGAGAATGGAAATGGGGAATGTGTCAAAGAGACAACAACCCGACAATAGAGCAGACAACAGCCGAAGGCCACCAATACATAAAGAAATGATTAATTTTCTTTTGGTAGTTGACACACATGACAGATAGTTTTCACTTATCCAGTTTTGGAAGTAGAAAAAAAAAGATGCGATATATATTGACATTGATTTATAATTATACACATGTATGTATCTATCTGTTAGTTTTCGTAAATAGAAAAATTAAACATAGTAAAGAATTATAGTCAAATACCCGTCTGGACAGTTTTATTCACGAGGGCATTTATATAGCATGTTTTAATAATACATGTAAAAGAATTTTTACACTATTTCACCTAAATCCTTAACAGCATAGAAAAAGACCACTAGCTTATTTTTTATACAATGAGAATTTTTGACAATATCATATTGAATTAATAGTTTAACATTTTTTTTCGTTACTTACCCATCACAGATTTTATATCTAAAACACAAGCTAATAGGATAATCCACAACAGGTCTTCAGCCATTGTCATTTTCTCTTAAAACTAACAGTAGCACAACAATGAAGTAGATGTGATACATAAAAGTTATTTAAATCTTTTAAAGTTAGTTATTTATGATGTAATGTTTACAAATGACGATACATTAAGGAAGTTGAATAACTTTTCAGTAGTTTCCCTTGCATGTTACATATTTTGTTCACTAAAACTACTGATAATGCGTATACAAGTATAATGATAATGTATTACATTGATATCATTCTTGTATACTGAATAACCCTATGATCATTCGTTCTCGCCAAATCAAACCAAACACAATGACGCATATATAAATGCATGCCATAGTAGTAAAGCTATCCTTTAACACTGGTTCATGCGTTATTTTCTTGTATTACAAAATCAACACAGAAACGTTCGTCTCGGCTGATGTTGTTAGCACGAGAAAAGCGTTTATCAATGTATTTTTTGTAGCCCCTGTTTGTTAGGTTGCCAGCAAAGTCTTGTAATTGTTTTATCACAGTATCATTGGTGCAAGAAATCCGCTTAATTCGCTTAATTCTAATGACCTGACTGTTAGAAATGCCTCTTGTACAGTATATATACACGTCTAAATATGTGACAACTTTACGACAGACGTTCTCCATCGGATAACCTATAGTTATACTGGGCGGACACAATTATTTATTTATACTTCTTCTCAAATTAAGCCCAACAATGTTAATCTTTATTTTTGTTCTTCTATCATCGGGATTCAAACCCCT
Source organism: Mytilus californianus (assembly GCF_021869535.1). Classification (NCBI taxonomy): domain Eukaryota; kingdom Metazoa; phylum Mollusca; class Bivalvia; order Mytilida; family Mytilidae; genus Mytilus; species Mytilus californianus. The sequence goes on along the minus strand of NW_026262695.1, from coordinate 1,685,161 downwards.
GCATCTTACAGTCTTAGACACCGTGTCCAGCGCTAGACCACTGGACCAACTAGGCTATAACATTTCTTCGTTAGTCTTGTAATGCCTTTCCTCGTCGGCTTTATCTAGGGTTGTGATAAAGTACATAATGCATATTGGCAAGCAGATGGTATACCTTGCAGATATGTTTTGTGTTTGTATATATATATATATATATTTATAAACAAGTCTAAATTGTAAACAACGTTCAAACCTATGATTGCGTTGGATAAAAATCGCAATATTTATACGTGTGCATGCAAAACAAATTTCTTGTTAGAGGGGTCTAAATACAGGACAAACAACATTTTCCAAAAGACCAAAAAAGTGAACAAGTATATTTTAACAAAACGCATTTGATTAACAGGTCGAACAACAAATGTTCTTAAACCCTTCTGACTGCCATTGGCGATTGCCAAATAAATGGATCACCGATGTAACAAATGGAACTTAATTATAAATTTAATACTAAACAGAAAACAATAAACTTGCGGAAAAGATGATATACCGCTAACAAAAGGTGCAAAGGTTTTTGTACACCATATCCGGATTTCGACAATTAATGTCTTTTCAGTGATGTTAGGAATCGAAACGGTATTTGGAAAGCCATACAATTTACCTCAATTTAGGATAGACTCTTGAATTTTGAGGAGTCAAAATAGGATGAACGGATCATATAAACCCGAAGGCAAATATAATACAAGCCCAAACGAACAATATAAAGAAGTCTGAATTGTAAACAACTTTCAAACCTATGACTGCGTTGGATAAAAACCGCAAATTTTATACGTGTGCATGCAAAACAAATTTCTTGTTAGAGGGGTCTAAATACAGCACAAACAACATTTTCCAAAAGACCAAAAAAGTGAACAAGTATATTTTAACAAAACGCATTTGACTAACAGGTCGAACAACACATGTTCTTAAACCCTGCTGACTGCCATTGGCGATTGCCAAATAAACGGATCACAGATGTAATAAATGGATCTTAATTATTAATTTAATACTAAACAGAAAACAATAAACTTGCGGAAAAGATGATATACCGCAAACAAATGGTGAAAAGGTTTTTATACACCATATCTGGATTTCGACAATTAATGTCTCTTCAGTGATGTTAGGAATCGAAACGGTATTTGGAAAGCCATTCAATTTACCTCAATTTAGGATAGATTCTTGAATTTTGAGGAGTCAAAATAGGATGAACGGATCATATAAACCCGAAGGCAAATATAATACAAGCCCAAACAAACAATATAAACAAGTCTAAATTGTAAACAGTGTTCAAACCTATGATTGCGTTGGATATAAACCGCAATTTTTATACGTGTGCATGCAAAACAAGTTTCTTGTTAGAGGGGTCTAAATAAAGCACAAACCACATTTTTTCCAAAAGACCCAAAAAGTGAATTTTTATATATAGATCATATATTTGTAACAACCTTTGTTGCCGATGGGTTATGTTATTTCCAAAGAAAGATTTCATACAAAAATCATTGAGAGAGATCATATTAGTAAAAGACAATTGTGTTGAATTTAAAGCTTGGCCTACCTGAACCTACTGTTGCAAATTCAGTTTACGGAGATAAAACAAAAAGGGATATCTGCATCAGTAAAATCATGTTTCACGTAAGTATTTCTATACGATTATCCATATTCTAATGTCAAGTAATCAAGGCATTCCATTTAAGTAATTATTTCGGTGTAAAAGATTCATTAAACGACAATTCCATTAAATGATGATGTCTTTTTGAAAACCGAACAAGGTGACATCATCTGTATGCCTTCAATGTCAACGCCTTACTCTAAGTCTGTACTAATTTTCGTAGATTGAGGATTATGCTTTCATGGATATTTGATTTCGTGGTATGCCAAAGTCTGCATTCAAATCTATAGGAAATGTATACTTCCTTTACACACGCAATTCACCAAATTTGGTATCCCACGACCTGGGGATAGAAATGTGACTTACCATAGAGTTTGGTCACTGGTGCATTGTTGATGTTGTATTAAGACTTATCATTAAGTTTGGGCACTAGTTCATAAATGAAGGTAGTGGTTCATTAACGAAGGTAGATTGGCATTTTGTGATTCATTTCAAGCACTGATCTGTTACTACATGTTGTATTGTGACTTCTTTATGGATTGCGTCTTTAACTTGTGTAGACTTTAGCGGAACAGTTTACTGGATTACTACTTAGCTTTGTATGACTAACAAAAGCGGTCAAGGTTGTCTTGTGTCGTTTGGTAGGTTCCTTATTGTCGTATACACAAACCAAATACTTCATTTCTCAGTGGTTTCGTTCTATTTAAATTTAAATTTCTTAAAAGTTAAGTAACGTCCAACCTAGGTAATATTTTCAAATTCCTATATTTTATTTTTATAACTGAGACACTCAAGGCTTTACCTTACTTAGTTTATACCATCAGGGATTTCGTTACCACAAATTAATTACAAATTTTACAAAATATTTAAATAGATACAAAAATTTGGTAATGAAGTTTCATGAATATTTCTTATTATGAAAGGGTTGTCATATCCCAAATTTTACGGTGATATTGTTTAAAAAGGTTAGTGGAGGGTTATAATCTCACGAATATGTTTAATCCCGCAAAATTTTGTAATGGTTGTCGCAAGCTAGGAGCCTGTATTTCAGTGGTTGTCGTTGGTTTATGTCTGTCAAACTTCTTTTTATCTTCCTGGTTTGAACTCAGGTGGATAGTTGTTTCATTGGAAATCATCTCCCTATTCCTTTATAATATTTCGGTAGTCTGCTTATTCCATGATGTTTATTCATTTCTCACTAATTTTGCTTCAAATTAACAGATTCATTCGACTTATTTTTGGAAAAAAAACTAAACATAATTCACGATACATTGTGTACAAAGCAGAAGAAAAATTACGATAATAATAGTAATGGATTTTTCGCAGTATGTCTGAAAACTTAACTGAAAATGACTTGATAATTTATTGTTCAGTCTTTTCAGCTGTTCACATCAAAATGACCGTTTCACGAGGGCTTTTATTTAACATGTTTTAATAATACAGGTAAAATATTTGTTTTACTATTTCACATAAATCATTAGCAACACAAAGAAAGGTCATCATCTGATTTTTTATACAAAGAGGTTGTTAATTTGTAGCTTATTTTAGACGCCATATATCCACTGTTGACATTACAGGTGTTATATGCTTCCATCCAAGTGAACAGTCCACGTGGGGACAGCAAAACTAAAAGGGGTAACATCGAATGAGAAACTTCAATTGATGCATACACAACTCATAACATTTACCAAAAAAGGAATATGTAATTAAATGATTGAATAATTAAGCCAGTTTTGGACAGAACTATGTTGCACTGAGTTCACATGAACTAGACCAGGAAAAGCGTCTCATTTTCTAATGGTAATATATAAGTCGTGGAATTACGTAACCTTGTATAGTTTACCATGACAATTTTGTTCGAATTATTCATGCCTTACGAAAAATTCAACAAAGAAGATTTAGTACTTTGTTATATCAAACGTGGCGTATTCAGATTATACATACCCTTTTCGATTGGGGATCCATGTTAAGTGTCAGTTATTACGCATATTCTATACCATGATATAAAGCTGTAGTATTAGTGTACTGTATTTTGTTAAATTAACCAACGCGTGTTCCAGATCAAAAGTTACCAATAGTAACAGTCAGAGGGAAATTAGTTTACACCACCTTGTGGTATTACTGTAATTTGTGAAAAAGCAGCATATCCGAACTATTTGCTCCGATTGACCTTGAATTAAATTACAATCTCCCGTGCTTGCATTAGCAAAATCATCAGTATTGTCAATATTGTAATCTACGCCATCCTGGTAAATGAACTATAGTTATAAATTATCAAAGAAATCGTTTTGTCTCATAAACTATAAGCGAAGCAAATAACAACATCCTACTAGTTTCGTACAAGCGATATCATTCAATAAATTAGCAATTTATATGTAAACTTATTACTTACTATCGATAGAAAAAGGAAAACAAATTCTCCTGTACTTAATGAGCGTGATGTCAGTTTTGCTAGTTGCTTTTTCGAATAGTTACTTGTTCAATGATATAATGTATATACTTCTGGAGTTTAAGGGTTCTGTACCCCTAGGCACAGATGGCTTTAGCAGTATTTGCACAATTTTTCGAACAGTTTGGATCTCTTTGATATCTTATTTAATTATGTCTTCAAACTGATTTGATTTAAGTGCCACTGATGAGTATAATATAGACAAAACGTGCGCTTAGCGTAGCAAGTTATAAGCCTGATATCTATTATTTAGTGTTTACTGGATTGATTCCACAGCCGGTTGGTCGTTCAGTGCCTGAGTGTATTACCAGCCAAATAGTCAGCATTTATGTGTTTACATGAATTATCAATGATAAGGAATATTTCTGCAAATTGTTTGTTTACATCATTTTGAATAAGAATTCCAAACACTAAGTTATCATTACCATCAGACACATATGGCCTAAGCCGTGTGTGGAATAGTAATAATGTACAAATTCTGAAAATGTTCTGATTACATAATTTTGAATTAAAATTCCAAACACTTAGTTATCATTGTCCTCAGATACACATGGCCCTAGCCGTACGTGGAACAACTTTTTGAATTCTTTCCGCCAAAATGTAATATCAAAATCTATAGAATATAAGAAATTAACGTATATACATTAATGTATATATATGTATATATATGTATATACACTACTATCTAGTGTGTGATATGGATGTAAGGCGCAATTACTAGATAAGTAAGCCGCCTACCAAAAGCAATAACAACAACAACGAGTTCTTTTATTTTCATTTTTCTCACATGTCGTGTTTGATTATGACTTCAAGTGGATTCGTTTTTGGGGACCAATTTAGCATCTATATTAGCCAATTGTGCTTGGTGTAAAACATGCTGTTAACAAGGACAATAAGAAGAAAACATTATCCTTTAACTTCAATTTCCGCTGTATCGATGATGTCCTTTAACATAAAAATTCAAACCGTAGAGTTGACCGCATTTCTTACATTTCTCTGAACATCAAGGATACTATTGGTCTTTTATCAAAATCTGGCTGTACATTAAGAAACTAACAGTGTGTGACGGTTTGAAACTACAATTTACTCACAAATGGAGACTTGATATTTTCTATTATAACATTAATTTAGACTTTTATGCAGCAACCTTCCAACGATATCTGAATATTGAATATATATCTCTGAGTTATTCGAAATAACGTTGCATACACTATTCTTAGGTTTTTGTAGACGTCATTTTGATTTTAGTGACCATTATGAAATAAAAAGTAGCATGGTCACGGATTCACTGCGGTCATCCGAAAATCATTTAAAGATGCTGCGCGTCTTTTTGCCATTGGTATTCCGGGGATTATTTTGTTCGATAATCATACTAAAAATACTAATTTTGGACAATTAAATTTTGCTGTATGAATAGGTACCACCGTGAGTGACGCTCACATAATTTCTGGTTTTCTTGTAGAACACACAAGAGGCTTATATCATTGTCTCGGTATTGGCGCAGTCCAGTAAGTATGAACGATTAGATGCAGACAGAGATAAAAAAAAATTAAAAAAATCAGGGACTAGCATGCAACATAAGGTATAATGGTGAAAAAGCTATATACGCCACAAATTGTGTCTCAAAAATGCTATTTCGTTTGTATTTGATGTTTTCACTTGTGAGAAACGATAAAAAACCCGTATTTTCCTAAGCAGATATTGTTTAACAAGATTATTGTGCAATAACCTGAGATGATGTTGAAAACAGTCTACGTTTTTGTGGATATGATTAAAAAGTTAATTAGGTAAATAATATTTACAAACTAGTATTCAATACTAAAACAGGTCAGTTTATTGCATACAATATGTTTCGTAAGTACTTTCTACAAACTGGAGTAACTATAATGTTAATAACATGTGCGTTCTTTTGTTGTTTAAAAATTAAAAAAAAACCTTTAACTCCTCACAAGTTGTTTTAAACACCAATCTGGATTTATATGATTCATCTACAAATAACTTATGTGTAGATATTTGCTCCACCAATGTAAAAAAATTTAAAAAAATTACCATTTAATTTCTTAATCTGAATTGCTTTGAAATAGTTATGAAGACGATGAAGTGTATAAGATGACCGTAAGGTTGATACCTGGTTAAAATAATGTGTGAATTTAACCTGGATAAGATATAATTCTACCACATCAGTCACTTCTTGAAATCAGGGTTACAAATAAATCAATGTCATCAAATATTTTATTGTGTCCATATTCAGCAGTACTGAATTACCAATAACCCTTCTCAAGATAATAAATTGTTGCCGCTAGACTGCTTTATCGTATACATCATTTTCATTTCTAGTTTCTGATTTGAGGGTTGACGAATAACCGTAGTCACTACCGTCTGTTGATAATGTGTCTGTATGATCATAAACATCGTTATCAAGTTGCAGTCTTCTTCCTCCATGGTTGGAACTGTCGTATGTTTGGTCATATTCGTTACGAATTCCTACATGGCTGTCATATAAATTTGTCTTTGAATCAGTTCGCCTTTTTGATACACCATTTAATCGATCATATTCTCCGTATGATGTTTCAGTATAAGTGTCCTCAGTTGTTTGGAGTCCGTTCTTTTTAATTTTGTTTACGACTGCATACGTGTTGCTTGAATTGATTGAAGCTAAGCCATATGATTCGTTAGAAATCGGCGTCTCACTTGTTCTAACTTCTGGATTTTGTGAATGCTCGTAGAACTCGGTGGAGAATTGGACTTCTTGCTTATCCGTATTAGCCGATTTAAAAAATCCCCATGATCTAAAAATAACATGAAATGTTAGATCTAATTGAGACAGGTAGAAGATATCAAAGCGATAGTCATAGGTTTAAGTCAAACACAAACAAACAATATTGTAAATGAATAGAGAAAAGACCAAAAAGAGAAGAATGTCGGCAAGTTTATAAAATATTAAATTGAAAACTATGGAGTCAGCAACAAAACGCCACTTACAGATGTCGGTGCACTCCTGTGTCATATGAAAGTAAGAAGTTTACGTTGAGTGAAGAATATTATTGTATAGTTTTATCACAAAACCGTATGATCATATTAGGCAGCTTTAGTTCAAATAATCAAAATATAATAAGAAATATAAACAGATTGGCATAGTTTTTATTAAAATCAGTTCCCACTCAATGCTCATGGGAAACAAGTAGTCTAAGTTACAAGGTCTTTAAAGCAAGTTGATTTTCGTTTCCCTGTGTCAAGTGCAACAACTATGAATTGTTTGTCTTTTATAATCGTTTATTGTTATAGTCATATTGCTGTCTTCCCGGTCATTACCCCAGATCTCAATTAATCTAAATGCAACTGGACGAGGTGCAGGTATTAACCGTAGCACACACGTTCACAATTATAGCTAAAATACTTCAAAACCAAAAATGAAGTCAAATGGATAAGTTGAATCAAATACATTAAATGAACAGTTAGAAAATCGATAAGTAAACATGTGTAATAATGACTTTAGCACACACATGAAGTGATAATTATTTCTTTTGTAAGTTATCAAATGTGTGAGCTCAATTAACATGAAATATATTTTTAATGTGCAAATACACATTGTACAACCCTATAATTTTGTTTGTTTCAATGTCCATTTTTATAACAATAACAAGTTGTGCCCCGACAGTGAATATAGACAATGTATTTAGGTCGTGCAAATCAAAGCGCCCGCAAATCATTAACATGCTAGGTTATAAACTAACAGTTCGCTTAAAAAGCACAGTCTATGGGATAAATGAAATGTTTGATAATTTAAATAGGAAAGTATAAAAATGAACTGTTACACAATTCATTTTGTATCTAATTGTTTAAGTATGAACGAATGTAAATGTTAAAATTAATGCATACTGGTTTCAAGGCAGGCACTTCAGTTTACAGCGGTTTTAAAAAATGATTCAGATCCGTGGTCAATAGTGCATCATTGTATGATTTATAAAAAAAAAGATGTGGTATGAGTTAGTCTTAAAGTAATGATTAATTTAAGGTCAACAACGAATAAGTTTTGAAATAGCAAATTCAGATTTTTGTTTATAACAATAAATGTTAAGGAAAATTAAAATATTGTACTCAAAATGTAGTACGTATATATAATGTTACCTTATTTTGCAGAAAATTACAACCGAAACAGCTAAAAATGCGATTGCACCTGCAATACCACCAATTATTGGACCTAACAAGAAAAGACAACAATAACACATTGGTGGACAATACATATCACTTATATCGGATCCAAATGTAATAATAAATAAAATAACATTTGTTGATTAAACCAGATTTTCAGGTCTTATATCTGAGACATTGGTACATTTTTGTATTTCTGAAATGATAAGATAAGCTGCACAAAAAAGTGCTCAAAGGTGTTTATTTATTGAGTTGCAAAGCATACTTAATCATAAATAATATTTTAATCAGCAGGTAATCCATCACACGTTTTATTTTGTACACTTCAATTATATTAAAGGCAATAACTATCTGAAAAAGTGAGATAAGTAATTAAAAGAAATGAAGGTACCTATGTCAAAGATGACGCTAGAATCTTGTTCCATTGCATTTGTTGCAGTTACGCTTCGTCTTGAGATTGTAGTAGATGATTCGTCTAAAAAGAAGGTGGACAAATTGTTAAGCAGAGCTATTTTTGTACAAGTTTTATACAACTTCATCATTGACACAACGTTCTTACTTTATTTTATACAATTAGGTGTACAAGTTTTGGAACTGTTTTCTATTGAGGCAAGTCATAAGTGTTCGCGTGAAATCTGTTTCTAATAAAGTTATATAAGTAGAATGTTTCCTCAGTTTTTTTGTTTGTTTTCTGTCCCATATCATTTTAGTTTAAACATGCAAAAAAAAAAAAAAAAATAAAGACATTTTTTATTCTTAGTTAAAACGACTTTGGAATATTAATCGCTCACGTCTGCTTTAAACCAAAGCACCAAACGGTCAATTCCAGCCATTATTACAGGTTTTCATAATACCTGTACAATTTAAATTGAAAAAAGGGACTTATTTTCTTCGTCGGACAGCTGTATTTGTAATATCTCTTGAACATACAAGATACAGGTTAGACTAAAACTTTCTTGATTTACATTCATCAGGAACACTCAAGTTATGTCGTTCCAGGCTGTTCTAGACTTTGGATGATATACAGGTGACATATACAGTTGTATTCATACATTGTTTTTTTTTAATTGCGTATCAATATTTGTCTTACAAAAGAACAACAAAGCTAGTACTTTAATTTATCTTCGTTTTTCATGTATCTCCCTCTTCTTTTGTATAACCTTCTCCCCCAAGGGTGACAGGGGAATAGAAATATGGTCACTTGGTCTTCTTCCGACCGGCAGTAAAACGCTTGCCAGAGTCGGGCGGCCATTTGGTTGTGCGGGATGTACAAGTTTCCAGTCACGTCCGGTCAGAATGGGGACGTTGAATCCGATGACTCGTGTGAAGAGAGCGCCACTCTCTCTCTTTGCACGTTAAGAACGCTTGCAACAACTCTTTGAGGGGTCCGTAGGAGGCCTGTTTCAAAACAAAATTTCAGTCGCTATCCAATATACTAGTGCCCTAATTTTCCAGTGTCAGTCCAAATTTCCCCGACCATCATCCCGGATGACCTCCCAGGCAGAAAACCCTGGCCGTGTTAGGCGCAACTTTTTGGAAGTTTTGGTCCTTGGTGCTCTTCAGCTTTGTACTTGTTTTGGCTTTCAAACTTTTTTCATCTGAGCGTCACTGGTTGGTCTTGTGTGGACGAGACGCACGTCTGGCGTATTGAATTTTAAGCCTATTACCTTTTGTTAGCTATTATTCGTGTGTTTCTTTGTCCTATATGTTCTCCCATTTATTTGTATTGTGGTCCTGTCATGTGATGTTGTCGTTTTGGTGTTGTGTTTGACCAGGTTCAACCCACCATTTTTTTCTTAAAATGTCCTGTACCAAGTCAGGAAAATGGCCATTGTTATATTACAGTTCGTTTCTGTGTGTGTTACATTTTAATGTTGTGTTTTTGTTGTGTTGTTATTCTCCTCTTATATTTGATGCGTTTCCCTCAGTTTTAGTTTGTAACCCGGATTTGTTTTATATCTCTATCGATTTATGAGTTACGAACAGCGGTATACTACTGTTGCCTTTATTTACAAGACCTACCTATTGTATTTATTGTTAACTTGTTCTCGTCCTGAACATGCATGAAATATTTGCCACTGGACGTTTAACAATCAATAATCAATCAATCAAGTATATAATCATCCAGCAGGACGGTGCACATGAACCATTCGTTAAAACATACCACAACTGCATAACCTTCTTAAAAAAAAGATATATAGGAGACAACTTATTTAGCGTTTATACTAAGTATCATTCAAAGGCATCAGCATTATTCATTGCACAGTTGCATATAGCGTTACAAAAAAGTGTGGTGAGGTGGATTCAACCAGTGGTGTAAATCAGGTTTTGACTCTAAAAAGTACTAATGACCTACTCCAAAATCATTACACTAAATCTTCGCTATTTTGCAATATGTTTTTTAACTTTTATTTCATCTCCTTAAACCGTGTTTTCCACAAAAATGAAAATGAGAAACACACATTCCTAGTTTAAAGTCACGAAAACCACAGTGATACCAACAACAAAAACACCAAAGACTATATAAAGTAGACAGACGCTGGACTTTTTGATCGACTAATGTACATATACTAGTAATACAGAACGAATACCTATACTTCTATTATGAAACTATTTTTCATTATCAGATATAAAGACGAATTGCTCGAATTTTATAAACCCTAGAGAACATGGTATTGAAGAAATGCTAGCTTCATATCTGAATCTGTTTTCCTAAAATTGACTATGGTTGGCGAGTTCAGTTACTCCATTGTCAACTTCAATTGTATGGTGTTTAAATATATTAATGAATTCGTTACGAGCATGAATGTGCATTTTATGTCAATTTCATTGAAGTTTATTACGCAAAGACTGCTCTATATATAATAAGATGTGGTATGAGTGCCAATGAGACAACTCTCCATCCGAGTCACAATTTGTAAAGTAAAACCATTATAAGTCAAAGTACGGTCTTCCACACAGAGCCTTGGCTCACACCGAACTATAACCTATAAAGGGCCTAAAAAACCATGTAAAACCATCCAAACGGGAAAACCAACAGTCTAATCTATATAAAAAACGAGAAACGAGAAACACTTATGAACCACATCACCAAACGACAACTATTGAACATCAGGTTCCTGATTTAGGACAGATGCAGTGGGTTTCAACGTTTTAATAGGTACCAACCTTCACCCTTACCCGAAACAATAGTATAACATTACTACATAGAAAGACACACTATAAAATATCAATTGAAATGGCTGACCTCAATCAAAAGACATATAAACATAAGTGAACATACACTGAACGAATGAATTTGATTAATGACACAATGTAAATACAAAATCAATAAGATAAGGGGTGAATAAATAAAGGCAACAGTAAAATACAGCTGTGAAATGTTGAATAATTATAGATCTAACAATACCTTATCTTTTATCTGGTACACATCGTTTACTCAATATACATATAGAAATAAATATTTGATCAAGGAAAAACAATCCCGCTCTTAAGAAAGCAAAAACCAAGTCAAAAATAACACGCGTTACTTAAAGACAATAAACTCATCATATATACCAGGCTTCAAATCTTGTACACCAAACGCGCGTTTCGTGCTTGAAACTTTCTCTGGTGTCTGTAAAGCAGATAAACTTTGCTTTGAGGTTGTAGATAAAGCGGCGCCTGGAATATAGCGGAACACAATTTGTTTCAATTGAAAAATAACAATATTTGCATTTGTATAAGATGTTAATTAGATTGAACTTCTGTACTTTGAAGCCTTATAATAAAGTGCTCGTTGTGGTGCTTGAAACAATGGAAATAATGATTTAACGAGCACATCAATAAGAACGTGTCTCATCTTTGACACAGGCTATCATACATGCAAATAACCCTGTTTACAATATAGACAGAAGAAATGTAGACAATGTTTCACATTATACCTAAATTCAATTGTGCACATTGCCCTATATTTGTTTTTTTTTTTATTATGATCTATATAACAATGCAATGAACTAGTTAAAGACATATACAACGAAGTTCTTGTAATTCTAATGTTGTCGAATATACTCAATATACAAACCAATAGATATATATCAAACCAATAGATATAAGAAGATGTGCCAATTACACAACTCTCCATTCTAGTCACAATTAGTAAAAGAAAACCCATTATAGGTCAATGCATTGATATATTCATGTTATTCTAAACCAAATCATGTAAGCCCATTTATTGTATATCTATTACGAATATAGAACGTATCATCGACCCAAAAATTTACAATAAGTTATTGGTTAATGCCAAGTAATACAATTTTGAGTTTGTTGTCGAATTAACCGGAGAGTGAGATTGTTAAACAACCAACAAAAAGCAAGTGGAGCACCGGACAAATAAGTAAATCAACAGAGCCATTACAAACTTTTTTTGTATTTTCCATGCGTGTCCATTTGTTAACTACACTTTTCCGTAACAGTTGTTCAATGAGTTGGTGTTCTAATTTAGATTTTTAAGAATCAGATATAACTATTTACTGGATAATGCAATTGTTAAACAATCAACACAGAGCACTTGGAGCACAGGATAAATAAGTGAAATAACACAGCCATGATATCCTGTTTTATATCTTCCATGTGTGCCCATTTGTTAATTACACTTTTCCTTACAGCTTTTGAAATGAGTTGGTGTTCTAATTTAGTTTTTTAAGAATCAGCTATAACTACTAACCTAGCAGTGCACGATTGTTTATATTCTTTCATCACGGTTGTCCTTTAGCACTTGCGCTATGCAGTGGCCGAAGTTCTAACTGGAGGTTTCAGGAAAGATAATTATTCAAAAGAAGTATATTGATGCAGATTTTGATAATATAAAGGATTGACTTTTACAATAAAGTTTACGTAAACTTGATTTATAGTAAAACTTAGCATTTCAAGCATATAGATATTCAATTATTTTTTTATATTCGAAGTTTTATAGGACTTTAAAGGATGAATTATATACCTGCTCTGCACACAAAAAAATCTAACTGGTCATTGCAAACTCTTCTGCTTATGTTAAGTTCTCTTTTGTCATTTTTTTCTGTGAATGAGCCGGCTAAACAGAAAAGCGGATCTTTGGTACCTGCTTCAGCTGGAAATGTAATGGTTGCAAAGATATTTGTTTTCTTTTTGTTAATGAAACACGCGTCATTTTCTGCATTAATCTGTAAATCTCTAAGAATGCACCTCCAGTCTCTTAACATTTTTTAACGACTATTCTCCTGATGTTTTGCAATAAACTTGATAATTAGAAATGACATATATCTGAATCTTAAATTATGTGTCCAAATGAGAAAATAATGATACCAAAAGTGATTTTAACACATAACTTGAAAATGACTAGCATTGCCATGACAAAATAGACGACTAAAATACGAACAATCCCACATATCACCAAATAAGAAATAAAAAAAGTAGCAACACTTTGGTTAATCAATGATGCTTCGGATTGGAAACTAGATCGATGTATTTTGAAAGGTAGACGTGTCGATGAACACAATGCATGTTACTATCATCTTTAGTTTGCTGAACTTAAGTAAATGCAATTGCTTGTCAAAATTAGTTTATATCAGTCATCCAACTTTTTAAAACCATGATGCTACTGGCAAAATGTAGAGAGATAAAGTTAATAAATTATCCACGCTTTACTTTCAAAACATATATTGGGTTATTCATGTTTATCAGCGAACCTTCTTAGATTATGTTTCTTTTTATTGTACGACCATTAATTAATTACATGAATCTTACATTTTTCTAAACAAAGATAACACTAGAGTGGGGTGCTCATTTTTGCCATAATTTTCCATGTTTTCTGCAGTTTATGTTCAGGTCTTTATGTTTTTGAAGTAAACTGATATTTCTATTTGAAAATAACATCAAAAGCAAAATATTCTTAGTTTGAAAACGTGTTTCTTTGAAAAAATTCATCTGAAAAGTTAGATTGAAGGCTATTTGAAATTTCCTGATGTTTTGTCAAAGGGGGACACATATTCGCCGTTTTTACACATCTTTTTAAAACCAAATAATTGCAGCTTTAAACAATATTTATCAAATCAATTTCATTATAGATGAATAGCAGACATTTCAAAGGTGTAAAGAACTGAAATTTAAGGCAATCAGTCAAAGAATTACTAAGACATACTTCTTTGAAATCGTGTTTTTTATTCAGGAAATTGGACAAAAATAGTTGTCCGTTTTTCGGTCCTTTGCGGTAAGTGCCGAAATTTTGTCTAAGTTTAAAAAGTAATCATATTTGTTATAAAAATATAATTTACCGGCATATTTCTTCTATTTCAGTCATCCTTTTGATGTTTGTACGAAATTGTGTCCCCGGCGAACATGTGCGCCCCACTATACCGAAAAAATATGATTGTAAACTGTCAGATTATTCATTTATTTACCTTGTGTCAGCTTAGCTTCGGTTTCCGCCCGAAAAACATTTGTCCAGGCATAATGCGCTTCGTTTTCATGGCCCTTTAATCGGCAATAAGTTTCAGGTGGAATCAAAAGCTGATAACTACCCAGGCATATTTGTTTGCTTGTTGAATACGATTTACCCCAACCAACTATGGACCCATTATCTTTGAAGAGATAAAAAACAACAAACAGAGCATGTTGACAATACAATAAAAAGAAAAAAAGGCAAACTGTCATGCTATGAAAATATTAACATTGCATGTTTCTAGAAGGAAATTGAGAGTCAGTGTCTTTTTTTAAATTAAATGATAGAAAATATTTAGAAAAAACATTTTGAATAGCCATCTCAGGACATGTCATAACAATGTTCTCAGTTATGTAAACACCTTTCAATAATGTCAGTGTAAATTATTAGTAAATACAACTTAATCTTTGAATCACTACCTTTCATGTTGTTTAAGTTTCAGTGTTTCTGATGAATGTGTATCCGGAAAAGTGCTTCGTACGCACAAAATGTTTAAGCGTTTACCTAATTTACACGCACAGGGTCGATGTCGCTAATTGTGGACTGCAAGTTCCCAAAGTCATTTGTAGTAACCAGTTCCTCCCTTATCCATTTATTAACAACATATACTTGTTAAAATACCCCGTTCATTTTTAAAGAAATTCTTAAAAATTTGGTTACAACTCCCTCAGGCAAAATTGATCTAGATTAACTTTTTGGTCATATAGTTCCTAACGTTATAGCGTAATAAAGCATTCCTGGCTTTCAAATGTTAAGGTTTGAGCAATCACAATGAAAGTTATTCCAGGAAAGCGCTTCGGACGCACACAGTTTATAAAGTGTTTATCTAATATATATGCACAATTTGTAAACAGATTTTGTTTTACACATGAAGTAAACTTAAGATTTTTTTGTCTACGAAGCATGCTGCTAGTGTCTTTAAAAGCTTACATGGCCGAAAGGGCCAATGTGAGCTTTTGCTATTCCTTGATCTAGAAATAATTTATATATTGAAATTATTAATTGACTATTTCTATCAGTTATCACTCTTAAATGACGATTTTAGTTATTTGTTTCCTCGTTTTTGCCTAAAATTTGCGTTGTAACAAGAATGCCTTTTCACACTGACAGGACCACATTAAAATAACTGAAAGTTCATTACAGATTTCTAATAATTTGATCTCTTTATACAGCTTTATAAAGTTATAACAATAGGTTTTATTTTAATATACATCGTGTTGATCGACAAAATCAATTAAAGCACATAATGAATGATATTTACTGCATGTACTGGCCGTTTCATCATTTTGATCATCACAGTTTACTGCTGTCAGTCCATTTGTTCCATCAAAACAGTAAACAGTTGTACATTTACCATTGTCATAACCAGAAACAATCCCACTGAAAACTTAATGTGATTAAATATTACTAAATTATTTAAGATATAAATGTTAAAGCATTGATGGAAATAAATCTAAATAATTATACATTGTAAAATAACACCTGAAGAAATGTATCAATCGCTTAAAGCTACGAGATTTTGTGTCTGCTGGATGGTTCTGCCATTAGTTTATATCGGCTGTGTAGCCAGATTAAAACAAAATTGTAAAACAAACCAGTAGAACGATTGATGAAAGATAACGGGAGAACATGGTTGTATGTATCTTCATTTATAGAATTGCAAAGAAATGTTAAACTATATATTGCGTTATTTGTGATATTAAGACGAGTGACATTTCACTTTATTTGTGAAAAGTATTTGCAAAATAAAGATGATATGATATTTTCTATATATACATGTAGTTCTATATGTAACCCGATAATATTTTAAAATATATTTCTTTGAAATAAGCGAAGTGATCATATTTAAGTGCCAATTATTATAAGAATCAGATAATTAAAAAGAATTAAAAACATGGCCAAAAAAAAAACCGCCGACATAACATATTTTGAAGCTATCACACTCTTGAATAAAAAAAGGTAGATCGTTCGGTTTTAAGTGTGTGATATTTTGAGAAACATGGATATAAATTCTGGTTAGAATGATAGTGAATTATGTGGTTAGCTCCCCTTCATTGATAATTTCGAGTTTATTACCGCAGCCTGATTCCTAGGCAGATTTGCAATTTAAAAGTTTTTAATTTACAATGAATTGTACCTACCTTTATAGACGAAGAAATGAGTTGAATTTTTTTGTTCTATACAATTCTTTATACTGTACGAGCTACCGTTATCATGTAGACAGGAACACATTTTTGTTGTTTCCTATAAGGGAAATACAATTTTGTATTAAAGAATCATCCATAGCCCAGAAATTTCATTCGAGTCTAATATTTGAATTTGAAAGTCATTACAATGCATACATATAAGATAACTAGTCAATCGAGAGCTGTTTAGTCTGAACTATATGCTACTAGTGAAAACAAGTTGGATGCATCTTTAAATTGAACTGAGAAAATATCATTGTCAGACATAAGACATAATCCTATCTTTAGACAGACACATACTGTATTTTGAAGGATTACATGTATTTATTAGCATGCATTTTCTACATTAATGTTTTGTGGAAGTAAATCCAAACAAGTTAACATACAATAAAAGCTATTAAACTAAAAAGAAAAATGATCTCGCTTCCTTCATGCATAAAGCAGTATACATAGTTGTCCAGCATTAACCATGTGTACAAGAAATCATGCATGCAGATATCATTTCAACATATATTGTTCTTGGATCGATTGAATTAAAACATACTATTCCTTTACTTCATTTATATTTTCATTTGTTCACCCATCATAGGAATATGTTTTGACTTATAACGTTGATGTATCGTCTTGTATTTTCATTATATAATTTAGTTATTTAAGTGGCCTTCTTTTCATTAAAGATTGAACAAAACATTTGAGTGACTGATCTAGTATATACCTATATTACATCATACGTATAGAAAATAAATACAATTTAAAAGCATAAAAATAAGTTGCCGGGAACTATTGACGCTTAATGTTTGTTTTTGTGTAGTGTTCAATTTAAAGGAATTGAGGTATCATTACGGTTTATTGTCGTTTTGTTTTTACAATAGCATTTGTCTAATGTAATCATCTGCAAATTAGACAGTCGCAAAGCAAAACAAAACAAACCACAAAAGAACATCTACATGTCAACTGAATATGAGTAAGGGTTCAACCAGTCTCTTCAAATCTCAACCATCCCTTTAAATATCGACCATATACCTAACTGTGTTACTCAATTACATAAAAGAACAACACTCATTAACAATCAGTAATGGAAAAAGCATGCCGTAATTCACTCATGTAATGGTGGAAGTATGTCATAAAAAATAGTATACGGCAACTAGATACAAGACAGGTGAACACTTGAGTTTGTGAAATGGCAAGACTACACTTTTTACTGTTTTGATGTAGAAAGCGAAACGGAACTACAAACAAAACATTAATACTAACACTGTAACCAAAGAACTGATACGATTCACATTGTTTCTGACATAACACAATTGAAGGTTCTTTCTTGATTTCCGGAGCGTCTGGTACTGCAGAGCAACCTGTTTAAAATACAGTAAATTTCAAAAAGTTTATTCCGTTGATTTCAAATATCATCAGCATGCGCAGCAAGTCGAAAATTTACTAACAACGCCACGGCTAAAAAAGAAAAGACAATCAGACGAACAACAGGACACAAAACACAAAATAGAAAAACTAAAGACTAAACAAAACGAACCCCACCAAAAACTTGGGATGACCTTGGATGCCTCGGACGGTAAGCAGATTCTGCTCCACGTCAAGGCATCCGTCGGGTCGCTTATGTGAGGACACACTCGATAATAAGTCTAATACGGTAGTTCACCTTCGAGGAAAAGGGACGGGATTGTAGTAACGACAATTGTATATTGACAAAAATATGAACTAAATATATGTTTTTTAAAGGGGCACTAGCCGTCAAATTCATGTTCATCGATTTGACTTAAATTATCATATTTGATTTATAACCATGTACAACATTTATCCCAATTATAAAAAGTCTTAAATAAACTATTTACAGGGCATTGGCTCGATAATATGTAGCTTCATTACGTGTGTATTTTAGTCTTGACGCCATCTAAGTAACTATCGAATTGACCTCCGAATACCTATGATGGTCATATAATCGATATAAACATAAATATAGATATAAATAGAAAGTGAACTCGTGTAACTGGATTTTCTAGGTCTGTTTAATCAGTAAATAAAATGATTTACTTTTGTTTCACATTCAATGTTGACATTCTTTTCCTTTAAACAACTTAACACGCACAATGCATGCTTTATCCATCTCAAGCTAAGGGGTTACATTAAAGTTCACAGGTATACGGATTCAATGAGGTCGAGTTCTTCGTTTGCAAGTGAATAATTCATCAACAATGTTTCTTAGCTTATTTTGACAAAATTGAACCATACTGACTGATTAAAGCGAATTACTATTTCAATAGTTCATTTTCATTAATGATTAAACAAAAAAAAATCATACTTTAGATTTTTTTATATATCTCGTAGCTAGTGCCCCTTTAAGTAAAAATAATTAAAAATATATATATTCGAGTTTCGATTTTTTTTAACATTCTATCGCTTGACGTAATCATTGGAATACAAGCCATAAAAAAGTACATCTCATATATGAGGTGGAAATATACGGTGCCTGCTGAGAAAGATTTATCAATGTATTATAGGTATTTGTTCTCTGTAAATTCTTCCCCTAGCCGCCATCCCTAAAAAATAAATAAAATAAATTATTTCAGATAACTAAACAAACAAACAAATTTAGTGAACATTCGACTGGAAATTGGTTTAAAACACTGTTGACTTCCAAGATTATCTCAGCTTATGTAGACGTTATATATAAATTGTAGCTATGTTTATAATCGAGCGTATCTTTGTATGTTAAGTAAATGATTAAATATGAAACTAAGTTGGGGATATACTTTGTTAACACCTGTTTGTGTTATTTAGAGTCTTTAAGACAACAACCATTCCAAAGACAGATCTAAATTACAAGACATATAGCTTGTAGAATACAGTCTGAAACAAAATACAAAATACAAAAATTAAATAAATTTTGATTTGATTTGAATAAATCGTGCTTAGCAAACCTCACTATTTAGTGTTCCAATTGGCAAAAATAAAACAATATACATATGCTTATGATATTGTTTTGTTAATTTCTATTTTCAGGCCAGGAATTATTATTCCATTGTCCAGAGTTTCATTTGAAAACATTAGTGTATTTTTCCATGTTTGGGAGTTTGAGGTTGGCTTACAAAAGATCTATAAACGTTTTCGATGCCAACGCGTTACATTAATTTACAAACTTTACAAATTGAGTCATGTATAATCATTAGACGTCTGTTGATAATTGTCTGAAACAGTTTTTCAATTTTTGAATATCTAATTTTATTCATATTTGATGTTTAAGCATAAATTTCTTTTCTCATTTTTCTACTTGCATTTAATTTTAACATTAAAAAACGGAGTGTATATCGGGGTTTATATTGTGTTATATCCAGCCAAACTAGGAGAAGGAGAGAAGAACAGAAGAAAGATCTTCATCATGTTCATTAAGGAGTAATAACTCATATATTGAAGCGTATACAACGACGATAGTCTCGTCTAAACGAACATATTAGCTGTGCTAAGTTTTTTTTTTATGTCTGATATAGTTGTCATAAAATACGAAATGGATAAAAAAAAACGTTTGCTACAATTTATATAGGGATTCAACTTATTGTGGCCGTTTCATTCATTCTTTAGATATTATCTTACTAGTCGGATTGATATTCAACGTTTTTTCATCTACAATTGTCCTTGCAAAGGCGCAAACAATGAGATAAAATTAGCCATAAGACTTATTTGAAGATTTAACTGACCTTAGTTGTTGTTCAGAGATTACAATCATTTAACTTGTGTATGTGCATAGATCGTGATTCCCCTTCAAAAAGTTATTCAAATGGTTCTTTGACGTACAGATAGCGTGAAACTCTCACTACACCAGGATTCGGATATACGACATTTCTGTTTCGACCGGTCGAAGCCATGTATTTATACATCCGAACTGCCAAACGAACGCACTCCTTTAGCAAGAGTATATAGTCGGACAGGAGAAGTCTAGAGATATTCCTATATCCAATCAATCCTTTGGTTTTAGATAAAAGGAGACAAAAGTATACATTAATACGACAGCAACCCAACAACACAGGCAAATCAAAACATTAAGATTTTACATACAGTCTTTTGTAATAGCAAGATTCCTATACAAAATGATAAGCTCAAAACCGCTTCATGACTAAAAAATACGGAGTTGATTTAATAATATTTGCCGTCAAAGATATCCCAACATGCACAAGTGTTGAGTTGAAAAATATAACCTGCGCTTTTTTAAATTCGATCGGTGGAAATTTAAAGAGTTGAAATATAAATCAGCAGAAAAGAAACACTCCGTTTGATGTGTTTGAGCTTTTGATTTTGCCATTTGATTAGGGACTTCTGTTTTGAATTTTCCTCGGAGTTCAGTATTTTTGTGATTTTACTTTTCACTGTATAGTAACGGTAAAATAAATGATGATAACGGATGACGTCAAGCGGCAAACTAAATGCATATTCAGGACAAAAAAAAAAGTGAATATAATATGAATATTAACCCTGCTTTGTACAAGACCGGCACAATGCTCCGGATTGTTAACGTGTCAGTTCACAACTAATCCTAAAAGTAACCCTAAATGGACAAATTTTAAACTCCGAGCCGACCAGTTTGTGTTCTTATTCTTAGCGTTGAAACAGCAATTACCAATTTAAACGTCTTTTGTACCCAGTTGTGATTCGAACCAAAGACCTCCCTCTCTCGATGCAAACACTATCTCACGAGACCAACCAGAAGAACTATAGAATATCATTCCAACAACTCAAGTACAATAAACAATACAGTTTCACTGAATTTTCACATTTACTTAAGCGAGCTAAAAGTATCTAACCTAAATAGTTAAATAGTATTGGAAACTACACGTAAATATCGATGGCCGACTTCAGTGTAGATTTCATGGATCAACGCTCTATGCAAATTAAAACTCTTGTACCAATCATTTGAGGCGTCCGGCTGTGTCATTATTCAATATTTCCTCATTTGCACGTTCAACCCCACCCTCGATCTCCTAATGCAACCTACTTATTGTGTATAAAATTGATGTGTTCCCCGTCATGACATGCATGAAATATTTGCCACTGACGTAAAGCAAACAACAATCAATCAGCTTCATAAATCATTCCATTAACATAATACACGCAGACAAGATTTGGTATATTGCTATACTGTAAAAATTTACATTTAAAGCTCTCAATAATAATAAAATTAATTTTGTTATTTATAACATACCAGAACACGTTTTTTTTAAATATTTGTTTGCTATGGTTCTTGTCGACTGTTTTATTATTAATTTAAAATATAATCATGATCATATCAGGCAATTATAAAACTTGAAAAGGTAAACGTTTTTTTCAAGCTGTTTATGCTTCATTTAGACGGGAAAAGGGAATGACGGACGACGAAAACAAAAGTGTTTGTTTTCATAAAATACATTGTATTATAGGAATGATGAAAATATCTCAGCTTTACACGTTTTAATCGGACCAATCAATCCTACATAACTTGATGCAAAAGATGTTAAATGTATGCTATTTAATATAATTTTATTGATTGAAGTGTATACAAGCATAGTTTTAAATAAATTAAAAAAAAAATATTATTAATCAATTGGACTGTACAGACAGCACTAACTAGTTTGCATTTGCATATAACGTAGTGTAGGAGAAAAAACCCCCAAAAAATAAACATTTACCTGAATATTGTGAAGGACCTTATGCATCTAGGACTGTTCGATTAGAAGTTATGAAACAAGCTGTTTAAATAACTAATTGTTGAAAGAGTTAACTAACTTTTTTTCATATGGTCTGATCTTTACCAATATATTTCATGATGACTGACAGATTAAAAACATCAAATATATGTAACAAGAAGTTTTTGTACAGAACATTCCCTGGTCATTTGAAAATGACGTCTGTATAGGGTTTTTATTTGTTTATTTATAAAATAAAAAATCGTTATTTTGAAAAGTTGGATTTCAAAAATATAAATTTACCTCTTAATTTTATAACACTATCCAATGGTGGTATTTTAATGCTAGAACATTAAAATATAAATAGATAATTAATTGATGTACTGCTATTTAATCGGTCCATTTCCAATGCAATTCGCCTATTAGGTAAATTGTTATTTGTATTTATTAGTGTGAGTACTGTTTAAGTTGAATATATTAAGACTCGTCCAATTCATGGGAATAACGCTTCTGTATATGTTTTTTGCGCAATTGTCTTATGTTTTAGACTGTTTGTAAGTCAGTTAAAGTTCAATGATTAAGTTAATATTGACAATAAAAGACCTCCCCACAAAAAGGGCTGTTCAAATCTCAACATCCTTTTTTGTTCTTCGTCGGTCTTTTAAAATCAATATTAACTTATCATTGAATCTTTACTATTACTAAAAAGTACATTTTATTTGTTTGAAATTATGCTCGCTACTGTACAAATTATTTTTTTTTTAAATTACCATGCTTTTATTATTATGCAATTACTTTTACTGGCTCACGTACCTAGAACTTCAATCCATGGTGTAGTAACATGATAAATCGCCATGCCAATCCAAAATGCTTTATCCCACAGCACGTCAGTTTTCATCAACACCTTTTCGTCAAATTCTAATTCATTACTGTCACATTCATCAGAAGCAGCTGCCCAGGTTTTACTCTCTGTGTGATATGCTTGTTCATATGAAAAACCTTTTGCTTGAATAAAAGATACTTTCCCTAAATGTTATATGATGTAAAAAAAAAAAGAAACTGTTTATAACATTTTGTTATTTTTATTTTTTACGTTATTATTTACTTAGAGATATCTGTTTTAAAGTTTTTCTCTTTTTCAATACATACATTCACATTTGATATCATAGCTTAATTATAAGAGTCCGGAATGAATGATAAAATACGCCATGTAATCGTTGTCCTTATTTGACTAACAGTTAAGTCAAATTTAAGTTGCGTTTTTTTTTTAATTTGGTTTAAAAGGAGCGAAGAAATGTTTGACATTTTTGGGCTGGATTGAGTTTCGGTATGTGGTATGGTAGGCAGACAAAATCCGAGAGTGGAGATTTTCTGAAATGACATTTGTTTTTTCAATATGTCAAATTTGAACAAATTTAACGAATAACATCGGAGTCACCACGAACAAATCTAAAATCCGAGACCCCTCCTAGATAAACAAAATTTGTTTTGGTCATTGTTTATGTTCTATAGCCCAGTGAACCGTATTTTAGTGTTATATCGAAATAAAGTAGCGGTAACATTTAGAAAGTGGTAAACATATGTTTTACACAAAGTGTAATATATAGATATTAAATAGTTTAACTGATGGTGTACGATAAGAGTCATCCATAGCACACATATTTGTGAACCTATCGACGCTATCATTAAGCGTTATTACATTAAGGATGAACTTAGGTGAGGTTTAGGAATTTTTGTCAGATGTTTGGTCTCCTGGAATTTATTCGTACGATGCAGGGTAAATATTTTGCCCCATAGCACCCATTTTGTTCGATAAAAGACTTCAATAGCTCATAACAGGTCATTTACCAAAATTCAAGCAGCTTCCATATTTCTATTCTTTCGATTAGCGACCCTAATAATACCAATGCTAATCTAAGTTAAAGTCCAAGTCAGCCTTTTCCCGCAATTTTTTGAAAAAAATATACCTCAAAAAAGAGCTCCATAACCTATCAATATTTTTAGCCTATTTTGTTCCTAATTTAATTCTCTACAGTATCAATTTTAAATTTAAGATTTTTTTAAATTTCACATCCCTAAGTGTACAATATTTGCAATAATAAGTTAATTTATAATATGTAGCGTTTTAGTACACAGAGATTTACAGAAGACGAACACCACTAGATCTAATTTTTATCATTGCATACACATATAAATAATCCTAAGACATGGTTTTGGACAGTTTTTTTCAAATATCTGTAATCAAGGTGATGTAGCAAAACAGAAATACATTAACATATTCAGGGGTAAACATAACAATTATAGGAAAAGCAATTAACTTTCAATTCATAATTGCCACAAACGATGATGTGATGTTATTAATTTTTAGATGGTGACGTTCCCTTGTCACCATCTTATGGTGTTTATACATTTCAACTCCTTCGATTGGCTCGTGTATGTAACAACGTATTATATTTTAACGAAATAAATATATGTATTACTGAAAAATTATTACACATTATTTTTCGATATCACAAACTAGTCAAACCATTTACTAAATTTTATCATCGGTACAGGGACATCATTCGTAAATATAAAACAACATGCAGACATCTTATACGTTCAGGTACTTCACATCCAACCTTTTTGGTAATACTCTTTACAAAGCACAAGCATGTCGGCATTCACCTCAAAAGCTAACAAAACCTTTGAACAGACTTATTAAGAAGGGATATAGTAACGATACTGTTGTCAGGTCATTAAAGATGTCATATTTTGGCTTTAATATTGATTTACTTATAGGGTCTCTGAATCGGAAATAAACACATTTATTTGAAAACCAGTTGTTGGCATCATACGGGTTATGTTCTTCTCATATATTTTATGACGATATGATATTAAACCCCTAACGGGAGGGATGGTGCTTGATAGTCATATAATGAAGACATAATCTATCAATCAGTTTAATCTAGGTCTGGAGCTGGCATGTCAGTAACTGTCAGTAGTCTTTTGTTTATTTATGTATCTTTGTCATTTTGTTTAGTTTCTTTTGTTACCTATTCTTACATCGGGCTCGGACTTCTTTTAAACTGAGTTTTACTTTGCGTATTGTTTGTTTTTCCTACATTGGCTAGATGTATAGGGGGAGGGTTGAGATCTCACAAAAAATAAAACCCTAACGCTTTTTTGCGCCTGTCCTAAGTGAAGAGCCTCTTGCCTTTGTTAGTCTTGTATGATTTTGAATTTTAGTTCATATATATATTTCGAAGTTAAGTGTGGCGTCCCTTATCATTGAACAAGTACACATTTTTGTGAGGGGCCAGCTGAAGCACGCCTCCGTTGCGGGATTTTTCTCGTTGTGTTGACCACACATTGGTGTCCTTCGGCTGTTTTCTGCTCTTTGGTCTGATTGTTGTCTCTTTTACACATTCCCCATTTTCATTCTCAATTTCATTATCAAAATACACCGAATACGTAAAGAAATTATTATATTCTTTATGAATTTCATAAATATAACGAATAATTATCAATTCTTCAGTTATTCATAATAGGCAGAAATATTTCCGTATAATCTGTCATTGATTTTGAAAAAACACCTTGCATTTGTATTATTCTTCTAATTATTTGAATGAATTTCTTTTTACATTATCCTTTATCCTTATCCATAAAAACATGGACATGTATAGACCCATGTCATAACGATAATACATGTTCATGTACTTATCAGTTAGTTTTTGGAAACAAGGAAAATAAAACCTGGATTGTTGTCTCTTTGACACATTCCCATAAAGTCAATTACCCGCCTAAATAGTTTCACTCACGAGAGCCACACTTTGAAACATATTTTAAACATATACGTAAAAGATTGTTTAAGATTAGTTTACATATATCCTTAGCAGCATAAATAAAGATAGCACATTATATTTGATACAATGACAATTTGGTACCTTACCATATTAAATTGATAGTAAAAAATAAATTTTAACTTACCATTCGCACACTTTTTATCTATAACAAAAGCCACTATGATAATCCACATTGTTTCGTTCATTCTAAATCCCCTGTATATCGTCCAGACACAAAACAAGGAAGTACATCTTAGATAAAATCAAAGTCAAACAAGTCAAAGGGATTGTTTTTGATTTCGTGTTTACAAAGGATTACGCACAAGGAAGTTGAATAACTTTACAGTGGTTTCTCAGGTATGTTTCATATTTTGTTAACAAAACTACTACTTGTAAAATTGCAATTTATAATTTTTGATAGAAGTTAGCTATTTAATCATTTCAATCTGTCAATTATTGTATACCGTATAATCTTTCGATCATTCGTCTACTTCACAAAATCTTGCTGGGCAACTTGAAGCATATATCATCTATATGAGTGTATTCTATAGCAGTATGCTTTATACACCTGATTATACACATGTAGGAACCCTTGTTTCAAGTAAGGAGCAACCATCGTTCATGTAGATCAGAAATGCAAAACGCCTCTTACACTGTGTCTAAACTACCCCGGCAAAAAATGTTCGGACTGGATGGTATCTAATATCCGGCACGGTGACGAAACACCAATAGACAGAGAAAAGGTAGTTTTCTGTTTGTTTATTTGTTATTTTTATGATATCGAAGAATATATATATATACATATATAACTATTTTCTATTGTTAGATGTATATAGATTCTACCACTGCATCGAGTGTGATACGATATTTATCCACTATAGACAGTTAAATTTTCAAATTTAAAACGCGAGGCTCGCCGAGCGTTTTAAATATTTAAAATTTAACTGTCGAGAGTGGATAAATATCGTATTACACGAGATTTGGTGGTGGAATCTGTTTCTCTAATGATTTTCAGACAATATGCAGGCAAACTTATTCCTTCTTTTTGAATGATCTGCAAAAAGATGTGTTCTTTCTATGTGACGTCATCAGGCATGGTCGCCTTTTTTCATGCCGTCACAATAGGAAATTCAGAGGAAAGCAAGAAAATTCGACGTCATAATCGGATTTCAACCAATGAAGAACTGAGATCAAACGAACCACACGTTGATTAAATTTTTTTTATACAATGGGTGCAGAAAGGGATAAATTGACGAAGAATTAGAGAACATATTTTCTACAACCGTTCTAGATTAACTGAGAAAGAAGTAAACATGCACGTCAAAATGACGAATTCAGTGAACCTTGCCTCGAATTTGTTTAATTTCCCCTTAAAATGTTCACATGGTACTGAAAGAAAGGTACGGAAAGAAAGGTACGGAAAGAAAGATAACATGAAGATTGCTGCAAAACTAGTCACTTTGAGCACCTCAATCCCTTTAATTCTGCGTATGGAACGAAAGAAATAGGTCATGGCAAAATAGAAGCACCCGGTTTTGTCAGTGTTGTTTACTACACAATGACCCGGTTTTGTCTATGTATAGAACCCGGTTTTGTTTATTTTATGAAAAGCAATGTTAACACTGGTACCCTGAAACAAAAAATAAATTTACAACTGGCTGATCATGTGGGTTTTCAAACCAGGTACCTCAATAAAGCATGTAGCCAATTTTAATTAAATTGTTAAAGAGAAGATTTTTGTAAGATAATTGCCAAAAACGCAAAGCAATGGTAAACATCGTAATTAAAGGTCAACAATTCTTACAAGGATATCGACCAAGTCGACTTATTCGTATATATTGTCTTGCTGATCATTTTTGCTATATATATTTTATATATTTCAAGATAATAGACAGAAATGGAAAAAAGGAGAAATTTGTCATTCATGACTTACATGTCCCCGTCTTTCCACCAACAATACGGTAAGGTCTACGTTTAATGGTCGCACATTTTCTTTAAATTTATACTGATATAACTTGAAAAACAAACAGTATTATTTATTTACTCACATGAAACAAACCGGGGTGCGGTATTCAGTACGTAGGTGAAACTGGACGATATTTATCTAAACGCACGCAAGAACACCTGTATCGTTTTAAAAAACCCA
Organism: Mytilus californianus; assembly: GCF_021869535.1. Lineage (NCBI taxonomy): Eukaryota > Metazoa > Mollusca > Bivalvia > Mytilida > Mytilidae > Mytilus > Mytilus californianus. Next base: position 1,656,657 of record NW_026262695.1, on the reverse strand, counting down.
ATAAATACAAAAGTATCATTTATAAACATCTTAAAAAGCACAATCATCCTATTAAATATTTAACAGTTCAACCTTTAAAAGTAGTAAATAAGCAGCCTGGTGAATCTCATTCAAAGTTTGTACGATCACTGAAAATATTTGAATTAAATTGGATTAAAAAATTACGGACAGTCTACCCTCTCGGTCTTAATGATAATATCATGGGAATTGGTAATATATCAAGAACCGATTCTGTTAACATTTTGGATATAGTTTCTAAAACTGTTCGTAAAAACCGTTCTCATGGGCGTAGAAAAAATCGCAATCAAAGAAACTTTCGGACCAACCATACAAATATTTCGGACCTAATTTCTATTTCAAAAAACAACGGCAGACATTATCTATTAACCAAGCTCTGTTCTTTACCTATAAATAAATTAAATAAAATTTTAGAGGATTGCAACACAATTTCATATTGCAGTCCTAAGTATGAAATGGTTCAAATTATAATGGCATATTGTTATTCTAAACTGTTTCCCAAAATTGATCGCCCTGAAGATCATAAAAAACATTTTATTAAAATAAAGTATGTCAATAAAGGTTTTGATGTTGTAAATATTGCCGGTATTTTTAACGACCATTCTGTTAAAGAACAAATTCTGGATATTTTGATAATACTGAACTCCCTCTTATTTGTTATATTTACAAGAAATCTACCCGAGAATTTGTGTTTAATTATAGCCATGTCTGAAAAGATGTAAATATCAGTGAAAATACACCTACGTCATGTAATTGTAGTAATTTCGAATAGACTTATGGCCCCATTTCCCATGTTATAACAGGAGACCTTAACATCGTTCGCGACCGAGAGTTAAAATCATTCCTCAGTAAAGGACCTAAATATCGTCCCCCGTCAATTATTAATTGGAATGAGTGTCGTAATATCATCCACGACTCACTTCGTGCTTACTGTTTGAAATGGATAAAACGGGAAAAAGCTGACAAAAAATCTTTGGACTCTTTTTTAATTCAGTAATGAAGATAGTTGATATACGTATACAACATTTTAAAGAACATTTTACTCTTAACAACAACCATAAAAATCCTATTTCTCGTATTAAACATAAACTAAATGAACTAGCCAAGAAATTTGTTTTTGTCCCGGCTGATAAAGCTGCTAATAATATCATTATAGTTTGACGTAAATTTTACATTGAGGTTCTGCAAAAGGAAATCACGAATTCACCAACATTCCAACTGACGTCATTTTCAGAAAACGATATCTGTAACAAACATAAACTATTAGCTACTTCTTTACAAGCAGAACCAAATACAATGAAAGCCCCAACTATGTACTGGCTTCCGAAGCTATACAAATCACCTTACAAATTTAGATTTATTTCGTCTTCAAGTCATTGTTCCACTACTAAATTGTCTATTCTACTTACTAGTACACTTGGTACAATCAAAAACCTGATAATAAATTGTTCAAATAAGGCCTTTGAAAATAGTGGAATTAACTTCTTTTGGAGTGTCAAAAACTCGTTGGAAGTACTTGATAAATTGCATGCATATATTGGTGATTTTGATTCTGTTCAAAGTTTTGATTTTTCTACGCTATATACCACTTTGCCTCATATTCTCATTAAGAAAAAAATCACACACCTAATTAAATGGGCAGTTTAAAAGTCGGAATGCAAATACATATGTTCAAACTCTTTTAGGTCATTTTTTAGTAGCAACGAACAAAAGAACTATGTCAATTGGACATGCTTTGATACTATATCTGCCCTTGAATGTTTACTTGATAACATTTTTGTTCGCTTTGGAGATTCCGTATATCGTCAAGTTATCGGAATTCCAATGCGGACTAACTGTGCACCACTTATTGCGGACCTGTTTTTGTATTGTTATGAGTTACAATTTATGACTAAAATCAGCAAAGACCCATCAAAACAACATCTGATACAAACATTTAACAATACATTTAGATATTTGGATGATATATTAGCTCTCAATAATGACGACTTCAGTATGTATACTAAAGAAATTTATCCTGTTGAACTTACTTTAAATAAAGCTAATACTAACAATGACCACTGTCCTTTCCTCGATCTTGATATCTATATCATAAACGGGAAGCTTAATACAAAAATTTGTGATAAAAGAGATGATTTTTCATTTCCTATCGTTGATTATTCATTTTTAGATGGTGACGTTCCCTTGTCACCATCTTATGGTGTTTATATATCTCAACTTGTACGATTCGCTCGTGTATGTAACAACGTATTAGATTTTAGCGAGAGAAATTTATGTATTACTGAAAAATTATTACACCAGGGTTTTCGATATCATAAACTAGTCAAAACATTTACTAAATTTTATCATCGGTATAAGGACATCGTTCGTAAATATAACTCAACATGCAGATTTCTTATATGTTCGGGTATTTCACATCCAATCTTTTATGGTAATATTCTTAACAAAGCACAAAAATGTCAGTATTCACCTCAAAAGCTAACAAAACCTTTAAACAGACTTATTAAGAAGGGATATAGTTACGATACTGTTGTCAGGTCATTAAAGATGGCATATTTTGGCTTTAATATTGATTCACTTATAGGGTCTTTGCATCGGAATTAAACATATTTATTCTAAAACCAGTTGTTGGCATGACAAAGGTTATGTTCTTCTCATATATTTTATGATGGTATAATACTAAACCCCTAACAGGAGGGATTGTGCCTGATATTCATATGTAGAAGACATAATCTTTCAATCAGTTTAATTGAGGTCTGGAGCTGGCATGTCAGTAACTGCTAGTAGTCTGTTGTTATTTATGTATTATTGTCATTTTGTTTATTTTCTTTTGTTTCCTATTCTGACATCGGACTCGGACTTCTCTTGAACTGAGTTTTACTGTGCGTACTGTTGTACGTTTGTTTATTCTACATTGGCTAGAGGTTTAGGGGGAGGGTTGAGATCTCAAAAAACATGTTTAACCTCAACATAATGAACATATCTGCCCCTGTTAAATTTTCTTTATCTATAGCTGTTTTCAAATAATAGACAAAACTTGCATCCCCCTATGTTCTATTTTAAGCCATGTCGGCCCTCTTTGTTGACAAGCGGGGTCATCAAAATCTTTTTAAACTAGAGACCCCAATAATGAAATAGTTAAACATAAGTTCGTTAGACCTTTTAAAACCGACATAAGATTGTGGATAAGGTTTGTTAAATGTATTGTAGCCCAGTAATTTCAGAGGAGAAGATTATTTAAAAAATTAACGGAAGACGACGGACGAAGGGGCCAAGTGATGAAAAAAGCTCACTTTTCCCTTGGGGTCAGGTGATCTAAAACCAACCAAGAATTCCAAACAAGATTGCACCGTTCTTGAATTAAAAAAAAGTTCTAACAATTCATAATTAAGGCTTACACGAACGAGATAAACTAATCAGACATGGCAAAACAACTTCAATTGCATTTTTTTTAACAAAACAAAATACTACGTATTATTTATACAAGATTGACTGTACGCACTGACATGTTGCGACTGCTGGAATGATCGTAAAGTATCTCATAAAATTAACATTGTTCATGGAACCATAAAACAGTCAAGGTCTGATGAAACCTGCCAGACGGACATGAACACATAACAATCATGAAAACCAACCAAAAAAAAAAAAAAAAAAACAACTTAACCTTTACCAATTAATCAAGAAAATAAGTTCAAGGTCACTCAAATAGTCATGTGCGCCATACGAGCAAATATAGTTGACCTATTACTTATGGTATAAGAGATACAGACTTGAACACGAAATGTTAACCATTATCAGCTATTCATTTTGTTAGGAAATCGCTGAACCATGAAAATGAAGTCAAGGGCAATGGACATATGACAAATAGAAACATCGTTACATAAAGAATCTGTGTGCGAGGTATGTTGCAGTCGTGCCTTCTAACTTCTGACATATGAAGCTTCATACAAATAGTTCAAGCCGCAACGAATTTGCATCCCTTAGTCTCGCATTCTGACAATTCCAAAATATCAATGTGAAAGTTTTGAATAAACATGATAATCGTACTCACATACATCCAATTTCGCGGGTGTCCCTGCTTTCTTATTTCTTATAAAATTTTAAGTTGGTATACGATTTAGTTATATAACATTTGTGGCGAATCCAGGCGGCGTATACGTCACACGCGGCCATCCCCACCTTTGATGGCCCAAAAATATCAAAACTTTTTTTTACGATTTTTTTTAGCATAATTCGTCCAAAACATTGTTCGCTTTGCTACGCTTTGTGGTATGTAAGCTGTTTGAATTACGCCCACTTTCAAAAAACCTGATTGGGTCCCTATATATTGTCAATAAAATATTGATCAACGTCAATGAACGATAATCGTAACACAATGGAGAGATAACAGAACCGTTTATTAATACAACTATAAATAAAATAATCATTAATGCATTTTCTCGATGGACTGAGACTATTATACTAATTTATACTTAGTATTATAGTTACAATTAGGGATAGATAGATTTGATTTTTAATGCATGTTTATTGTAATCACTAATCATTTTCTATGGCGATTCTGCAAGCATATATACATTTGTCTGATTATCATGCCATATAATGAACATTTAGCCTGAAAAAGATTTATTTTAAACGATCATAGGAAATATAACACCCCTAGGTTGATTGGATTACTTATAAAGATTACCATCCTGTTGTGCAAGAAAATCACATATCAAATGTGCGTCCTTCAAATTATAAGACCATAAACCCTAGTTTTAAGTTTAAACACTAAAATTTACATAATTCAGATAAGAAAAAACGTATAGAGAGCTTAAACCTCAATTTGCGGTTCAACCTTTATTTCTATCTATTTCGCAGTTAAGAGTATTTTTTTTAAATGTAAAGCAAAATAATAATTATTTTTGTTCCAATAAAGTAGGAATTCAAGTGTTTATAGATTCAAGAAAATAATAAGTTGTCCTCTGTAAGAAATCAGTTTCCAACCAGCCACCAAACTCCTTTTAATTGCTGAAGTTCAATTTTGTTACGCGATTATGCTTTTTTTTTCTTTGACAAAACCGGGTTCTGCCTTGTAAAATCTAGGACAAAACCTGGTTGTACGCATTGACAAAATCGGATGCTTCCATTTTGACATGAACCATTTCTTTCGTTCCATACGCAGAAATACAGGTATTGGGGTGCTCAAAGTGACTAGTTTTGCAATCTCCATGTCAATATCTTTCTGTCCGTACCTTTTTTTCCGTACCATGTGAACAATTTAAGGAGAAAATAAACAAATTCGAGACAAGGTTCACTGAATTTCTCATTTTGACGTGCATTTTTACTTATTTCTTCGTTAATCTAGAACGGTTGTAGAAAATATTACATCTCACATATGTATAAATATTCTTCGATATCATAACAATAACAAATAAATAAACAGAAAACTACCTTTTCTCTGTCTATTGATGTTCCGTCACCGTGCCGGATATTAGATACCATCGAGTCAAAACGTATTTTGCCGGGGTAGTTTAGACACAGTGTCTTATTAACGACAAAAATATATATATATAAATTGTGTGCATATGATCGTGTGTGTAAAAATCACCAGAACAAATTGATTTTTAACCGATGGTGCCAAGTCTTAATTTGGTAATCTAAACCTTCCTTTTGCATGTTTTGTCAGCTTCCCGTTCTAGTGTTTCGTGTATAAAATACCCTCTTTTTTATGTCGGTCTGACGGCGAACTAACCTTTCTGACAAAAAAGATGATTTCAGTTTCCCAATTGTAAACTTTCCATATCAATGTAGCAACATTATTATAGCAGCGCCTGTTTATATCTCCCAATTGATACTATGTGCCAGGACTCCATTTCCTAACTTGATTTCCTTTGCTGCTAAAGATGAAACCATTAAACTAAGGATGAAGTTAAAGTCATCCCTTCAATATTTATGCAGATCTAATCACGAACTGATTGACCGTTGTGAAATATCTGTTTCATAAATGACAAGCGATATGTTCATATCTTTGTCACTTAAAATACAGGCATTATGTCCTCGAATTTGAAAGCACCTAATTAAACTTATCTTCAAGTTTGTACTCACATTAGAAGTAATACTGGCGTAATACTAATAGTAATTCACATGTAGAGCAGGATCTATTTACCATTCTGGGGTACCTCATATCACACCTGGTTTTGAATAAAGGGGGTTTGTGTTGATCTTGCTTTAGTTGTGAGTGCTATTCTTTGTGCCTTTTCATTTATTCAATGTTTGTGTTGTGTACACTGTTAACAGTCTTGTAATTCCCCTGTCATGACAAACGCGCTAAAATTACAACTTCAATTCATCTTGGTCGATGGGAAAAGACAAAATGTCAAAAACACAGTATATGTACATGGACTGCGATACAAGATTGCCTTTCTTTATCTGCGAAACTGGTAGGGATTATCTGGTCTTTTAAGTTCAAAAGATGTCAAGAATGTCATTATCTATATATAAACGAAATTATAATACGGTTGTCTGAAATAACCTTAACTGGTTATTTTCAAGAACAATTATAAAATGTGGAAGAATATACAAATGCCATAAAAAAGCATCCAAAACCAATTTTGATCAATTTTGAACATAATTTTAATGACATGTTAAGAATCACTCGATTCAGGTCTGGAACAGCTACTTTTCCATGTTTAATTATGCTTCATTTGCAACTGTATTTATCTAAAAAAAAAATCCAGATTCGTCACATCTTGTTACTATTTATCCAAAGTATCCACCGTCTACAACTAAAATCAAAATTATCATAGTAAGTATATAATCAAAGTAAGTGTATAATATTTACAAACCATGGTTGATCTATGTGGATGCAATCAAATGAATCTCATGATGTTTGCCAGTTATAATGGTTGGCCGCTATATTATATCTTTTTCTGTGATGTCGACGGAGATTTTTTAATTGCCGAAATCACCATCCGGTTTTCTTTTCTTCGAATGAGATATCATCAAATTAGACACATAACCGAGTGTGTACCTACATAACAACATGGATAAAAGAGGGGCGAAAGATACCAGAGGACAGTCAAACTCATAGATTGAAAATAAACTGACAACGTCATGGCTAAAAAAGAAAAAGATGAACAGACAAATAATAGTACACAAGACACAACATAGAAAACTAAAGACTTAGCAACACGAACCCATCAAATCATAACAAATGCCATTTTCCTGACGCGCTACAGGCATTTTCTTATGTAGAAAATGGTGGAATAAACCTGGTTTTATAGCTAGCTAAACCTCTCACTAAACTACCGATAATCTACCATTTTATCTTAAATACAAACTGAATATAAAACATCACATAGAGTGAACCTTTAGGTGTAATGATGGTGTATAAATGAAAAAGCGTCTTCCACACGACGGTTTGTACCCCAATTTTTAATACCTAATACATATTTTGTCTGTTTTGTTCACACACCGTTGTCAATATAATAGAATTTTATACGACTGTCATATAAGTGAGAGGTTTAGCTAGATATAAAAACAAGTTTAATCCACCATTTTCTACATAAGAAAATGCCTGTGCCAAGTCAGAAATATGACAGTTGTTATCCACTCGTTTGATGTGTTGTGCTTTTGATTTTGCCATTTGATTAGGAACTTTCCTTTTTTAAAATTTTCCTCGGAGTTCAGTATTTTTGTGATTTTACTTATTACATTAAGTTGGTGTTTATCTGCATGTTCGATATAAAATGCAGCGACATCCAGAACTCCTGTATTGGCTGGGCCTGAACTAGGCCGAAACAAAAAAATCAAATTGTTTGAGTTATTCTGTACTTGCCGAGTTGACACTTTTGTATGGTACAGAAAGTGTTTATTATATAACAAGTCAAATAACACAGTAGTTAAATAGTAAAAGATATTGACACATTGCTTACAAAATCTGAATGAAAGGCAACAGTGCTGATTTTGCAAACACTTAACATGTGTGTCAACATACGTTTTAATGTTAGCTAGTTGTTTTTATTTATTTTGAAATGAATTTTAAACAACAACTTGAAAAAAAAAATTAATCCTTCTATACATTAGTGGAGAGATTTAAATGTATAAAATCAGATATTTAAGTTGCCAAAAAGAGAAAATATATCGGAATTATGTCAAATATTAGTTTTCAATACTAATAAAAAGTACATGCTTGCAACCAGAATTGAATTTATATCACGCATCTCTGTTATTGCGATAAATAGTCAAAAAGAGTGTTTAAACACTTCTAATATAACGTATATATATGTTATAAAAGCTGCTCTGTGCGCCAATATGAACATTGGAAATTAACATTTGCAAATACATACCACCGGATAATTTTGTATATATTTGTTCTGTTTTTTGATACTTAAAAATTGTTATATTACAATATATTCTATAGTGGATCCCTCAAAAATAAATTTCTTATTCATTTTAACACGACATATCAAAGCAATGTACTATGCTAACACATTAATGAGAGGTATTTGAATTAAAAGTTGAAGAATGTGTGTCTCACTTGCCGCAAATACACAATTAATAATTTCTTAACAATAAAAATTGTTATTCTTCTTCAAATGTGTTTACATTTACAGATATCTCTAATCCAAATAGTACACTGTCTACGGCAAGTAAGTATAGTTTTCATTGTACGTATAAGATCAGAAACAAAATGTATATTATATAGGTATTAAAAATATATAATTATTAATACAAATAGAACAGTGCTATATTATGCTGTACAATATATAGTTATCATTCAATGTACAAGAAAGTTCGCATCATAAAGAATAATTTCGAACAGTACAAATACTCGCACAAGATTATACAAACCCATAATGAAAGTGACATATTTTAATAACATTGAAAAGGGAATAGTTTTTCCTTCGTTCAAAGAGAAAATCAATATAAATCTGCAAATATACATTATTGTTACTATTTTGGTAATAAAGAATGCATGTTCATGTTATAATCGTTATTCCTATACACGTGCATGTACATCTTTATTACAATTTTAATACTAAGTTACTTAATGACTGGTCGTACCATTAAAGTGATATTTTTAAGCAAAAAAAGTAAGATCAATCACTGTTTTATTTTCCATAAACACAACTAGTTGGTGAAATCTAGACATAATATCCACTTATACCCGCATTGGTGTATTATAAATTTCTGCGTAATTTATTTGACTTTATAACCTTTTTTATTCTAATTAAATAATGACTCTTTTGTTTACGAAACGCACAACTAGTGTACAAAATTTTAACCCTTGTAGCTATGATAAGTTTATTTATAATCTTCTTTTTCACATACCTAATATATGTATTATATTCTGTATTAATATCTAAACTGTTCATTATTGTGAATTTTTTTAGTCAACATTGATAAAATTATACTAACAAATATGTTTATACTAACAGATCCCTCACACCCTACTATTATGCTATCTACAACCAGAAAACACAACTCTAATATTAAGTGGTTACCGATAGACTGTACTAATTACAGATAAGCATATTCCCATGATTTGATATTCTAATTCACGTCTGAACGTTACTGCAACCATTTACATATCCGTCTTTGATTGTTGGTGGCATTATGTTGCTATTTTTTTTGTCTCTAAGTAGGTCCTTTTTGGAAGATTGTGATGTGACAATGCAAGCTGTGATTTCAATCTAACATACATATACTCTTGCTCAACGAAACTGTCATCAGGTAATAGAGAGCACAATCACCAAAATGGCATGCAATTACCATTATTTAGACAAAGACAAACATCATTCAGATAGAAAGAAATAGAATGCACAGACGAAAAAACACTACGCAAAAATAAAAAAAGAGGCATAACATGAATATAATGAATATTTACTGGGCATGATCTCAGGAATAAATTTAAGGAAAAAAATTAAAATACTGAACTCCAAGGAAAATTCATGACGGAATGTCCCTTATTGAATGGCAAAATCAAAAACTAAAATAACTAAAATGAATGAAAAACAACTGTCATACTACTGAATTTGAACAGACATTATCTTATCCAAAAAAAGGGTGATTAAACCTGGTTCCGTAGCTAGCTTAACTTCTCACTTGTATGACAGTCGCATATAATCCATTGTATTTACATCAATGTGTGAGCTTAACAAACAGACATAATAGGTTTGGGTTACATATTATTTTATATATATTTTTGGGTTACAGCAATCATTATTGTGTTATAATCTTAATCACTATTTAAAAAAACAACTATGTCAACAAAGAAAAATAAAATATAAACGGAAAGTAGCCCTTGATTCATAAATTGAAACCGACTGAAAAACTAAATAAAAGGAGAGATCCTTTGTTACATTTGAAACTCATAAATCAAACAAAGAGTGACAGCGTCAAGGCAAAAAATCAACAAGTTCATAAAGCACTACATTGAAAACTATAGACTTAGCAAAACAATGCCCAAAGATGATCGATGTGATTTTATGTGCCCCAGAAGGGAAAGTAAATCCTGCTCCACATGCGATAACCGCAATGTTACTTATATAAAACATGAGCAGATACGTATTAACTAATGATTTCTCAACTAAGAAAGGGGTTATTGCTACAAATGAATCGATTGATATATTGATGATTGTTTTATGCCGTATGTCGCGACAAGTTACAATTGAAACCTTATTGTTGTCATCTATAATGTAGTTAATTTGAAAGAACTAAATCATAGTGACATCTGTTTTGGGTGGGGTTCGTGTTGCTTAGTCTTTAGTTTTCTATGTTGTGTCTTGTGTACTATTATTTGTCTGTTTGTCTTTTTATTTTTTAGCCATGGCGTTGTCAGTTTATTTTCAATGTATGAGTTTGACTGTCCCTCTGGTATGTTTCGTCCCTCTGTTAAACTTCTATAAATAATATATGACTTCGAATTAATAGTAAGATCCCTTACGAGATGAATACTCGTATCGCAAATTACACAAAGTGGCCGATATGTTTGTGTTAGGTAATCTTCATATTATAATAGTCGCACTATGTGTCTCCTTTAATTCACATTCCGTTATCATATCTTTATATATTTTGTCATATATTTACAGATCCCTCTCATTAGCCTACTGACCCATCTACAACCAGAACACATCACTCTCATAGTTTATGTCTTATGCTCTAAATTGATACCAATTGATTAAAATGAATACAGACACACATGTTACAATATATGAATGTGATGTTTGAAATCTGAGGTAAATAAAACAAAGACTACCACTTACATTTCAAACAATCGTTAGTGACACTTAACAACAAGAAATGAGCGGAACACTTAGTCATAAAAACTAACTTTTAAAAAATAAAATACAAAAAAAGCAGGAAAAATATACTAACTTCCAACAGAGAAAGGAATATTATAAAAAAGAGAAAAAGAGTGAAAAAAATACCAAGATGACATGAAGTACAATGAGCCAGAGAACAACAATCCATAAAAAGGTGAAAAAAAGCCGTTCACAAGTAACTATACAAATAATAAAGATGAAATGTCCTTTTCTAATACGTACCATGCAATTACTTATCATCGTGATCATTGTGCATTAAAATTAGATTTTTATGTTAACAGATTACTCCTCTCATCCGACTACTGTACCATCTACAACCAGAAAACACAACTCTCATAGTAGGTGTATTGTAATTTAAATAAACAAATAACAGTAGAATGTACGGAATGCAGTCAAACCTATCAACATATTTTGGTTTGTTTGGTCATTAATATTGTCTTTCGAAGGAGAGTTTGATAGCATTAAAATTGCTAATAATTCATCTTGTCTGACTCCTGCTAAGAGAATCATCAAATGCAATATAATGTTTTTACTAGATAAATATATATATATGATTTCTTGTGGATATTATTAAATGGCACGTAGCATGATGCTATATTGTTCGTGTAGATTTATCCACCGTTAGTTTTACCTAAAGACCTAAAGACATAAATTATAACCCTGTACACGTTTTACGTAGATGGTGTTTGCATTTCGTTGAAGTGTATTCACTTCACGTATAAACAAAATATATTCTAAAACAGTTTTTTTTTATCTGAATACCACTTATAAATGTTATGAAAGAACTGCACAAATAATTGTTAAGAGATTTTCGGTCTTTCTGTCAATTTTCAGATTCATTCACTACAGTTCATTCGGTACTTCGTTTGAAGTCAATTAATATCTGTTCAGTCTATGTTAAGAATACTTAGTGGTTGTTTTTATCAAGGCGAACATTAAAAACAGTCTTCAAGGCAACTTTCTGCATGTCATGTAATGACCAACAACATAACATGATTCTGGTGTATTAATATGTACACTATATCTTTTTTATATACATAAAACATAGACATTGAATAAAGTTGGGTATAATTGTAAAACGTTTTAATGGCAATGTTCATGATAATCTTCAAAGTCGAATGTCACTTTATAAAGACATCAAAAAGCTGGCATAAGTAATTGATGTATTGTAGATTACCAATATAGTATGATAATTTGAAATATCTTTTTTAATTTATTCAAATGTGAAATTTAAAGTACAATTGATTTAATTACTTTTTTTTGTGGTTATATTATTAAAGCTCCTTCACAGCCGACATGTTTAAGTCCTTATTCAACTAGAAACCATAACTCAAGTAATAAGTATAAGTTACTTTAAAAAAAAAAAAAACAGTATATTTTAATGAACACAACAAAACATTTTCAAATAGTTTGTAGCCATTTATAAAGACTGTATTGATGGGTTTTTTAATTATGATAGGATATTCGAAACTAAAATAAATTGTATATTAATTTGAAACAAGAATCAGCAAGACATCGACACGAATTTTACAGATCTTGAAGTAAAGTAATATTGCCAATATTGCTGTTCTACATCTCAAAACCATAAGGACTTGAGCAGTGAAAATAAAACTTTTAACAATCTTTTGATCTGAACTATTTTTATCCTTTATGCGACCTAAAATAAAACCATAATGCATTCAAACACGTTTATATGCAAATGTTGACCTTATGAGTGTAAGAGGATGAAGTAAACTTATCATCAAACCGATTTTACTTTAACATTTTCTGTAATCATATGATTTCCCTAGATATGTAATTTTACTGTCTGTATTATATTTTCTATTTATTTTACTTTCAATACTTCACTATTCCGTAATCAAAATGTATACCTCCATAAAGATTTACTTTTCAATGACATTCTTTACCTTTTATCTTTTTTCACTCTAAATATTCGTGCTCTCCACTTACAGATTCTACATATCCGACCCCGATTCCCTTTAAGAACAAAAAGCACAACTATCTTGGTAAGTGCATATCTTAATACCGAGAGATCACATTAAATGCCCTTAGACGTATTTAACTGTTAATAAACTCTTCAAAGATTGTCGTTATCATTTGTTAGATATGGAGATGTTTGTTCAAACAGTTATTTTATTATATTTTATATTATTTATGTGAAACATAGACGTATACTTTAGAGACCACTTTTGACTTAATTTCAAGTTGTCATACCACCAAATCACAGTACGTCACATCCGGTTGCATACGAAAAACGTCGAAAAAAATATTCCCTTGAAATTGACAGTTGCAGGGAAATATCCTACATTCCATTCCAGGAAAAAATTGCTGGGTCATAAACATATATCTTGGGTGTTTCAAAGCACCATTATCTTTTATTTGGTGTTTCTATAGAATATAACATGGTTACTAAAACTTGTACACAGGTAACAAAGAGATACAACTTTACGCGAGACAAGTATTTCTTTATTTGAAACAAAGATAAATTCTGCACAATGTTTTGAAAAGTGCAAATTTAACAAAGACTAATAGAGGGAAATCAATGATGGTATTACACCTAATTGCATAATTACATGCCTGTATTGCTTTTATGTCCCTTCCTATTTATTGAATGGACAGAAATTTTCTAGTCATGCTCAATGTAATAGTGAAAGGAAAGGTTTTGTAAAATGTCTCAAACCTTATAGACTTTTCTAAAAATCCCGTAAGATTCAGGTATTCTATATACGGAACAATGTATTCAGTCATTCTACAAAATACCTGAAATTATGTGTAAGCATGAAATGTTAACAAAAACTGATCTATTTAAGGTATTGAACAACAGATTGGTATTACAAATGTATGTATGCTAAATACTTAATAATCAAAAACAAATATTACTGAATTATTCAAAATGCCCACAAGTGTTAAACTTGACACTTATTTGTTTTTTTTAAAAAAAAATTAAATGGCAGGTGCTATTATTCATTTGTTCTGATATTTCTCCAAATACACTGTGAATATCGTTTTGAGTTTAATCTGCAATAAAACCACATTTGGTGAAATCCGGACCATGACACATTCAACGATGTGAATAATTGTTCTGATAAAACACTTTTGACGTTCGAAAAAAGATGTGGTAATGCAAAAGAGGGGCGAAAGATACCAGAGGGACAGTCACACTCAAAATACGTTTCATTTTCATGTGTTCCTAAAAGATTCAATGTAACATTGGCATGGTTAAGTTGACCTACATCATTTACCTAAACAACACATGATGAGGTATATCTTTGCATGGCAGGTGATGCATGAATAGCAGGAGACACGTGCGCTGTTGACGCACAGGTCTCGCTTTTGATAAAGTGCATACGATTCCACCAGACTTTATTTTGTCTCATTTTTTCAATTTTCAAGGTCCTTAACATGCATGAAATATTGGCTGCTAAAAGGAAGCAAACAATAATCAGCCAAAAAATGCTCTACATGATTTTGAGTCTAGATTTTCTAAAATTGTTTGTTAATTTTGTTCTATTGTAAGAAAGTAGTGTCCATCTGCTATCATCACAAGAGCACAAAATTATTATCTAAAATACAGGTTGAGTACATACGTAACGTAGTGTCACAACAAAAGTTTATTGTAGTTTTAAAAACTTTCTCAAATGTTTATTGAAGATTAACTGAATTGGTTATTTTCCTTGCAAGATATTGTGTGTTTGAAAATATATATCTGAATGAAATCCTTTTTCTACAAATGACCTGAAACTGAACATAAATTTTCTAGAATTTGTTTCAAAATTTCGGTCATTTTACAAAATGGCTAGGTTTTTTTGTCACTCTATATAATGCCTGTCAAGATTATGCATTTTCTGAATTGCCTGAAAATTCATTCATTTTACAAAATGCCTGTAACATATATAAATATATGAAGACTAGGATGGAAAGGTTGTTTTTGATTCCTCTCAGGTTTTAAATGCCACTTTCAACCTTCTCTTATAATGATGGTCAGTTTTTACTCGTAAAGCAATCTAGAGCTCTCGCAGAGAACCACCGACCTTCGGTGGTATTACTAGCAATTGAAATAAACTTATTTTGGAGACTAACGCACCTTGCTCTGAATTTGGTCATAAAGGGTTTTTAAAGTTACGAAATGAAATGTGCTACTATGCGCTTCGTAGCCTTTATCTCATTACCATTTATGACAAATATACCACTGAAAATATGAGAGTTAAAACCTTGAATGATGTTTTTTTGAAACCATGTATGTTCATAAAGATTAAAAAAAATTAAAAAAAACATTGAATTCAAAACCCTGTACTTATTCTGATCACTTCTTCTTCTTCTAAGTGCTATCATTTGAGTCGTTATTGGTAGAGTCGGACTCGTTCTTATTGTTTCACTTTTACTAATAATTTGTAAGAAAAGGTACGTTTTGTATTCTGATCCAAATTAGTTGATGATGATAAATGTCTGTTAAACTTTCATCGGAAAATTAATATGCATATTCAGGACGAGAACATGCTAATACAATATGAATATTAACCCTGCTTTGTACAAGACCGATACGCTGAGCCAGATTTTTAACGTGTCAGTTTCTAAGGTAATCTGTCCACAAGTGAATATGTCCTTACCAAGACACATCATTCTTACTTTGGGCTACCAGTTTTTCCTCTTACTCCTTAATGCCACGGGTTTAGTGGAGTAGCAAACACTACCAAATTATAAAGTCTTTGGTTGGACCTGTCCGGGATTCGAACCCATAGTCTCACTCGAGTCGAACACACTACCACGAGACAATCGAGGCGGTTGAACTAAACTATAAGTATATAGCATATACAAAAAAAAAACACATCGCAGAAAGCAGGTCGTAGATCCAATACAGTAATTAATTATTTTGCAAAAAAAAATTGTTACTAGGAATTCCAAACCTTACATCTCGACTTTGGGTTACTTTTTAACGACAAACATAAATTGCATTAGAAAAAAGCGATAACTGTAGTAGCATTTGCTTCAATATCAGTGCTAAATAAGCAGTTGTATGTTTTTCATTTTCGGGTTTGTAACAATAATTCGTAAGAACACTTTCACTGGCATGTTGTTACAAATTGTGAAGTTGAAATGATCCCTTCGTAAATTTTACGGACGCCATCACGAGTTGGTTGACCGTTATGAAATATCCGTTTCACAGATGGTAGCGGATATGTTCTAGTATCGTAACTACAATCCCGTCCCCTTTTCACGAATGTGACTTACGAATTAGACTTGTTACCAGGTTTGTACTAACATGAGCGACACAACGGGTGCACATGTGCAGCAGGATTTGCTTACCCTTCCGGGGCACCTGAGAACATCCCCAGTGTGCGGTGGGGTTCGTGTTGTATAGTCTTTAGTTTTCTATGATGTGTTTTGTGTACTATTGCTTGTCGGTTTCTTTTTTAGCCATGGCGTTGTCAGTTTAATTTCGATTTATGAATTTGAATGTCTCTCTAATATATTTTGACCATCATTTATATTAGGCCTCATTTACAATCTAATATCCTTGCTAGTACCCATTTATCTTTATTATGCCATTTTGCATAAAAAGACAAAAAAGCAATATTTTAAAAGCATTAAATACTTTTATTATAAAGGGTCATTATCTACACTTTAAATCATTTTCGTACCTTGATAGATCTTTATACTTTAAACATCACAAGCATGAACATTTACGAATAAACAAAAAACACATAAATCGGTCCTTTGCAAATGGTCATATAGAATTATAATTCTGTTGTTTTAACCGCTCATCCACCGATTTGTGATTCTATATTTATTATTATTAGCTCCCGAAACGTTCGGTCTTGACTGTTCTTCTTTCAATGTAAGATAGCAAAAAAACTAAAATAATTGTGTGACTGAATGAAGATAATTCAGTGTTGTTGCTTATACTATTTTTGTAATGTTTGTACTTAAAATTATGAATTTTCATTTCAAAATAATAAAAATGACACATACATCTAATGCTAGGTGATAAAAAAAGAAAGAGATAACATAGACTATGGTTATGACAACTTTATACGTTAGAAAAATATTATATATACGATATTTTTTTTATTAAATAAAACCCTAGTTTGTATTTAATATGCATTACATGAAGGAAACATGTTTAACGTCGAAAACTGTAATTTCAAATCATGGTATATGTTGCTTTGGCACTCGAACTTGTGCTTGCGAAAGATTGAATGAATTTTTTCGCCATGATTTGTTATCTTCAAATTGTCATTACTACCACTTTCATATCTTCCACGTCTTTTCTGTAAAGTTATAACATCTTTTTCATTTGTACTGTTAGAATATTTATCAATAATAGTCTGATTGTAATGATCTTTAATATCACATCGTCGTGTGTTGTTTGACGGGTTGTGCGATGGTTGTTATATTTCACGATCTGCATCAGATGTCTCTAAATATTAGTAATTTCCTGAAATATAATATCAGTTATATAAAAGTATGTTGTATTCAATTAACTTTTAAGTAATTTAGATAAACGTTATGGTGTTTGTCTCTTTCCTTTTTCGTTTTAGCAACACCAAAGTTGGTAAGGAATTTTTTATGTAACAAAAGGAAGTGTGGTATGATTACCAATTATAATTAAAGGTCATCGACTTTCTTTAACAATACCTTCACATTTCAATATTTTTGAAATATTCATTCGAAATCAACGAACAACATATTGTTTTTTTCAGTTTTTCAAGGCATGTAGTTCTATTCATGAATTAAAAGTAAAGAAAGGATACATGAACTTTTCCCATCAAACATACTAGGTTTTCAAATGCTTTAATCTAGAAAAGAACACACAATTTTATTTTACATTTCTATAACTTCGCATTATTCAAGATATTTTTTATTTTATACAAGCATTTTTCAAGATTAAAGCATTTGAAATAGAATGGTACTACTAACGAGAGGCCAAAGATACCAAAGAGTCATTCAAACTCATAATTCGAAAATAAACTAACAACGTCATGACAAAACAAGAAAAAGACCAAAAGACAATCAATAGCATACAAATCACAAAATGGAAAACTAAAGAGTGAGCACCACGCATAAGGATAAGGGAAAAACCCATCAACGATACCAGGTTTATAATTGGGTAAGCCAGACGCTCGTCTACTTTAGCGTATCCTGCTACATGTTTGCATGTACCAGTGTATCATTATCATATGTGTACACGGCAGATGCTTGGACAGATAATATGTTAATGAATGAGAATTGAAAGTTGACAAAAGGTTATAATTAAAACAGCTGAATCCAATGATGCAAAGACAAAACAATAATTGAGAATGATTGATAGTCATGTAAAATAATATAACGATGAACTTAAGTACAAAATGGGTTGAAACTCTCAAATTTGCAAGACAGCATTGATGATTTGTAGATCCAAGACAGTCTTTAATTATTTTATTTATTGATTGATTTTATTTCATGTAAACCTAATGTATGTATGTTTGTAACTTTTGGTTACTGAATAGGAATTTCAACCCTTACATCTCAACTTTTGGTCCTTAATGCTTTAAATTTCGTACTTCATTTGACTATTTTAACTTGTTTGATTCGAGCGTCATTGGTGAGGATTATTTAGACGAAAGGCGCGACTTGGTTTCTGCGATGAGTTTGTTTGTATATGCTTCATACATATAGTTTTGTTCAACCGCCTCGATTGTCTGGTGATAGCGTGTTCGCCTCGAGTGAGTGAGGGAGATTATGGGTACAAATCCTAACCAGGTCCAATCAAAGACTTTAAAAAAATGTAGTTTTTGCTACTCCACTAAACTAGCGGCATTAAGGAGTAAGAGGAAAAACTCGTTACCCAGAGTAAGAATGATGTGTCCGGGTAAGGACATCTTCTCCTGGGGACATTTTACCTTAGAAACTAACACGTTTAAAATCTTGCTAAGCCTGTCGGTCTTGTAAAAAGAAGGATTAATATTCGTTTTACATTAAAAAATATCTAATTTTAATGCACAATGATCACGATGATAAGCAATTGCATGGTAGGTATTAGAAAAGGACATTTCATCTTTATTATTTGTATAGTTACATGTGAACGTCTTTTCTTTTCATTTTTTTATGGATTGTCGTTCTCTGGCTCATTGTACTTCATGTCATCTTGGTATTTTTTTTACTCTTTTTCTCTTTTTTATAATATCCTTTCTCTGTTGGAAGTCAGTATATTTTCCCTGCTTTTTTGTATTTTATTTTTTAAAAGTTAGTTTTTTATGACGAAGTGTTCCGCTCATTTCTTGTTGTTTAGTGTCACTAAATATGGTTTGAAATGTAAGTGGTAGTCTTTGTTGTTTTTATCTCAGATTTCAAACATCACATGCATATATTGTAACATGTGTGTCTGTATTCATTTTAATCAACTGGTATCAATTTAGAGCATAAGACACTTATGATTCACTTATAGGGTCTTTGCATCGGCACTAAACACATTTATTTTAAAACCAGTTGTTGGCATGACACGGGTTATGTTCTTCTCATATATGTTATGATGGTATGATACTAAACCCCTAACGGGAAGGATTGTGCCTGATATTCATATGATGAAGACATAATCTTTCAATCAGTTTAATTGAAGTCTGGAGCTGGCATGTCAGTTAACTGCTAGTAGTCTGTTGTTATTTATGTATTATTGTCATTTTGTTTATTTTCTTTGGTTACATCTTCTGACATCAGACTCGGACTTCTCTTGAACTGAATTTTAATGTGCGTATTGTTATGCGTTTACTTTTCTACATTGGCTAGAGGTATAGGGGGAGGGTTGAGATCTCATAAACATGTTTAACCCCGCCGCATTTTTGCGCCTGTCCCAAGTCAGGAGCCTCTAGCCTTTGTTAGTCTTGTATTATTTTTAATTTTAGTTTCTTGTGTACAATTTGGAGTTTAGTATGGCGTTCATTATCACTGAACTAGTATATATATTTTTAGGGGCCAGCTGAAGGACGCCTCCCTCCGGGTGCGGGAATTTCTCGCTGCATTGAAGACCTGTTGGTGGCCTTCTGCTGTTGTCTGTTCTGTGGTCGGGTTGTTGTCTCTTTGACACATTCCCCATTTCCATTCTCAATTTTATTACTATGAGAGTGATGTGTTCTGGTTGTAGATGGGTCAGTAGGCAGTATGTGATGAGAGGGATCTGTAAATATATGACAAAATATAATAAGATATAATAACGGAATGTGAATTAAAGGAGACACATAGTGCGAATATTATAATATTTTTCAAGAATCCACTGACTACTTCGTTAACTTAAGATAACTTATTTTATAACTTTAAACTTTTAACTTACGATTTTTTATCCTCTCAAAAACGAGTGGCATATGAAGGGTTCGAACTCGCGCGTATTTTCTTCATAATCAGTAGAGTCTTCAGTCTATGCATGATACCACTATACCACGAGTGCTCACATAAATCATCATTTAAATAACACTCTTAAAGCGCACAACTGTCAATACATGTCAATAAACTGTATTTCTATCTCAGAGATAATTCGCTTTTGTTATCTAACAAAATATATATACTATGTCTGGATTTGTTCATGTTCTTTTCAAATTTATTTACATCACGTCAACATTGAACGGACTCTAATTTGAGTAAAGTGTGATATATAAGCTACGACCGTAAAACTACTTCTTTGACTGTAAAACCAGAAACAAAATCATCGCCTTTACATGAAAATGAAGTATATAATACCTCTAAGATTAAAACTATTTTTATCGAGAAAAAAATTACAATGAAAAAATTTCATTCCGGATACAAGGTTCGAACTTTGCACTGTTAATATCACCGTTATGACATTCGTTACCAACGACTAGACGATCACAGCTATGAACAGCTTGATGGTAAGTTTATGAAATCAAGATAATTATTCATTGTACATCCGTAGCAAAAGCAATTCTGATGGGGATTCAGAATGCGTACCTCAGATAAAACTAGTTTATTTACCGGTGAACGATATATGCGAAATGAAATTATAACGTTAAAATAATCATAACTTAATGAAACGGAAACAGTTTAAACAGATTTGAATATAATTGTTCAATTTAAATCGTAAGCACAATCGTAATTTTAATACTTTAGGAAAGCAACATGAATTTGAGCATTATGAAATGGCAGATTTATGGCATCTACCTTATCAATATTTTTTGGACTAAGAACGGCTTAACGGTGTTTAGTCTTCAATTAACCAAAACATGTTGCTAAATATTATATGTATAAATTTTGAAGGTTCTAAATTTTGGTAATTTAAATTTTTTAGCTTTTCAAAACAAGATAAATAAATTCTGTATATTAATATATGTCTTTTTGAATAAATTAAATATACCAAAATCTATTCAATATAAATAATTTGTAATGATTAAACATTAAATGAAATATGTATATATAAAACTAAAATCTGGTGTTAAAAAGGGGAGCTAACACCCCATTCAAGTTATCTTAAACTTATGTTAACTTGTCAAATGTCTAATTATAGATGCGAACCGTGTGGATATAATCATTTCCAGCTATTATAGAATAAAAAAGACAAAATACTAAACTATTTTTATGAAATATCGTTGATTCATTGTCAAAACGTAAAACATACAGTCGTTTTAATAGAAATGGGTTAAGCTAGAGAATTGATAAGAAGTAGTGGATTCGGAAACGATAATCAACTTGCGACTAAAGTCGCTCGTTGATTATCGTTTACGAATCCACTACTTCTTATCAATTCTCTACTACATATTATTTATAGTTGTTTAACAGAGGGGCGAAAGATACTAGAGGGACAGTCAAACTCATACATTGAACATAAACTGACAACGCCATGGCTAAAAAATAAAAAGACAAACAGACAAATAAAAGTACACAAGACACAACATAGAAAACTAAAGACTAAGCAACACGGACCCCACCAAAAAATGGGGGTGATCCCAGGTGCTCCGGAAGGGTAAGCAGATCCTGTAGATCCTTTACGAATAAAATGTTCTCGTCCTGAATATGCATATTTATCTCCCGCTGAACGTTAGCAGCCATTTATCATCATCATCTAGTTTGGATGAGAAGACAAAACGTACCTTGTCTTACAAATTATTAGTAAAAATAAAACAATAAGAACGAGTCCGACTCCACCAATTACGCCTCCTATGATAGCACCTAGAAGAAGAAAAAGTGATCAGCATTAGATCAGGGTGTTGAATTCAATGTTTCGATTTTTTTTATCTTAATGAACATAAATGGTTTCAATAAAACATCATTCAAGGTTTTACCTCTCAGATTTCTTTTGGTTTATTTGTCTTACAGTCCGTTTAACGTAAAAGTTAACAAAACGAACGATGCCAGAATCATGTACGGACGATGCCCGAACGATGTACGTACGCTACCCGAACGGTGTACGAATGCAAACGAAACGCTGACCGAACGTTGCACGGACGCTGAACGAATGATGTACGAACGAAACCATGTACCATAAACCATACCCTAAACGATAACATAAGTGTCCTTTTATCGTACATCGTATGGTTTTGCGTACTTCGTTTCGTTTAGCGTATACCGTATCGTTTAGCGTACATCGTTTCGTTTAGCGTATATCGTATGGTTAAGCGTACATCGTTTCTTAGCGTGCATAGTTTCGCTTGGCGTACTTATTTTTTTTTAAATATAAAACTAGAATTGTGTTCTGTTAAATATTTTTATATAGGTGATAATAGGCTTAAAAATTTAGATTGGATGCGTAATTCAGTTTTTAATCATTCATTAACAATAAATTATAATTTATTCTGTCTCGATGTTGATCCAAAACTATTTACATAAAAAATTTGAAAAATAAACACTGAAATAGATTTAAACAAAGTAAAAGATACGATTATGAATTTTGATAGCCGTGGAAAATGTGAATGTGCGAGTAAACTGCAGTCTGCAGGGTGTTTAGTCAACAGTTTTTAGATTATATTTATATTTCTTTTCATCTATCAAATCAGTCGAAAAAAACAAATATTCAAGAAATTTCATATAGAAACAATATTCTGTTATGTGCCTCATCAACCCCAAACATAAATCCCTACCAATGTACAAACGATTGTGTATTATTTTTACTACTAATGCACTTGACTTAACAATCATCAAAAAAGAGCGTGTCCGGCAAATGAAAAATTTCTAAAAACTGAAAAAATGAAAAATCTAAAAACTGTAAGTGAAATTTTAATTTAGCGTTTTCATTTTTGTATATTGTAACAACAACAAAAATCTAGACCATTTCCCTCTTTTCTTTAATAATATAAGACCATTTTCCTCTATTCTTTATTTTGCCCGTTATCATGGTTATACTCTATTCTTATTTTATATTTTTTTCTTTATTTTCCTGTAACTATATACCTCCTGTATTCGGAGCAACCCCACCCTAAATATACATATGATACACAGGGTCTATAGGTCATTGCTTGTGCCGTGATACACATGTTTGCATAACAAAGGATGTCCTTGTTTATATTCATCACATTTTAAATGTCCTCCTATTAATACATCTAATAGTTGCCACTGGACGTTAAACAGCTAACTATAAATGCATCCGTCATATTCTTAGTTTTGTTATAATGTGTAAATCAAACAACATGATGAAACAATTGCAGATTTTCACTGCCGACATAATGGGAAATAATTGTAAACAAAACCACTCAGGCCCTATTTTCCAATTTCTATTGTAATGTGGTTTATGCAAAAAAGGTAACTCCTGAATACTGATCTGTACCGATCAAGCATTTAGGATTAATAACAAATCTATGGTAGTCTCTTTTTCTTTACTCGCAAATTATTCGACTAAATCATGTTTTATTTATGAAAATAGTTTATTGCTGGCAATGGTTAAATATTGATTCCTAGATTTTCAATTGTTTAGTTGTTGGGTTACTGTCTGATCTCGCAAACTTGACATTTTATGGTCAGTATTGTTTGCATCCAATTGCACCAATTTATCAAAAAGATAATAATGCAACACCGTACGAGAGTCGTCACTTTACATAAACTAGTAGGGTTTTTTCTATAACGAAATACGAAACCACTTCTCGTAATTCGCCTTGGAGTAATTGTGCATCTCATTTGACAAAATATGGCCTTGTCTCAAAAAAAAAAAAAAAAAAAACAATATAATACAGAGTAATATATAAAACTGGACTAGAGTGAAGAGTTTGAAAGTAGGAATTCTGAATTTTAATTGAATGTTCTAAATCTTTGTGTATTTTTTATATAAGACTGTGCAGACTCAACTATTTTTTTATTTTTGCTGAGCTGAAATGAAAGGTCACCAGCCAATAGTAGCAAAAGGATATCGTAGATCTTTCTAATTTCGAAAATTATATTTCTCTTGCTTCAATGTGAAACGGGCACCAAAAAAAAAGAAGGTGAATACTATATTCAACAGGATGGCCACAGCTGCTTGCGGGATTGTGTTTGATATTAACAAGGTTTAAATCTGCATTTGAAGAACTTCACATATTTCTCAAACGTGTATCAATGATATTAAGATTTATATCACCACAACTAAAATAGGAAGTGCGTACTGTGAATAAACACTCAGTTTAGTATTGTTTACAGCAATTTATCACATATAATACCATGTTAACAGTTAAGGTGACGGTATTTGTCAGTCTGAAGGAGACAGCATGGAGGATTTAATAAGGCAAAGCTTCTGTTGTACTCAATCTTACTAAAGTGTTCTTTATTATATTTTATAGATATGTATTCGAGATACGATAATGTAGTTTCCTTTTTTATATTACACCTGATCATCTATGATGGGATAATGTCTAATGAGAGAATTTAACCATATAATGAATAACGTAGAAATGACCAATTAAAGGCCACTGTACGGCCTTCAACAATGAGCAAAATCTATACAGCATGGTAAGATATACAAGGCTTCGAAAGGACAAATGTAAAATACACTCAACGTCTTCTCAGCGATTGCAAAGTACTTTTTCTAAATTAATTAAGTTTTGAATCAGGTTACACAGTCACAATGTTCAAACATCACC
The DNA here is from genome assembly GCF_021869535.1 of Mytilus californianus. Lineage (NCBI taxonomy): Eukaryota > Metazoa > Mollusca > Bivalvia > Mytilida > Mytilidae > Mytilus > Mytilus californianus. The sequence continues at coordinate 1,631,306 of NW_026262695.1, read as the reverse complement.
GCACGTCAAACTTTGTACAACAGAAAAAAGGCTGATTGAACATTCGTAAAAATGTGTCACGCCCTCATCAATTGGCGTACATCCTATCAAGTACCTTCAGAAAGCTTCCATTAAAACAATTTTACATACAAGTAATTGTGTATTTTATTTTCTAAACAAAGCAAAATGTGCAATGAAGCTACGGATTCGTAATCTTCAAAAATAGTTCACAAACGGTTGATAAAATGTGGAAAGTCTAAATAGAAATATAACAATTATGTCCAGTGTGCGTTTATAAAACGGGCTCTGTTTGGACATTTTGAGATACTATAAGTACTAGTTTAATGTGTATAGAATTTTAAACGTCAATACGACTTTTGATCAGTTGGATTTTCAATTTCAATATAAAAAAAAAATGTTTTGGGTTTTCTTCTTTTCTTTCAATTTATATCATGATTCTTTGGATATTTCCCATTATCTTCTGATTTTTTTTTTGTCAGCTAATGTTCCTAGACACAGATAACAACGAGAAAACCTTGTATAAATGACCTAGATCAAAGAGTCTGAGCTATGTTTGCTGTTAATAAAACACAAGTTGAGTAAAATGTCATTTATTCAGAAATTAATTTAAAATGCAACTTACATCTTAACAATTATAATAGTACTGCATAAATGACAATGACTTTAATAAGCAAAGGTGGGGTTGAAAAAGTGCCACACCCTTTTGAAAAAATTAACTCACCAACATATATATATATACAAAGTATATAAACAATACAATGAATATTGTCCTTAATTGATGTTTAAAGAAAAATAAATGTCCTATATAATAACGCTTAAAAGGGAGGGAAATGGGAGGGTTTTCAGATAAAATTCAAAAACGATCTTTTCTCTCTCCCAAAACAAAGGCGAATGACCGCATGTCCGAGCACATGTAGAAATTTGATATTAATTATCGATCTCAAGAACTGACCAATCAGATAATGTAATTAGATGATCATGCATTGAACATGCAGTCCTTGACCTCATGTTGATATACTTAAACAAAGAAATGCCTTCTTACACACATGGCATTAATAAAATCAATATTATCGGAAATTCCAGCCAAAAAGTCTTTTATTTACAATAAATGTTATTTTGTCAGCTAATGTTCCTAGACACAGATAACAACGAGAAAACCTTGTATAAATGACCTAGATCAAAGAGTCTGAGCTATGTTTGCTGTTAATAAAACACAAGTTGAGTAAAATGTCATTTATTCAGAAATTAATTTAAAATGCAACTTACATCTTAACAATTATAATAGTACTGCATAAATGACAATGACTTTAATAAGCAAAGGTGGGGTTGAAAAAGTGCCACAAATCCCAAGAGGGATCCCCATCCGAGGACTCTGTATTCAACTTAAGGAACTCCAGAACTAGAAAAATTGAGCAAGCCATGTTGACCTCAACAAAAAACACCCAAAATGGAATAAAATATACACCTTTTAACTTTTGCATTTCAAGTAAAAGTGTAGAGCAAACCATGTTGACCTCTACAAAAACATTAACACAGATTATAAACAAAGCAAAAAATAATATATACTAATATAATGAAACTTGTAAATGAAAGGTAAAGCAAGCCATGTAGACCTCTACCAACCAAATAAATACCATTACATATATAATAAATGACTGATGGCAAAAACTTAAATTTGCAGAGCAAACCATGTTGACCTCTACAAAAGTAAATAATTCTAACATGTATAAAACAGTCTTGTTAATCCTTACAAAAAATGAATCACAATAAGGTAAAGCAAGCTATGTTGACCTCTACCAAAGCACTTAGTAAGCGACTGTGATTATATTAAATCTAAGTGTGAAAATTATCAAGTCGAATATAATGTTGAAAAGCGTTTGACTTCCATCTACCCATGTTTTGGATCAAGGCTAAAGGCACACCTCTGGCAGCTGCAGATGTCGCAGCTCCAATTCTGAAACTGTGACCTTTATAAAAATTTGTGTCTAAACCTACGAAATTAAGCAAACTTTTTAATGAAGAATTGAAATAAAAACCTGAAACAGGTTTTCCACATTTAAATCGAAATAAAGGACCAAGTGGACAATTATGTAACCTTAGATATTCCTCAATAGCTTTAACAGGACATAGATAATTTTCAGGACGTCTAGCTATTGATAATGTCTTACTTTGCAGATTACTATGTTTGTAGAACTTCATAGTAATTGTTATATTGCTCACATGACCATTTACTCTTTCAAACTTTATATCTTCCCTTTGAATTACTCTATAGAATTCAGACTCAGTTTTAACTGCAATTTCTCCAATACGTAAGAAACAAAAATAAGCTGTAGACATCATAGCCTTTAACAAAACTTGATTATAAATGCCAACTATTACTTTTGGTAAAGCCTTAACTAATTTTACAAGAATATCATAGGTTATTGGCAACCGTGTATCAACAGAATGTCTCAACTGTTTTGTACCTTTTAACATTTTTTTAATAAAAAATGTGTCTGTTGGATCCTGTAAGAACTTAATTTTATGTATAAAACTGATGGCTGATATGTATGACGCAATTGTAGCTATAGATGGTTGATAATTTTGAATAAACAAATGTGAAATAAAATGAGCAACCATGACATGAGTAGATGGAAGTACAATAACTCCTGGAAAAAATTTCTGACAAAAATTTGAATACACACTTAGCATTCTATTATATGATGACACAGTAGCATCAGATAATGATGCACTAACAAGCTTATTAGTCATAGATGCAAAAATTGAGGTGGAATGGCCACAGGAGTTGGACTTAACCAAGGAGCAATCTGATGAGCTTCTTGAAATGAAAAACGAGACAACAAGTCACAAATAACGTTTGTTTTTCCAGGAATATGTTTGGCTCTAAAATAGATATTGTACTTTAATGCAGCTAGCACTAATCTTCGAATCAATTTCATAATATTCTTTTCTCGAGATGATATTTTATTTATAATTTCAGCAACAGCTGAATTATCTGTTAAAAACAGTATTTTATGATTTGCCAATAGAGGGCCCCATATATCAATAGCTAACACAATCGGGAAATTTATTTCTATTCCGTTATATTTGGAATTTCCCTATTCTATTTCTATCTTTAGACTTGTGGTACAAGTTTGGCTAGTATGTAAATCAGAAGTGGTCTGATGTTACTGTTGTTTTCTGCACGAATATTTCGAGGGCGGTAGTACGGGTGGGGTTTTATAGGCATATATAAGTCCTGATTACGTTTGATTATTATCGATGTGCTCCAGTAACTTTGATAGACGAAGTTAACGTTAAGCTCTGCAAAATATATTACAGTTATGTTTGTATTGATATGTATTTAGAGGACATTGTGAATGTATATAGATGGAATTGTGGTATATTTTTGTAATTTGTAAAATGTTTACAAGATATTAAATGTTGTTTCGCTGAGAAAATAAGAAAGTTACTGCGAGCAAACAAACCTAAATTATGACTTGTCTCTTGTTTAGCCATGTATTTAGAATAGAAATGTTTTAAATTCGGACGAATTCATGAGGGAGAATTTAAAAGTTCTTTCACTGTAATGTGTAAATCGACTAACTCCGGTGGCCATTCACCTGAAAACCATTTGCTGCCAAAAACTGCAGCAAAACCACCATATGTACCTGCAGCATCAGAAAAAAGTTTTAAAAAATCTGATGAAACCCATTCTTTAAATAAAAAACAAGATTTACCATTGTAATTTTCAATAAAATTGTACCATAACTTCAGATCTTATCTTGCATCAGAATTAAGATTGATTCTATAATGAGGAGATGTATGGCCTATAGTCAGGTCAAAAAGCCTACGTAAAAAGGCTCTTCCAGGTATGATAACTCCGCATGCAAAATTTAAAAGACACAATAAGGATTGCAATTCTCTAAGTGAGATACTGCGTTTACATTTGTATTTACTCAATAATTGCAAAATTTTTTCAATTTTTTCCATAGGTAAACGAGCTACCATCTGAGTAGAATCAATTTCAATACCGTAGATAATAATGCAAGTAGTAGAGAGTTGTGTTTTGTCTGATTTGATGGGTACCCCCAATTTATCGGCAAGACAAAGAAAAGTTTGTAATGCACTATAGCATTCATTTGAGCCAGCTTTTCCGACAAAGAAAAAATCATCTAACAGGTGTGATACCCCATATATTTGAAATTTAGCATTTAAAATCCAGTGGAGGGCTGTAGAAAAAGACTCAAACAGCTGACACGAGGACGAAGCCCCCATGGGGAGGGAGACATCATAATAAAATTGTTTGTCCCAATGAAAACCCAATAGATGATGATCTTTTTTAGCAATTGGAATTAAGCGAAATGCATGCTCAATATCTGTTTTGGACATTAGACAATTTGATCCATAAGATAGGACTAAATCTATAACTGTTTCAATGTTTTGGTATTGTACAGCCGAAAATTCTGGGGAAATACCAGAGTTTACAGAGTCACCCTTAGGATACGACAAATCATGTATTAATCGATAAGAATTGGGTTCCTTTTTTGGAACTAAACCCAAAGGGGAGCATACAAAGAGAGGGAAAGGGGGCTTTGTAAAAGGACCCTTAACTCTACCTGCTTCAATCTCTTTATTTAGTTTTGATTGCACAACATGATAATTTTCCCTTACACTTTTATGGTTTGGAGGAAAAATCTCTTTATTTAGGGATGTAGAAAAACAAGAATTAATTGAAAATCCAAAAGAAAAACCATGAATCAATTTATCTTTCAACTGTGTTTCATAACCTGCTAAAAAGTGTTTTAAATTTTCAACCTTTATTGGTGTTGGAAGTTTTGACAAAGTTTGCTTGTTTTCCTTTTTGCTCTGGACATGTAAGGGTACAGTGTTTCTTGCTGCAGTGTACACATTGGTGTTTAAGTTTACAAAACTTTGATGTGCATTCCCCTGATTTACAGAAGGCCCAGCAATAGCCATTTGGGAATTGATACTGATGCTGGGCCCTCCTATGAAAAGAATTTGGGCCTGAGTTTGAGGTTTTGGCAAATGACTTCTTATTTTGACCTGAAAATTCAGATTGTCTGTCATATAAAGCTGCAGATCTCCAAAGTTCGTCATTTACTTCATCCCATCGTAACCCTAAAATTTTCCTTATCTTCCTAAATTTTTTCGTCATATAATTTAGCGGCTTGGAAACCCAAGGACTTGCATAATGACCGTACATTAAAACCATATTTTATCAATGCTTTAGCAGACCTCAAATTCTTTTCAAGATATATAGACATAAATATATCAAAAGCATTTGTCCATTGGTGAATGGACAAAAGCTCTTTGTTAGGTTTCCTATTTGAAATCGTAATATTTAAATTTTCAAATAATGTTGATTCATTACATGTATCATCAATATTAGAAGGTAACAATAGGCAAAATTTACATAATTATCACACCAAACATCAGATTTAACCTTATTGCTGACATGGTAATCTAAAGGTATAGTATGTCTCAACATTTCACATGCATATGGATTTTCTTCATTTGAGTTTAGCAGCTCACCATCAGAAGGAGTGTTGATATTAGGATCTGAGGAAACTGGTGGTTGAAAGACAGCTAACATTGGTCCCTGGGAGTCAGTAGTTGACGAATTTTCTGGTTGTATAGATGATGACGACAATATACCAGTTAAGTCATTAATTGGAACTGCTGTATTGTCTTTGACAAGTTGAACGCCAGAACTTTGAAACTTCAGGAACAAAGCATCAGCAATGTCATTTGCGGTTGGAACAGACGACTGTTTAGTATTTGTTTCATGAACTGACAGATTTTCAGGAGCTGTTTGTCTGGCCTTGCGTCTCCGCACTGGTGGCCTGTATATTGGTGGTAACTCCTGACTTTGTTCCTCCACTAAATCGTGAACATCCTCTACCAGGTTTTGTGGAGCAGCCTTTCTTCTTGTTCTGCTTTTCTGCTTTGGCATTTTGCTATAAATACATAAAACAAAAAATAAAAATAGAAATCCTGTATTATCACAGAATTTAAAGAATGTTACTATATAAGTAAAATTTTTAAACCAAAATGCTTGTCCGGCATATTAAACATAGTTGATATGATGATATATCAAGCAAAATATACTCATGTTTAAAATTAAGTTTGATTATGATATGCTAATTAATACTCCAAAACCAATTTTTAAAACCAACCAATATGTATAAAGTACTTCAATTGTACCAAAATCGATCCCTATTGTGACACAACCATTATAGGGAAAGACGTGATTTATTCTCTGATTAAATAAACTAATAATACACTAATATAATAGTATATAAACCATGATTATGAATAAATAATCAAAATTAAATATAAACAGAGACATATTATATTATATAACTCTGATATAAATGATGTAACCAACCAAAATAAAATATAGATAAGACATTTTTCATGTCACCAGTGTCACAACCATGTGCATATAAGCACAACCACTCAGAGATATTTTAAATTATAAAATCGTTAAGGTGATGGAGTAATAATATGCAAATAATTCATAGATAACTAAATAATTGTATTGTATGCTTCTTCTTCTTCGTATGTCCTTCCAATTAGGAACAATAAGTAATAACAATCATACACGGTAGTTTGCAACGCAAGTTTGCTCGACATTACATGTACGTGAAAGGCTACCAACAGCAGCACGAACACTTCTAGCGTATATTTCCATACCTTCATCATTAAGATGAACTTTATCTTTTAATAATAAATCTGGGGTGTTCTTCCACAACCCCCTATGATGCCAGAAAGTCGCATTATCTCTTTGTTTTAGTAAATGACTAAGTTCTTTGTTTACAATGTAAACCTTGTTGTTATAATAGGTTTCCGGTCTTTCGGAATACCTCGGGAGAAGTTGACCAATAACCACGTGGTTAACATGATAGCAATTAATTATGTAATCGGCAAAAACGCTGATATCTCTTGCTAATTTTACGGGCTCATTTTCAGACGATAAATCGTTGCCTCCAACCTGAAGAAAAACCGAATGTGGCGTATATTCTTCAATTATATGCATATAATGTTGCTTTTGAACACATTTATTACCGGGGCGAAGAGTCCCTCCCCCAAACCAAAAAATTCCACCTGGATATCGGTTCCGTCTAAACCTAAATTTAACCAACCTCGATCACAGTTTTCATGAGTAAATGTTTCTAAACGACGAATAAAAGAATTACCAAAAATTAAGGCACGCCGGACCATGGTTCAAAAGCAACTAATCTATTATAAAAATTAATAAATTAAAAATTAAGCTATCAAAAATATATTGAATAATAGTTAAGGTTCGCTTTTACCTTATAATCTGTGGATTCTTCGATGACTGCCTTTCTTCAGTACTTTTTCAGTTTTTCAGATAAAATTCAAAAACGATCTTTTCTCTCTCCCAAAACAAAGGCGAATGACCGCATGTCCGAGCACATGTAGAAATTTGATATTAATTACCGATCTCAAGAACTGACCAATCAGATAATGTAATTAGATGATCATGCATTGAACATGCAGTCCTTGACCTCATGTTGATATACTTAAACAAAGAAATGCCTTCTTACACACATGGCATTAATAAAATCAATATTATCGGAAATTCCAGCCAAACAGTCTTTTATTTACAATAAATGTTATTAAGATGAATAATTTAAAATTTGTATACCAAACATTTAAAATTTTACTCTGCATTTATAGATAGCATTGAAAGTACAACATCTTATAAGCGATAAACATTGATAGATGTAAATGAGCCACTCTTTCTCGTGTTGAGATGGAATATGTTCGTTATTTGATTTGATGAGTTTAACAATCGAAACCCCTGAAATATCGTCTCATGACAAGCACGAAAAATGGCAAAACTGAACTTACAACAGCGGGCGATGATTTCTAAGTATACAATACTCTTGCAATGGATTTTTAAATGCATTGTATAAATTATCAATTTAGACATTTCTGATCCCGAATTACTTCTTTGTTAAAACTATAATGCACTATTTCATGGTCAACTAACCCAAGAAGTCAAATGAAATATCATAATCGTGGTAATTGTTTCATGATATGTTTCAGCTATCATTTGTGACTTTCAGCAAGTGACATTCCCTGTTGACCATATTAAACAGTGCACAATAATAAATTAACATATACGTTTATACATGAGGTTAAGAATTATCGAATGGACTAATTTTTTTCTACGGTTTCCCTTTATCAATCGATGGGCATTCCATTCCCTTTTGAAATTACTTAATCGAATATGAAGTCTCATGCACGAAGAAGTTTGTCTGACGTGAAAATACGTAGTCCCATATCTCGAGGCTACATGGAGACACAAAGAGTAAAATAAAAAGGCAGGACTACATTTACATTGAGATTATATACATTTAAAGAAAAATGCAGGACAAAATTTTTCATCATAGCCTGATCACTACAACGTTTTTACAAAATATTCGTTCCCGTGAAAATTAAGATTTGTTTAACTTAAAAATTTCATCAAGGTCTCTTCTTAGGATATAAGCCTTCTGGTGGCTGGCTTTCAAGTCGACAAGATAGCAGGTCAATGTATTCAAGTGAATTTAAGATGTGTTGCAATTCTAAAGTACAATGGGTAAATCAATCTTATCTTCGATTTGCCACATGGGCATCTCTATAAAGTAATACAGTCCATGCGTGACCTATAACATTAGAAAATTTTATGCATTTCATTGGATATTTTCTATTACAATCCAGGCCACCTATAATTACCTATATTAATTAACTTGTCTGAACGCGAATTTTTATAAAACCCTTTGTTTGATTTTAATTTCTGAAAATTAAACTTAACTCTAGAACAGACCTTTTACGAACGTCGGGCTGGGACTTGTGTGAATTCGGGATTTACAAGTATTAAACTCAGGAAAATATCATTAACTTTTCGGGATTCGGAGGAAAAATTGCTTCAGTAAACACTGTTGAGGAAAAAAAATCATTTTATATCATAATTCTAATTTCTTAAATATTTGCAAACTCTTAAAAAATTTCAAAACCAGCTGATTTTTTTTTTGGCATTTCTTGTTGAATAACTTTTAAAAATGGTGATGTACAAGACTTCCCAAATTTAATCCAAAATTCAACTACGTTACTCAAAACTTTTAATATTGAAACAAAACGAGATATCAATATTTTTTTTTATATCAAATTCGAATACTGGGAGCTATCTGCAGTCGGTTCATAGGACCTCAGTTTTAATATAGGCGTGGCATTCCATCACTTTTATCCAATCAACGGTCAATCGAGCGTCACTGATGAGTCTTTTGTAGACAAAACGCGTGTCTGGCGTAAATATAAAATTGTAATCCTGGTATCTATGATGAGTTTATTTATAATAAAGATTGGCGTGCAATCATGTATCTGAATCCAATAGTATCAATTTAGATAAATATATTCATATTTCTGGACGTACATATGTCGAGGTTTAGACTATTTCATTCGATAGTTATATCTATCTATAACTGGATGCTGAGTATCACATAATTATTACTGTTTCGCAAATTATAATAATTTAGATATTTGACCAAAAAGAGGCAAAATCGTAGAGGCAGTCCCATTATGTGAAGAATAAAACATATTGAGCTTTCTGGACTTTCTTCTGTCCACTAGCAAATGTCACCCTGTGTCTCTGAAAATATATAACTACCCGACTAGCAAACACGGGCGACCCAGTGACTTATCATTCTGCTTCAAACTTAACGTCATGTTCTAAATTCATGACAACAATTCCCTATAATAATCACATGTTGTTTAAATTGCTATAAGAACACAGAGGTTTATAATTTGTTTATTTAATATTTTTATCTAAATTCACATTTCGCCTTAGTTCAATTCCCATCTCGCCTTAGTACCATATTTTTTACCTTTTTTACCTGGAATTCACAGCTAAGGCGAAATGAGAACACACCAGTAAGATTATCTAGTCAGTACATATTTCATTTTTTTTTTAATTTAATGTTGTGCTTGCACAACTTAAAACGTATTCTATATGTGTATAGAAATTACCATTGGGATCAAAAGTAATTCCTAAGTGTTAATGACAGAAGACAATTCTACTACTTGATTTCTTATGTCATCTGGGGAAAAATTAAAGGAAAATAGCATATTTTGCATTTGTCTTGTTAGGATTAAAATCAATAAGCCAATCTTTAGACTATTTATTCTAAATCGCTATTTAAGACAGCCTTTATTGTGTAAGGACTATTACTTAAATTAGAAAGGGATGTTTAATCAGCACTCAATCGAGGTAGACTTATCAAATTACCAGCTATGTAAATAATAGGGGACCTAATACAGAGCCTTGCGGAACTCCTGCATTTGTATTCTCAAAAGGCGAATATGAACTTGAAACAAAAACGCTTTCTTGTCTATTTGAAATATAACTAAATAAGTGATTAAATATATTTTTAAATACACTTTTTTCAAATACTTTGCTCACTGCTGATAATAATGAGATTGGTCCATTATTGGAAATCAGGTTTTGAATACATATATATATATATACATGTATGCTCAAAGTCAACACATTTTAAAGATTTTGTGAAAATACGATGGTTATATGCATTTTTTTTACATAAAGCACAAATTACTTTACATATAGTGTCAGATCAAAATATCTTAAATACCCCAGTCCAGAGATACCGTGTATATTCGACTGGAATATACCATATCGATAATTTTACATTCGTACTTGTTACGTAATGAAATAAGTGTCAACGTAAAAAGAACCAGCAGGTGGTATATATTCTAAAGTGTTTATCGCCTTCCATTATACATCTGACGATGACATTTAGCTTTAGGGCCAGCTTGTTTTCGCGAAGAATTTTCTTTAAATTTTTTTTATATTTATAACATTTGGTTAAAAAATCATGTTAAAGGTAATCTGAGCATAACGTCCTCGCAATTTCTTGTTCAGATCCAGGGACACAGATGTCGGAATGAATAAGAATACACTAAATTCTTAAACGATATGTTGTAAAATGGACACCAAGCACATTTTGATAGTGTACTTTAGTCTAATAGATTTTTTTGGTGTATGTTCTATGTTCTGGAAACTTCATCATTCCATCAAAAATAAATTAAATGTTATTAATTTTTAATATTATTTGCGAGGCTGCATGCACATTGCACCTATTATTTTCTTATGTTTCTTTTCCGCCATGCATAAGTTTAATGTTTACTGTGACTTCTTTATATAATAATGTGTTTCATCGATTTAAAAAACTTAATGCTAAAAATAATTGACCGACACGGAGCGATAGCACGGACATTGGAAAATGCTTCTGAAAGAGGATTGTTCGCAATTCATTTTGAAAAAAAAACCTGTGAATTATTTTGATATCCTTATGATAGTGTTTCTTTTTGGCAGCATTATATTTTGTTGATTATTCAATATATTTATATGGTATTTAATTGGCATTTATGTACATGTACATGCATAATAATAATCCCTTGGATATATTTTAGTTGTTTGATTGTTGGTTGTTTAATGTCCAGTGTAAACTATTTCATACATTTCTATGAAGAAAGAGGTCTCATTCCAAGGAAGATTTGAGGTGTTTTTCGTGCAAAATGAAATTTAAAGAATTAAATCCGTGTTTCAAAGTCAAACAAGATAATTATCATTTTTCTTCATATTTCTTTTAAAAAATTTGAATATCCATATAATTCAAATCTGGTTTTGTTTTGTTTTGTGCTCAATGGAATTCACTACGACAAATTCAATTTTATTGACAATTTTGGGATCAAATGTGATGAGGTTTATATGTAGGTATGTGCCAAACAGGGTAACACTAAACTGGTAAGTTGGAGACCATTCATTCTTCGTTTAGATGAGACACATCTTCAAAATCAATACAGTTTAAAATTTTGGGAAGTTAAAAATTGAAAAAAAGATTTTGTTTTTAATGTTTACTTTGGACTAAGAATTTATATATAAACCTCTTCAATTTATTACTCTTCATCTGAGCAAAATTATTTCAAATGTGAATTGTTTTAAACCGATTTAAACAGTAGAGAACACCTTGGGTAACGACAATAAGACAGCAATCAAACAACAAAAAACACATAAGGACATCTAGTGATAGCAAGTTATACTAAATGTTCATGACTTACGAGTATTTTTCTCATTAGATTTCTAAGACTCTTGTGAAATTGATCGATGAGCAGCTTTTTACAAATACCGAAGAAAAAAGATATGGTGTAAACGTCAATGGACAAGCAACCCAACGAGAAAAATGAAAAATTTAATAGGCAATTATAACTAGTTTTTAGTTGGAAAATCATTCAATGCCATGTACCCCAAGGGTGACTGGGGAATAGAAGTATGGTCACCATTGGTCTTCCTCCGACCGGCAGTAAAACCCGTGCTAAAGTGGGGCGTCCGTTTGGCTGTGCGGGATGTACAAATTTGCAGCCACGTCCGGTCAGAATGGGGACGTTAAATCCGATGCCTCGTGTAAAGAGAGTGCCACGCTCTTTGCACGTTAAGAACCCTTGCAACAACTCTTTGAGGGGTCCGTAGGTGGCCTGTTGCAAGGCTAAATTTCTGTCCCTATCCAATATACCCTCATTTCCCGTGGCAGTCTAAATTTCTCCGACCTTAATTCCTTAATATATTACAGAACCTACCTATTGTATTTACTGTGAACTTGTTCTCGTCCTGAATATGCATGAAATATTTGCCACTGGACGTTAAGCAACCAACAATCAATCAATCATTCAATGCCATGTGATTGTTTTTCGGTCTAAAATTTGTGCGTGTTTTTGATTTATGAAGAAGTCCATTAGAAAAAATTAAGTAATTGACGACCAAAAAAGAAGTCATCTGTAAATATCCTTGCAAAGCATGATTTAACAGCGCGCATTATATTTCTCCATTTTCTCTATATTCTTTGACAAACCGGTAATTTCGCCGCCCGGGGATATGAATTTGACATTAATCTTCCTTCAGTAACTTTACAATACGCAGCCGTGTCATTTCCGTATATTGTAGATAGTACGTGTGATATTTACAGTAGAAATACTCATTCAAGTGAATTTTATCGGGTAACATTAAATATATTAAATAAAAATAAAATTACACTAAAAAAAAATGATATTAATAAGTTCAAGTGTTGCTTTATTAAATGCACATAGGTACGTATTTGTAAACTTATTGACTTTTTAATCAGCGCGTGTCACTGGTACAAATCCAGGATAGATTAAGAAAGTTTTTAAAATTTTAAAAACTTTAACCACAGGGTGTATGTAATGTTAACTGGCAGAAAAATCTAATTCTATTTATAAATAAAGTACGGATAAATAGAATTCTAAGCTTCTGTCCAAGTTTGGTAGAAATCCTGGATATTTCAAGAATGTAATTAAAATTTTTAAAACTTTAACGACAGTGTATTTAATGTTAACTGACAGAAAAAACTAAGCCCATTTATAAGTAAAATACGGATAAACATGATTTTTTTTTACAAAATTTTCTCCTGGATACTTTCTTATGATCATAAACAAGCTTCTGTCCAAGTTTGGTAGAAATACAGGATAGTTTAAGAAAGTAATTAAAATATCAAAAACTTTAATCTTACAGTGAATATTTGTGGATGTCGCTAGCCGACAGCGACGCCGATGACGGAATGTAAGGATCGCTATGTCTCACTTTTGCGACAAAAGTCGCAGGCTCGACAAAAATGTAATAAACTGTTATACTTTGAACATGTGTATCTTATGTGCTGGTAAATAAGAATATATATATACATTCTAAAATATTTTTATAAAAAAATACTAGAGAACTATTAAAGAGTAAGCTTAAGAAACAAGCAAAAGAAAAGGAACACAAATTAAAAAAATAGTAGAAAATACACTATTACATAGAACTAAGAAATATAACAGACAGAAAAACACTATAAATACGGCAGTAATAAACAAGCGAAAAAGATCAGAGAAAATTGAAATACCATAAATATGTTTAATCAGTATACAAGTGGATCAAAACGGGTCAAGGTTGAACAAACATGAATTTCTATCGATTACACAAGTGACAATCAACGGAGGGTGGCGCGTGTCGATAAAACATTAAATCAATTTATAATTACTAAAGATATGATTTTCTTATGAATTGTGTTGTTAGTTATATATATATCTTTATTCTCAATAAACCATATACATAGGTATAGAGAAGACATTTATGTACAGTATTTACAATAAGACAGAACAAACAAGACAATTGATAAGACAATGTATGAAATAAATTTTAGCCAGGAGCACATATACCTGTGTTGATAATCTTTATAAATTTACAAAGTTTAATCAGTTTTGATTTGTGTTTTGAAGACATAATCTGCTTGTATTTTACAATATTTGCATTTTTAAAATAATAATGTGACATACACTGTTTCCTGTTTTCTTCAAAGTATTTACATTCTAATATGTAATGAAATTCATCACCAATGTCATTTTTATTACATAGAAGACATAGTCTATTATTTCTAACTATATTGTTCCATCTACCCTGTTCAGTAGAGAGCTTGTGATTTGTGGTCCTAAATCTACACAAATCAATAGATAGTTTGTTCCCAAGAATTTCAAAATAATCTTCTTTTCCAAAAAAATCTTTAAAAAGTTTATAATTAAGTGCTTTTGGTGAGTTTTCAAGCAGAGAATGCCAGACTTGTACAAACTGATCTTTAAGTCTGAGCTTGATGAATGAAACTAACCATTTGCAATTTTTAAATGATTGTGTTTCCCATACATTTGGGATACCACATTCATTTAAAATAGTCTTTACTCTGTTTAACCATGAAAAATTCACATTGTCATTAATAAACACAATTTATATAAAGTATATGATAGTTTCGTCACTTTACCAGAATTTAATTTCCCCCAAAATGAGATCAATCTAGTTTTTATGTCCAAGTCTATAGGATATCTTCCAAGCTCCCCATAAATCATGTAAGAGGGTGTTGATGTTTTCAGACCTAATAATAATTTACAAAATTTCAGTTGTACCCTTTCAATTATGTCATTATTTCCAATACCCCATACTTCACAACCGTACAGTAATATTGGTTTCACCATTTTATCAAATAAGTCCAACTGACTACATATAGAAAGATTATGAAGACGACCTAGTCTTAACACTTCGTAAAGAGCCTTAGTGGCCTTTTCTACGTTGAATTGTTTGTTTTATTAAAATTGCCTGTTCTTGTTAGAATAATGCCCAAGTAGTTAAATTCATCAACGATATCCAGTTTTTTTTTCATTAAAGAAAAATTGAAAATTACATGATGGTCGTCTCCTTGAAAAAACTACGACCTTTGTTTTATCAACATTTACTTTTAGCCTCCATACATCTGTGTAATCTAGAAAACAATCCAATAGTTTTTGGAGTTCAGTTGCGGATTCGGCCATCAACACAGTATCATCAGCATACAGAATAATAAAAAGTTTTAAAAATATGTCAAGTTTTTCTTCAAGCTCTGTTGACACTGATTTAAGGCCCTCTATATTACATGTTTGCAAAAATGAATCAAGATCATTCAAAAATAGAGAAAAAAGAAAAGGCGATAAATTTTCGCCTTGTCTAACCCCGCTAGATACATATTAACAATTACATTATACATACATCCATTCATATTATTCAAAAGCATTTTGTACCACAGTGCGTCTCGCCAAATCGTGTCAAACGCTTTTTCAAAGTCGACGAATGCACAAAATATTTTTTTCTTTTTTAATTTTAAAATTTCAAACAATGAATGAATTACAAATAAATTATCAATTGTTGAATTACCCTTTCTAAAACCACATTGGTGTTCGTTTAAAATCATAAATTTTCAAATTTGAAATTATGTACTTTTAGAAAGTCTCCTTCTGTATGCCATGTTCTTTGAGTCAATACTATCATTGATTTCAAAATAAGTGCAACACTTTGTTCTTCGTGCACTAATCGGTCCTTTGCGGTATTTCTACATTTTACATTTTTTGGCGCAAATGAATGCTGCAAAAGAAGAATTAGCGTAATTAAGTTGTGGCAAATTAATTTTTTTTCAACGCAAATGGATATCAGTCTTCAAAACACCGTTTGTACAAAGGTGCATTCATCTTTTACGCTGTCTAGACTGAGAATAAAAGTTTTGGCAATGTGTGTAGGATTTTAGTTTCAGAATGTAATAAACAATTTAGAAGATCGGTAAAAACCTTAAGTGAATCGAAAAATGAGCTATGCACGATAAAAGGAAATAGTTTGGTGCGCCAATATGAAAGTTCACAGAGGCATGTAATATTTGTAAAATTTGCATTAAGTCTTTAAATAACAACCAGTTGTAGAACTGATTGTTTCGATCCTTCAAATATGTGTGAAAGAATTAATATTTATATTATTTAGTCTCTTTCATATATACAATTGCAGTATGTTTATAAATACTGTAGATTTGTAATTGATCATTGATTGCATGCATAACGTCCAGTGACAAATATTTCATTGATTCGTATGTAAAGAATAAATCAATAACTTTTAATATACAATTGATTGGTTATTTGAGGTGATTCGATCTAAATGATTTGCGTTAAAACTTATGAAACTTGGACAAAAGCTTACCTCTAAAATAAATAAATGTATGAAAAAAGGTAGAGTTATTTTTTTCATTCTGTATTTTACTCATACATGGACTTAAACCCTTTGTACAGTCAAAATAACAGTTTAAACACCAACAGCAGCAATTGCAAGCGACGCTGGGTTTAAAAGAAGTCTTCACGATTTTTTTTTATATATCCCTGGCAATCTTCGATTTAAATTAGACTCTGACATTGAGGGGAACAAATACCATTGATAACTTGTCTTTTTTTAATACATTTAGATATAGTACGTGTATCTCATATAAAGCCTCATTTATAGAAAGTTATACATAGTTTATTGTGTCAAGGAAATATTTGGATTAAAGAAATATTTGGTGGAGGAGGAGGAGAGAGAGAGACTAATTTATTTCGCCGTATTTGTCTCATGATACAACAAATGTACTACTGTCAAAATGTGATGGAAGGAAATGTTTTCCCTTCGTTTTATACAGCAGGCTATTCCAACGTGTAATGATATTAGTTGCAAACATTTTTTTCTATCGGTAAGAAATGGTATACAGTTCGAAATCTACATTAAGTTATAATACATTTAAAGTAAGTTTATTGCATTGCTAAACGTTTCTCAATCAAGATAAAACGTTACAACCAATGCTATTTTTTACGACTACATAAGTTTTATGTAAAATAGATAGATATAGGAAGATGTTGTATGAGTGACAATGAGACAACTCTCCATCCAAATAACAATTTATAAAAGTAAACCATTATTGGTCGAGGTACGGCCTTCAACACAGAGCCTTTGCTCACACCGAACAGCAAGCTATAAAGCTATAAAGCTATAAAGATAATTCACAATCCATTGAACTAGTTAAGGGTATTGTTTAGGTTTGTTTTTTTTTAACTTTTTATTAGATCAAATTTGAAATGTTATTAATTACGCAATTAGTATTAAATAAAAAATATAATAATTAACATAACTTGCTTTAATTAACAAGTGAAATGTTTCCAATCCAATCTTTCCAATCTAATATAGTACAAAGGGTGACAAGGTGATAGAAATATGATCACTACAGGTCGTCTTTCGGCTGACAGTAAAAAAAAATCCCAAAGTGGGATATCCGTTTGGTTGTTACTTGCGATGTACAAGTACGCAACCAACTATTAACCAATCCAATCTTGTATTTTTTTTTATCTCGCATTTTTTTTTTTATATAAAATGATTTCAACTCAAAATAATAAACGAAATAATTTTCTGAAATAAAACCCGAAAAACGATATACCATACGATAGATGAAACGCTAAACCATACGATAAACGAAACGCTAAACCATACGATAAACGAAACGTTAAACGCTAAACCATACCATGTTACATACGACAAATAAAACGCTTTACGATACCATGAACCACACGATATACAAAACCCTAAACGATGACATTTACCATACGATGAACGAACGATGAACGTACGCTGACCGAACGTTGTACGAACGCTATACGAATGATGTACGAACGATGACCGAACGCTATACGAACGATTCCCGAACGCTGTACGTACGATTCCCGAATGAAAAAAGTGTTAACTTTTACGTTACAGGGACTGTAATGGTAACGAGTTAAAGGCTATGATTTTATTTCGTAACTTTAAATACCCTTTATGAGCAAAGATCAGTACAAGGTGCGTTATTATCCAATATCATTTTATTGTTATTGCTAGTATTAACGCCGACGGTCGATGTTTCTCTGCTAGAGGTCTAGATTGCTTTACGAATAAAAATTAACAATCTTTATAAAAAAAGGTTGAAAGTAGTGTTGAATACCTGAGAGGAATCAAAAACAACCTTTTCATCTTTATGTTCATATATTTATATATGTTATAGGCATTTTGTGAATTGACTTTATTCTCAGGCAATTGAGAAATTGCATGATATTGACACGCATTACATGAAGTGACTAAAAAAACAAAGTCATTTTGTAACCTGACCGCAATTTTAGAACAAAATTTTTCATATTTCTGATCAATTTCAGGTCATTTGTAGGAAAATGATTTCGTTGAGATAATATTATCAAGAACACAATATCCTGCAAGGAAAATAACCAATTAAGTTTATTCTTCAAAGACTAGCTGAGGAATCTTTTTAACTTCTTTTTTATGACACTACGTTACGTATGTACTCAGTCTGTATTTCAGAAAGAAATTTTGTGCTCTTGTGATGATACCAGAAGGACACATTTTCTTTACTTACAACAGAACGAAATTAACAAACAATTTTCGAAAAATAGACTCAAAATATATGTATGAAGAGAACAAAAAAAAAGATTTTTCTTCTGATTATAGTGTGCTTGCTTTTAGTAGCCAATATTTCATGCATATTAAAGAACTTTGAAAATTAAAAAGTTAAGATAGAACAAAATGTGGTGGAACCGTATCAACGTCATCAAAAGCGAGGCCGTTGCGTCGTCAAGACACGCGTCTCCTGCTATACATGTATCACCCGCCATGCTCGATATAGCTAAAAGATGCAAGTCAACTTAACCATGCTACTGTTACATTGAATCTTTTAGGATCACATGGAAATAAATCGTTGTTTGCATAACCCCATCTTTTTTGAAACGTCAAAAGTGGTATATTAGAAAAATTATTCATAGCTCTGAATATGTCATGGTCCGAGTTTCACCAAATATGATTTTAGTGGAGATTAAACTCAAAACGATATTCACAAGGTATTTGAAGATTTATCAGAACAATTAAGTAATACTAATCTGTTGTTCAATACCTTAAATACCTCAGTTGTTGTTAAAATTTCTTGCTTACACATAATTTCAGGTATTTTGTAGAATTAATGAATAAATTGTTCCGTATATAAAATACCCGAATCTTACGTGCATTTTTAGAAAAGTCGGTAAAGTTTCAGACATTTTACAAAACTTTTCCTTTTACTATTGCATTGAGCATGACTTGAAATAAATAGGAAGGGACATCAAATCAATAAAGGCATGCAATTATGCAGTTAGGTGTAATGTCATCATTGATTTGCCCCTATTAGACTTTGTTAAATTTGCACTTTTCAAAACATTGTGCAGAATTTATTTTTGTTTCAAATAAATAAATACTTGTCTCTCGTAAAGTCATTGAAAGCTTTATCCTTTTTTACCTGTATACAAATTTTAGTAACCATGTGACCTCAAATTCTCAAAATATTCTATAGAAACACCAAAAATATATTTAAAAAAATAATGGTGCTTTGAAACACCCAAGATATATGTTTATGACCCAGCATTTTTTTCCTGCAATGAAATGTAAGATAATTCCCTACAACTATCAAATTCAAGGGCATATTTTTTTCGACTTTTTTCGTATGCAATCGGACGTGACGTACTATGATTTGGTGGTATTTCAACTTGAAACTAAGCCCAAAGTGTTTTTTACTGTATGTATACGTCTATGTTTCATAAGAAAATAACCGTTTAAACAAACATCTCCATATCTTACAAATAATAACGACAATCTCTGAAGAGTTTATTAACAGTTAAATACGTCTAAGGGCATTTAATGTAATCTCTCGGTATTAAGATATGTACTTACAAAGATAGTTGTGCTTTTTGGTTTAAAGGGTATTGGGGTCGGATATGTAGAATCTGTAAGTGGAGAGCATATTTAATGTGAAAAAAGATAAAAGGTAAAGGATGTCATTGAAAACTGCATGTAATTCCTAAATGATGGTATAGATTTTGATTACGGAATAGAGAGGTGTTGAAAGTAAAAAAGATAGAATAGGAAATAAAATACAGACAGTAAAAATACATATCTAGGCAAATCATATGATTACAGAAAAAGTGAAAGTAAAATCAGTTTAATGATAAGTTTACTTCATCCACTTACCCTCATAAGTTCTACATTTGCATATAAACGTGTTTGAATGCATTATGGTTTTATTTTAGGTCGCATAAAGGATAAAAATAGTTCAGATTAAAGGTTTGTAAAAAGTTTTATGTTCCATGCTCAAGTCCTTATGGTTTTGAGATGTAGAACAGCAATATTGGCAATTTTACTTTACTTCAAAATTCATAAAAGTCTTGTCGATGTCTTGCAGATTTTTGTTTCAAATTAATATACAATCTATTTTAGTTTCGAATATCCCATCATGATCAAATAACCCATCAATACAGTCTTTATAAAGGCTACAAACTATTTGAAGATCTTTTGTTGTGTTCGTTTAGATATACTGCTATTTGTTTTAAGTAAACTATACTTATTACTTGAGTTATGGTTTCTAGTTGAAGAAAGTCTTAAAGATGTTGGCTGTGAAGGAGCTTTAATAATATAAACACAAAAAAGCAATTAAATAAATTGTATTTTATATTTTTCATTTGAATAAATAAAACAAAGATATTTCAATTTATCATACTATATTGGTAATCTACAATACATCAATTACTTATGCCAGCTTTTTGATGTCTTTATAAATTGACATTTGACTTTTAGGATTATCATCAACATTGCCGTTAAAATGTTTTACAATTATACCCAACTTTATTCAATGTCTATGTTTTATGTATATAAAAAAGATATGGTGTATATATTAATACACCAGAATCATGTTATGTTGTTGGTCATTACATGATGCAGAAAGTTGCCTTGAAGACTGTTTTTAATGTTCGCCTTGATAAAAACAGCCACTTAGTGTTCTAAACATAGATTGAGCAGATATTTAATTACTTCAAACGAAGTACCGAATGAACTGTAGTAAATGAATCTGAAAATTGACAAAAAGACCGAAATTCTCTTAACAACTATTTGTGCAGTTCTTTTATAACATTTATAAGTGGTATTCAGATAAAAAAAACTGTTTTAGAATATATTTTGTTTAAACGTGAAGTGAATACACTTCAACGAAATGCAAACACCATCTACGTAAAACGTGTACAGGGATATAATTTATGTCTTTAGGTTTTTAGGTAAAACCAACGGTGGATAAATCTACACGAACAATATAGCATCATGCTAATAATATCCACAAGACATTATATATATATTTATCTAGTAATAAACATTATATTGCATTTGATGATCCTCTTAGCAGGAGTCAGAAAAGATGAATTATTAGTAATTTTAATGTTATCAAACTCTCCTTCGAAAGACAATATTAATGACCAAACAAACCAAAATATGTTGATAGGTTTGACTGCATTCAGTACATTCTACTGTTATTTGTTTATTTTAATCACAATACACTTACTATGAGAGTTGTGTTTTCTGGTTGTAGATGGTACAGTAGTCGGATGAGAGGAGTAATCTGTTAATATAAATATCTTATTTTAATGCACAATGATCACGATGATAAGCAATTGCATGGTAGGTATTAGAAAAGGACATTTCATCTTTATTATTTGTATAGTTACATGTGAACGTTTTCTTTTCACTTTTTTTATGGATTGTCGTTCTCTGGCTCATTGTACTTCATGTCATCTTGGTATTTGTTTACTCTTTTTATCTTTTTTATAATGTTCCTTTCTCTGTTGGAAGTTAGTATATGTTTCCTGCTTTTTTGTATTTTATTTTTTAAAGGTTAGTTTTTATGACGAAGTGTTCCGCTCATTTCCTGTTGTTAAGTGTCACTAAAGATGGTTTGAAATGTAAGTGGTAGTCTTTGTTTTTTTTTTATCTCAGATTTCAAACATCACATTCATATATTGTAACAATGTGCTAATGAGAGAGATCTGTAAATATATGACAAAATATATTAAGATATAAAAACGGAATGTGAATTAAAAGAGACACATAGTGCGACTATTATAATAGATTACCTAACACAAACATATCGGCCACTTTTGTAATTTGCGAAACAAGTATTCATCTCGTAAGGGATCTTACTGTTAATTCGAAGTCATATATTATTTATAGAAGTTTAACAGAGAGGCGAAAGATACCAGAGGGATAGTCAAACTCATACATTGAAAATAAACTGACGACGCCATGGCTAAAAAATAAAAAGACAAACAGACAAATAATAGTACACAAGACACAAAATAGCAAACTAAAGACTAAGCAACACGAACCCCACCAACAACAGATGTCACTATGATTTAGTTCTTTCAAATTAACTACATTATAGATGACAACAATAAGGTTTCAATTGTAACTTGTCGCGACATACGGCATAAAACAATCATCAATATATCAATCGATTCATTTGTAGCAATAACCCCTTTCTTAGTTGAGAAATCATTAGTTAATACGTATCTGCTCATGTTTTATATTAGTAACATTGCGATTATCGCATATGGAGCAGGATTTACTTTCCCTTCTGGGGCACATAAAATCACATCGATCATCTTTGGGCTTTGTTTTTCTAAGTCTATAGTTTTCAATGTAGTGCTTTATGAACTTGTTTATTTTTTTGCCTTGACGCTGTCACTCTCTGTTTGATTTATGAGTTTCAAATGTCACACAGGATCTCTCCTTTTATTTAGTTTTTCAGTCGGTTTCAATTTGTGAATCAGGGGCTACTTTCCGTTTATATTTTATTTTTCTTTGTTGACATAGTTGTTTGTTTTTATAGTGATTAAGATTATAACACAATAATGACTGCTGTGACCCAAAAATATATATAAATTAATATATAACCCAAACCTATGATGGCTGTTTGTTAAACTCACACATTGTTGTAAATACAATGGATTATATGCGACTGTCAATCAAGTGAGAAGTTTAGCTAGCTACGAAACCAGGTTTAATCCACCATTTTTTGCATAAGATAATGCCTGTACAAAGTCAGTAGTATGACAGTTGTTTTCCATTCATTTTAGTTATTTTAGTTTTTGATTTTGCCATTCAATAAGGGACATTCCGTCATGAATTTTCTTTGGAGTTCAGTATTTTAGTTTGTTTCCTTAAATTTATTCCTGAGATCATGCCCAGTAAATATTCATTATATTCATGTTATGCCTCTTTTTTTAATTTTTGCGTAGTGTTTTTTTCGTCTGTGCATTCTATTTTTTTCTGTCTGAATGATGTTTGTCTTTGTCTAAATAATGGTAATTGCATGCCATTTTGGTGATTGTGCTCTCTGTTATCTGATGACAGTTTCGTTGAGCAAGAATATATGTATGTTAAATACAAATCACAGCTTGCACTGTCACATCACAATCTTCCAAAAAGAGACAAAAAAAAATAGCAACATAATGCCATCAATAATCAAAGACGGATATGTAAATGGTTGCAGTAACGTTCAGACGTCAATTAGAATATCAAATCATGGGAATATGATTATCTGTATTCAGTACAGTCTATCGGTAACCACTTACTATTAGAGTTGTGTTTTCTGGTTGTAGATAGCATAGTAGTAGGGTGTGAGGGATCTGTTAGTATAAATATATTTGTTAGTATAATTTTATAAATGTTGACTAAAAAGATTCACAATAATGAACAGTTTAGATAATGATATAGAATATAATACATATATTAGGTATGTGAAAAAGAAGATTATAGATAAACTTATCATAGCTACAAGGATTGAAATTTTGTACACTAGTTGTGCGTTTCGTAAATAAAAGAGTCATTATTTAATTCGAATCAAAAAGGTTATAAGGTCAAATAAAGTACGCAGAAATTTATAATACACCAATGCTGGTATAAGTGGATATTATGGATATATTTCACCAACTAGTAGTGTTTATGGAAAATAAAACAGTGATTGATCTTACTTTTTTTTGCTTAAAATATCATTTTAATGGTACGACCAGTCATTAAGTAACTTAGTATTAGAATTGGTATAAAGATGTACATGCACGAGTATAGGAATAACGATTATAACATGAACATGCATTCTGTATTACCAAAATAGTAACAATAATGTATATTTGCAGAATTATATTGATTTTCTCTTTGAACTAAACCAAAACTGTTCCATTTTCAATGTTATCAAAATATGTCACTTTCATTATGGGTTTGTATAATCTTGAGCGAGTATTTGTACTGTTCGAAATTATTCTTTATGATGCGAACTTTCTTGTACATTGAACGATAACTATATATTATACAGCATAATATAGGACTGTTCTATTTGGATTAATAATTATGTATTTTTACTACCTATATAATATACATTTTGTTTCTGATCTTATACGTACAATGAAAACTATACTTACATGCCGTAGACGGTGTACTATTGGGATTAGAGATATTTGTAAATGTAAACACATTTGAAGAAGAATAACAATCTGTATTCAATTGTTAAGAAATTATTCATTGTGTATTTGCGGCAAGTGAGACACACATTCTTCAACCTTTAATTCAAATACCTCTAATTAATGTTTTAGCATAGTGCTTTGATATGTCGTGTTAAAATGAATAAGAAATTTATTTTGGAGAGATCAACTATAGAATATAATTTAATATAACAATTTTTAAGTATTAAAAACAGAACATATATATACAAAATTATCCGGTGGTATGTATTTGCAAATGTTTATTTTCAATGTTCATATTGGCGTACATGGCAGCTTTTATAACAATTATATATATACGTCATATTAGAAGTGTTTAAAAACACTTTTTGACAATTTATCGCAATAACAGAGATGCGTGGTATAAATTTAATTCTAGTTGCAAGCATGTACTTTTTAGTAGTATTGAAAACTAATATTTGACTTAATTCCGATATATTTACTCTTTTTGGCAACTTCTATATCTGATTTCATACATTTAAGGTAGATTCATGGTATACTGCCATCTTGGATTGTACAGTCGCAGTACACAATCGGTCTAGTTATTTGCTCAAATGTACAAATTTGGAGACAGATTTGCAATTCATTGGGTAGACTGTTAATTTATATAAGGAAAACTTGGTGATGCATTGTTTTATTCAAAATATTTAAACAAATATCAAATTTTGCGTTTTTAGAATCAATTTTTTCAACTTAGCCATTTAAGGGGAGATAACTCTTTTAGTAAAAAATTATACTAGATTGATAGGGAAATTTTTAATTTTTACGTGTAGCAAGAAAACAAGTTCGGTGACACCATTTTTTCTTTTTATTTTCTTAAAACATATTATAAAACCTATCTTCTCACAATTTATTTCAAAATTCTATCTCATAGATTTCTTTTTATGCACACAAATGTGTTTTTTCATGAACAATCTAACCAAATTTAGGCAATTTTCAACGACTCATAGCTTGAAGAATAGCACGGTGACCCATACTTTATATTATATTTTTGAAAAAAGCATAGTAAAATCTTCATTTTGACAAAGTATAAAAAATTCTATCTCAGAAATATATACCTATGATCTACCTTAAATCTCTCCACTAATGTATAGAAGGATTGATATTGTTTTTTTAAAGTTGCTGTTTGAATTCCATTTCAAAATAAATAAAAACAACCAGCTGACATCAAAACGTATGTTGACACACATGGTCCGGGTACACAGTTATCGTCCTTTGATTTTCGTTGTCCACGAATATAGTCCCTAGTGTGGACAGTGTGTTACTTGTCGATTTTTTTTATACCCCTTCCAAATTTATTTCTCCATGTTTTATGACTCAAATAGTAAGTAGGGGGGTGAAGTGACACTGTAAAAAAATTTGGGTCATGAATTTTAAAGTAAAGTAGTGATTTGGTCCAGCTGCAAAATGTTAAAAATTAGCACTTCGGAAGCTGTCAAAAGATTTGAAGACCCCCTTAACATGAAATTGTTCATATTTTGAGTTAGAGCCGATGAAGTTTTCTATAATTTTGATATAATTTTTCCCAAAAGTAGTACAACACACTGTAAAAATATTATTGAGAAAGCGCAGGTGGGATTTTTTTAATTTTCATTTATTCTCTAAAAGAAATGCACTACGAAATAACTGTGTACTCGGACCACATGTTAAGTGTTTGCAAAATCAGCACTGTTGCCTTTCATTTAGATTTTGTAAGCAATATGTATTAGGTATTACAAATAGGTGTACAAACCGTCGTATGGAAGACGCTATTTCATTTGTACACCATCATTACACCTAAAGGTTCACTCTATGTGATGTTTTATATTTATTTTGTATTTAAGATAAAATTGCAGATTATCGGTAGTTTATTGAGAGGTTTAGCTAGCTATAAACCCAGGTTTATTTCACCATTTTCTACATAAGAAAATGCCTGTAGCGAGTCAGGAATATGACAGTTTTTATGATTTGATGGGGTTCTTGTTGCTTAGTCTTTAGTTTTCTATCTTGTGTACTATTATTTGTCTGTTCGTCTTTTTCGTTTTTAGCCATGGCGTTGTCAGTTTATTTTCAATCTATGAGTTTGACTGTCCCTCTGGTATCTTTCGCCCCTCTTTTATCCATGCGGTTATGTAGGTACAAACTCGGTTATGTGTCTAATTTGATGATATCTCATTCGAAGAAAAGAAAACCTGATTGTGATTTCGGCAATTTAAAAATCTCCGTCGACATCACAGAAAAAGATACAATATAGCGGTCAACCATTATAACTGGCAAATATTTTAAAGTTACACTTTTCAAATCACCTCATGAGATTCGTTTGACTGCATCCAGTAAGATCAACCATGATTTGAAAATATTATACACTTACTATGATTATATACTTACTATGATAATTTAGATTTTTAGTTGTAGACGGTGGATAATTTGGATAAATAGTAACAAGATGTGACGAATCTGGAAAAATTTGTAGATAAATACAGTTGCAAATGAAGCATATTTTAACATGGAGAAGTAGCTGTTCCAGACCTGAATCAAGTGATTGTTAACATGTCATTAAAATTATGTTCAAAATTGATGAAAATTGGGTTTGGATGGTTTTTTATTGCATTTGTATATTCTTCCACATTATATAATTGTTCTTGAAAATAACCAGTTAAGGTTATTTTAGACAACCGTATTATAATTCCGTCTATATATAGATAATGACATTCTTGACATCTTTTGAACTTAATAGACCAGATAATCCCTACCAGTTTTGCAGATAATGAAAGGCAATCTTGTATCGCAGTCCATGTATATATACTATGTTTTTGACATTTTGTCTTTTCCCATCGACCAAGATGAATTGTGCAACTCATTTGAGTGGGATGTTCTTGATTTCATCTTAAAAAGAATATTGCAATACAGCTGTAAACAACTTGATAAAAATATGTACATCATCAACGCCAAAATATATAATTACAGTTAAATACCAATTATTACAAAGTGTGCATTGTAATAAATAAAGGCAACAGTAGTTTACCGAAGTTCAAATCTCATAGTTAAGTTAAAATCTAATATAAATAACAAGAAATACTCGATTTGTTGAGAAAGATCAACATGAACAAGATTTGCTTTGAATGCTCTTGTGTTTTGGGAGTTTCATTTAACAAGTATCACTTTTTATTTGTTTGACATACTTTGTTCAAAATGTATAGCATTATTTTTTTAAGTTTGTACACATATCATGACGCTTCATTTTAGGTACTGAAATAAATATTGTATACACAATTACCATCATGGGTATGTATTTCGTATTGAAAAGAATAATGCTGTCTAAATATAATTGTCCAGCTAGGTGCTTCAACATAGGAACACTGTTGTCGAAAATCTTTTAGAAAGTATGTCCCGTGGTTTTCAATACAGTCAATCAAACCTTTATGCCGTCCAGTATTTTCATCTTCAACCGGATCACCATTATCTAGTTAATTAATGAATAGGTTTATGTCGATTTGATATTATTTAATATACAAAGATAAACAGATGACAATAAGTAAAAAAAAAAGTTGGCGTTTAAGTATATTGTTTACTTGAGAGTATCTGCTACAGTTAAACAATCTCTTATTTGATCTAGGTCTCTTTCTGTCTCGTTCGGTCATATATATCCTAACGTGCTTATTAATTTATGCAGCCTTTATAAATCATGATGAAGGTATTTTCAAAATGATCTTCATGGCAAATTAACTTATAGCACTGTTTTGGTGTCCGATTTTTACAAAAAAAAATTGAATTGCAACAACTACCAAATAATCTCTTTTTTCCTTACTCCACTATTCATAACTTTACTGTTGTAATTCTAATTTTAAATCGAATGTTATACTTTTATGAAACCTACCACAAACCCCTCTTATTGTAGTGGACGTACAATTGGTGACATAAGGACCATCTAATTGTGCAGAAGGTGAAACACATGAGCTATACATACAATTTCATGTTTTATTTTCATACATGGGTGATCGTGAATATCCTAAAATACAAATACATAGCATACAGGAACTAAACATATGATCAAAGTTTACAAATATTACAAAAAACAAGAGGATTTTTGGAGTGAATTCAAGATAATTCATACATCTTCTTCAATACACAAATTTTTAAATAAATAATGATAAACATGGTAAATAGTCAAATGCAGAAAAAAAAAACTAATTCTTTGGCACTTTTTCGCCATTCATGTATACTTTGTTAAAAAGGGAAGATATGACGTTTGTAAAATATTAAATTTAGTACTTACTGTCATACACAATTGCATATGTGTATGTTTCGAGGCTGTCACAATAATGAGGCATTGCAATTGTTTCTGGTTTTTGCGACAAACATTCACACAGCGGGTTTTCATGTGCCTGGTTTTAAATTTGATTCTATTTTATTTTAATCAATATGCATATAATCCAATATTGTGATTATTGAATATTTTATTTCTTAATTTCTTGCAATATACTCATATACGGTGAACCTTATTCAATTCAGTGTCAAAGACTGTATATAAAGACGTTGTAGCTAAACGCAATGATCCAGAAGAAAGGACGATGATGCTGATTGCTGCATTCCGCAGATGTCTTTCTATAAAAAAACATTCCCGACTCTACCAAATCTACTCCTTGCTTACTCGTAAACATGAAATAGATAGACGAAAAGATAGATAATAGATACAAAATTCTCTGTTTCTTTGATATGTTTAGTTATAACAAAAAAAAAATAGCAATATTAATAAATAATCCAGCGAACATTTTAGTGTATTCAAATGTTTCTACAAAATTGAAAAGTTGTAGCCGTAGTTGCACAATTAAAGCTATTTTAACATCGATAATAGACAATATCAGTTCTCGGATTATTACAGGATGAAAAGACCAATGAAATTATCTTTATACACCGATATTTTTACATTATCTACAATAAAATAAAGGAACTACCAAGCAATTGTACTGTAAAAATCAAGGTGATGTCCTATCAACCCAAGGACAAAATCAGACGAATACATTACAAATCAGCTACAATCAACGACACAATTAAACATTATAATCAAACTGCGAAAAAAAACCCCAAAGAAAACAACATGGTCTATGCATATTTTTTTACTACTTACCCAGTAGGTAAAATATCTGTACCTACTACACTCCATTTCACAGTTTGCTATTGTTGGTACTTGGAAAATATTCTGTATCATTAAAGTAATAACAACCTTAAACATATTTAATTATACATTTATTTTGCCAAATTCAACGGTTTGAGTGTGTGTGTATATATACATGTATGATAATAACATTAACAGTATGTACCAGATGAGCATTTCGACAATATTTGTCTCTTCAGTGAAGCTCGAGGCCAAAATATTTAAAAATTCAAAACTTAATAAGCAATATGAAAAACAATATGATGGTTTATAATGTTACACTTTTGAAATCGGAATTAATTTGGGAAAATTCTTCGTTGTAATATTAAAGACATAGGCATAATAGGTGCACTGCAACTCTAAATACAAAATGACAAAAATGTATTTTTTTTGCGACGAGACCTATGTACAATTCCATACTATGCACGATCATTTTCTGTGAATTCATTTTTAATAAAACACTATGGTTTTTATTTGCAGACGCAGGCGATAGGTGCATTGCAACTCTACATACAAAATGACAAAAATGTGGTTTTTTTTATGAGATCTATATACAATCCCATACTATGCACGATCATTTTCTGTGAATTCATACATTTAGAACACTGGTTTTTATCTGCAGACTCAGGCATCGACGGCCTTAATCATTTTTCTCACATTTTTGAAACTTTTCGTTTCAATGCTTTACAACTTCGTATTTGAGTTTTGAATCGATTACTAGTTATAGCCTGCTAAATTTTCTTTTTAACTTTTTAAATTAGTATTTTAGGAAAAGTTGAAATAATTTGCATTTTCATTTTGAGAAGGCGGATGTGGTGATTCCAATCGATCGCATACATATTTTCCAGACGGCTTGAATACATTATTACCTTTACTAAATTTGACGCATTATACAGTATTTTATAAAGGACAGATGTCAGTTTGACATCAACAGCACCTGATTCAGAATCAAATCCCTGTTTGAAAAGAACATTTTATTGTTCAAAGCCTGGCAAAAGGATTAAAGTTTTTCGCATCTGCCATTGGGATTTTTTTCATACACCTCATTGTTACTACCGACGCTTCTGACGTGACTTGATATTATATTGTCATATGTTTTACATTTTTCGGATTCCATTTTATCTTGGTTAGTTTCGTCATCTTGTGCACAATTTATATATAAATTATTCCTACGTTTGCCACGAAACAGTGTTTGTTATACAAATGTTATATTTTTGTTCGACCTAACATTATTCATTTGGTAAATATTTAACATCGGCAACCATCAAAATGTGCGTCAGATTTTCAACTAATGTGAGAAAAGAGGTATTTGATGAGCCCCAGATGGGAATGTTTGTGTTATTTCTTATAAAACGTTTCGGTTGTAAGAAATTGTACGCTCCTCAGATACAAATATGCGGGTAATCTCATACTTGCGGACTATCAAATGCTCCTTATGATGCTTTACGAAAAGTCAAGAAAAAGAACGATAATCGGATTTTTTTTAATAGTTCGTCATATTGTCCTTTTAATGTTGACGTCCTTAAGTACGTTTGTGAAATACACCCAAATCAACCCTTATATCATTTATGACCCCTTGGAGAACATGAATTATTCAACTTATGATTTCGTGTTTTCATATTTGCAATAAAAGACTGACTTGATTTCGTGTCCCCCAATAAAACATTAGAATACTTTTATACAACTTACATCACTATCATACACTTTTTCTTTGACGTTTAAACATTAGGAAATTAACACAGTTTATGTTTTTGCATTAAATTACAATTCTTACCAATAAATTGCAACCATTTTGACTGAAGTGCAACTTTTCCAGTCCATACCAAAGACGAGTTTGTGGAATTGGTTGTTAACTTGTAGCTTATTTTAGACGCCAGATATCCACTGTTGACTTTACAAGTGTTATATGCTTCAATCCAGGTGAACAGTCCACGTGGGGACAGCAAAACTAAAATAGGTAACACCGAATGAAAATCTACAATTGATGCATGCATTACTCATAACACTTACCAAAAAAGGAATATGTAATTAAATTATTAAATAATTAAGCCAGTTTTGGACACAACTATGTTGCATGAGTTCACATGAAATAGTCCAGAAAAAGTGTCCGATTTTCTAATGGTAAAAAATAAGTCGTGAAATTACGTAACATATTACGTAGATATGGCAAAATGGTTAAAAAACAGGTGGAAGATGCAATGTACCAAGGAAACACACAGAA
Source organism: Mytilus californianus (assembly GCF_021869535.1). Lineage (NCBI taxonomy): Eukaryota > Metazoa > Mollusca > Bivalvia > Mytilida > Mytilidae > Mytilus > Mytilus californianus. The sequence goes on along the minus strand of NW_026262695.1, from coordinate 1,599,123 downwards.
GTCGATAGAAACTAATAGCACCTTTGCAAAACGGAAAGACGACGGAAAGACAAACAGGTTTACAACATTGTACAAAGCATTACAGAATGGATTAAAGTCATACTTTCATTCTCCGACAACATTGTAAACGTTTCATAATCGATTTGTTATACCTGAACTTACCGTGACTGTATGAAAAGCTGGCAAAGAATGACGTCAATAGAAATGCCATAACAACACGCATTGCCCTCTTGTAAACAAGGTTTCAAGCATTGGTTATCAAGCATAAAAATATGCATTACGTGGTATTATTCACACACATTCATGATCTACAGATATATCGTATCTGATTAAGACGCCTTAAGTGCGACATGATAAACACACTTTACGATAAAATAGATAGTTTGATACAATGTTAGTATGCTGTTTAATCATTTATTATTTACATATGTTTCTACGAATGATGTATAAACATGCTTATATCATCACTGTATTTAGTAGTGACGAAAAACATAGTGAAGCTGAAATCAATTCAAAATATATGACGCAAGAATAATCAATGGGAATGAATCTTCATAAATACATGTTTAAAAAAGTAGGAAATTAAGAAAAAAAAACCCTGTTAACCTCGCGTAAATGTTAGAATAAGCTGTTTACATCAAAATGATCGTTTAAAGAGGGCTTCTATCTAATATGTTTAAATAATCCATGTAAATTATTTTTGTCGCTATTTCACCTAATTCAGAAACAGCATAATTAAAAGTTCATCACTTTTTTTTTTATACAAAAAGTAAAATAACAAAAATACCGAACTCCATGGAAAATTCAAATCAGAAAGTTCCTTATCAAATGGCAAAATCAAAAGCTTAAACACATCAAACGAATGGAAAACAACTGTCATTATATGATATATAAATTTTTCTTTATGCATCTTTGTTTGTTTTGTTCGATTTCCTGTTTTTTTTATCAAATAATCTATTGTTGTTGGCTCTGTGTCTTATTAAAACAAAATCTAATTATGAGTCGTAGAACTTAATATATTGCATTTTCTTGAGAATAATTATAAGCATTCTGTAAACCTATTGTTGATGCATGTTTTATTTTGATGCACGGAGGCTCCCTCGCTGACATTTATTCAAATTTAATTTGTATGTTTACAACATGGTTTGTATTGCTACAAAAATCGTACTTTTTGAAATTCGCTTGTAATATAGAAATCCTATACTTTGTGGGAATGTAAATACCTGCCATTTCAGAGAATGTGTAGTTAGTTTTAAAAGTCCATGCACTTTTCAAATTTTTACGATTTAATTTAACCACAGGTTTTTTCATAAAATTGTGAATAAGAACATATCTTTGATATTTTGTGTTTATCTGGCAAAAGCTAGAATACATATTGCGTTATAGAAAATGTATATTGTAATGGGTGTTTTACGACAAGAAAAACTGATCTGTCTTGTATACCGTAAAAAAAACCTGCAACTATTGGCAGCTCCTTGTATTTATCGATCACATTAAAGTGGAATATTCCTTTCTTTTGCGTTTAGGAATAACTATATCTGACTGAATTCACTGTCCAGCTTCCTTGTGAGCAGCAACCCTCTATCAAGGAAATCATGATAGGAAATACAAGCCCTGGAATATCGTATTAACTGGGAGATATATACTCCGTATGCAGGCGCTGCTGGAATGTTGCTACATAGAAATGGAAAGTACACAATTGGGAAGCTGAAATCATCATCTCTTATGTCGTAAAGTTTTGTTTTCAACCGACCCTCATTGTCAATTTCTAGATGTAAGTCAAGATATGAGGCAGACTTAACTGTATCTGTTGTATCCTTTATCTCAAATTCGATGGGATAGAAACGTTCAATATAGTCATCAAATTTTGAATTATTTAGTGAGAGAACATCATCTATATAGCGGAAGGTAAAGTAAAAGGATACAGCTAATTTCTTTTCTTTCTTCCTAAGAAGTCAGACTCATATGAATAAAGGAAAAAGTCGTCAAGAATAGGGACACAGTTGGTTCCCATGGGAATGCCGATTGTTGTTGAAAAACAGGTCCTCGTAACAAATATGTTTCAATCAAGAAATCAAACATCTTAATAATGTCAGTTTCAGAGAATTTTTTGTTGGAATCAGAGTAATTTAAATTACAAATTAGGATTTATCCCTCCCTAAGACAAGATACTTGTATCTACGTTGGCCATTCTTTTCTATGAGACAAAGCAGGATGAACTCTTTCAATTTGTCTTTTTGTTTGAAATGGGGAATACTTGTGTAAAGTGTAGAAAAGTCAAATGTTTTAATTGGAATTGTTTGATATCCACATCTGATTAACGCCCCGAATAGATAGTTTCACAATAACTTTGAGGCCCGGCTTTGATTGCTGATAAAATTGATGCTAATAATTTAGAAAGAGATTTCGTGGAGCACTTTATGAAATAACCGTTCCACAGATGATATCGGATATGTTCCTTATGTCGTAACTACAATACCCTCCCTTTTCACGAATGTGACTTACCGAATTAGACTATTTACCGGATTTGTAATAACATAAGCAACACGACGGGTGCCACATGTGGAGCAGGATCTGCTTACCCTTCCGGAGCACCTGAGATCACCCCCAGTTTTTGGTGGGGTTCGTGTTGCTTAGTCTTTGGTTTTCTATGTTGTGTCATCTGTACTATTATTTGTCTGTTTGTCTTTTTATTTTTGGCCATGGCGTTGTCAGTTTGTTTTCGATCTATGAGTTTGACTGTCCCTCTGGTATCTTTTGTCCCTCTTTTTGAAGACCCAGCAATACACCGTTTTTTGTAAGGACACTTATGTAGTTTAGGTATCCAATAATATGATGGAAGATCCAGTTCTTCAGTTTTGGTTGATATCCAAAGAAACATAGAACAGACCTATGATTATCCAGGATTTCCGCTCTAGTAAGTGTCATGGGGTATATGTTGAGTTTCCAAATGAATTGTCAATACTTAGTTCATTTATCAAACAGTTTATGTTATGTGATTTACAAACAAACACAATATTGTTTGGGGCTTTACATATAAATGTCGTGCGTCCAAAGCGCTTTCTAGATTTGCCTTCTTCTAGAAATCTCAGACTTAAACATTCGAAAGTCGAGGATGTATCAAAACGAAAAAAACTTTAGGAACTATATGACAAAATAGGACACAAAAAGTATTACAATTTTTATCTAAAGTTGACTTGCATGAGGGAATTAAAACCTTAGTAGTTTCTAAATAATTTCATAATATTTTATTACACATCACTCTTCCTAACATTATGTCACACGCCATAATGCACTTTTGATTTTCAAAGTATTCAGATCATACCTACCCTTTTTGATAGGGGCTCTCTATGTTTAGGGTCAGTTATTACGCATAATCTGGACCGGTAGTCTTATTGTACTGTATTTTGTGTATACAACAAACGCGTTGTTCAGTAGTGTGCTAGCATTCCAGATAAAAAGTTACCAATGAAATCTAATAAACGTCCTACAAGAGATATTTTACACTACCTTGAGGTATTACTTTGATTTGTGAAAAAGCAGCTGATCCGAAATATTACTTCATATTGAACTGGAATTAAATCACCATCTCCCGTGATTGCATGAACACAATCATCGGTATTGTCAATGTTGTTATCTAGAAATTCTAGGTTAATGAACTATAGTTATAAGTAATTAAAGAAATCGTTTTGTCTCATAGATAAAAAGTGAAACAAATAACAACATCCTACTAGCTTCGTCCAAGCGATATTATACATTCAATAAATTAGAAATGTATAGGTAAACTTATCTTTTACTATCGATATGACAAGAAAAACAAATGCCCCTGTACTTAATAACCGTGATGTCAGTTTTGTTAGCTGATCTTTTTCTGATCGTTACGTGTTACTAAGATAATGTGTATACTTCATTAGATTAAGGGTTCTCTGCCCCAAGGCACAGATGGCGTTAGCAATATTACCTCATTTTTCAAACATTTGGCTTTTTATTGTTCTTTAATATTGTATTTGATTATGTCTTGAGAATGATTTGATTTGAGTGCGTCTAATAAGTCTCAAACTTAAAATAACAAAAACAAAATCAAACTCAAAGGCAAATTCAAAACGGAAAGTCCTTTATCAAATGGCAAAATCAAAAGCTCAAACACATCAAACGAATAGAAAATAACTTTTATATTCCTGACTTGGAACAGGCATTTCCTTATGTAGAAAATGGTGGATTAAACCTGGTTTTGTAAGTAGCTAAACCTCTCACTTGTATGACAGTCGAATAGAATTTTATTATATTGACAACAATGTGTGAGCAAAACAAACAAAAGTAAAAGGTAAAAATGTCAAATATTGGGGTAATCTTAATCACTTTAAAACAAATAACTATTTCCACAAGGAAAAACAAAATTGCATATTGACACTCTATAGACAAAGTATATCAGTAAAAATGAAAGACGAGAATACAAAAAGTACATAGCACAATTACACAATGGCGGGATATATAAATACCGAGCCACGTCAAAAGTATATTACCAAAAATGGACTAAACAGTAAAGATTAAAAATATACAAAGACAAATAAAAAGAACACTATAACACGTAGTTAAGATGATAAACAACGTCAGTACCTAGAAATAATTTATAGACGAACCGTTCGCTTATCGTAAAAAGTTATAAACCTGGTATCTATAATGAGTGTTTACTGGATTGATTCCACAGACGGTTCAAAGTTTAGTGCCTGAGTGTGTACACATGGAATATTAATAATATGGAAAACTTCTGTAAATTTTCTGAAACATCACTTTGAATTAAAATTGTGTTTACATAAAATATTAATATTAAGGAAAATGTCTGTAACATTTCTGTTTAATACGTAATGTTTAAATTCAAATTCAAAACATTAAGATTTTATTAGCCACATGGCCTTAGCCGTATGTGGTACAGCATTTTTTATTTTCTATAACTTTCGTTTGATAATATTAAATTCCGTATTTGATTATGTTTAACAAGATTATAATGAAATGACATAAATTATGTTGATATTGAAAAAAAATCTACTTTTTGTGAATACGATTTAAATGTCATTTAGGTAAATAATATTTACATACAAGTATACAAAACAAAAGCATGTCAGTTTATTCGCATTAAAAAATTCTTTTATTGGTGAAATGTAAATATAGACACTTTTATCTATTCATTAGATATCTGAAACACCGATCTGGATTATTTAATTAAAATTATCTATAAATAACTCATGTATTGATATGTGCACCACGGAGAAAAAATGAAAATAATGACTATTAAAATTTCTTTATCTGAATTGATTGAACATAGTTATGATGACGAAGAAATATCTAAGATACCGTAAGAAGGATGTCTGATTGATAGGGGAATCGTCACCTAAGCATGAATCAGGGATAAACACACAAAGTAAGTCATCAACTGAAATCAGAGTAACAAACAGGACTATATGAATAAAAGACGTAACATAAGAATAATAAGAATAAGAATAAGAATATTTATTGAATCCAATTAAAGGGCCCGTTTCAGAGCATATACATATATATAGTATTAATTATATAGTAATTTTAAGATATATTAAATTAAAAACAAATGATTAAATAACTATACTCCATACCAGATGGTGTTTGAAAATAAATAAAATAGAATATAAACTATATGAATAAAAGACGTAACATATGATTATATTCGTATTCCTCAGAACTGCATTACAATTATATTTTTCTGGAAATTAAATGTTGCTGTTAGACTACTTTATCATTTTCTTTTCTCGTTTCTGATCTGAGAGTTGATGAATAATCGTTGTTCCGTCTTGCGATAATGTGTCTGTATGATCATACACATTGTTTTCAAATTGAAGTTTTCTTTCTCCAAAATTAGAACTGTCGTAATTTGGGTCATTTTCGTTACGATTCCCTACATTGTCGTCATATAAATTTTCTTTTGAATCTGTTCGCCGTTTCAATACACCATTTAATCGATCATATTCTCCGTATGATGTTTCAATATACGTTTTATATCAGAATTTTGTAATTTTGAATCCGTTTTTCTGATTTTGTTGACGCGTGCATACGTATTGCTTGAATTGATTGAAGCTAAGCCATATGATTCTTTAGATGTCGGTGTAATAACACTTGTTCTAACTACTAGATTTTGTGAATGCTCATAGAACTATGTTGAGGACTTCTTGTCTATCCGTATTAGCGGTTTTGAAAAATCCACATGACCTAAAAAAAAAAACATGTAATGTTAGATCTATCTGTGAAAACAGGAAGAAGATACCAAAGCAATATTGATAGCTTTAAGTCGAACTCAACAGACAATACTGTAAACAAAAAAAAAAAGATCGAAAAAAGAAGGAAGTCGACAATTCCATAAAATAACATACTGATAACTAGGGAGTCAGCAACAAAACGCCACATACCCTGGGAAAATCAGAAGTTTCCAGGCGCGCAACAGTTTACAGCGGTTTAAAAATTATACAGATCCGTGTGCAATAGTGCATCAACATATGCTTTAGTTAATCACAAGGTTATACTTAAGTTTGGGTGAATAACTAAGAAATTTGATATATTTACCAATAGCAAATTCAGATTTATTTTTATAACAGTAAATGTTAAGGAAAATTAAAACACTATTCTTAAATATACTAGTAGCACATATATATAATGTCACCTTATTTTACAAAAAATCATCACAAACAAAACAGTCAATAGTGTGATAGCACCTGTAATGCCACCAATAACTGGACCTAACAATAAAAGTAAACAATCAAAACACATATGTGTGACATTGCATAACACTTATAACCGATCACAATACAATTATAGGTAAATCAAACTTTGTTGATATATAAAAGGACTTGAAGGTCTTATTTCTGAGAGGGATTGGTACATTTGTATTCTTCTAAAATGATAAGATAAGATGCACGAAATAATTGTGCTTATAGATGTCTATTCATTGAGTTGCAAATAATACTAGATCATTATTAAGGACTATAATTAGAAGTTAATCCATCAAACGTTCTATGTTGTACACGTTAAACAAAAGAACTCAGTTATATTAAAAACAATAACTAGCTGGCAAAATAAGATTGGTAATTTAAGTAAATGTAGGTACCTATATCAAAACTGGTGCTAGAATCTTTCTCCATTGACGTTGTTGTAATTACGCTTTGGTTAGAGATTGTAGATGCTTTGTCTACAAAAATGGTGAACAAATTTTTTGAAAAGATTATGTAACTACAATATTTATACCGCGTTCTCCATTTTGATTGAAACATTTAAGGTGAATTTAATAAACTTGGAATCTATATTTTTGTTATTTAGACATGTGATAATTTGTTTATGGAAAGATACAAATCAATAATTACTATTATCAAATCTTCTTCTGACTTAGTGGAGTTTTCCCACAGTTTCTGTTTATACCTTGATTTGTGTCTCGTTAATCGGCTTATGAGATTTGAACATCAGTAAAATCATGTTGCTTCAAATCCAATAGAAAGATCGAAAACATCTCTTCATTTTACCGTGACGTCTTCAATTATAAAAATTAAAAACACACACGTGTTACTTGGAGTCACGAAAAATCATACTTTGTGATTAACAGTACTGATTCCAACAACAAATGAACCTAAAACTATGTAAAGTAAATGCTGGACTTATTGATCAATAATAGTTCATATCATAAAGAACTTATACCAATCATTCAAACATTAAACAATATTTCCGTGTTCTTTAATATCACGTTCAGATATAAAGAAGAAGTTTTATCATGCAAAGACCCACTTTTCAGCGCGTGCTTCTATCTCATACACCATAGTTGAATATGACATTAAAGGAACGGACAAAAATAGAATGTTGGCTTTATGTCATGATCTTTTTCTTGGAATTGACACAAGTGGAAGATCTGTTACTCTAAAACACGTGACTATTTTAGTTTCTCGATTGGCAATATCCTAGTTTGAAACTTACCTTTTGCCTCATCGTATGATGTTTAAATATATCAATGGATACGTTACGCGTTTGAAAGTTTATTGTAAAGCAACTTCACTGACGCTTATAACGGAAAAAAATCAAAACTTCACATGTTATATGGGAATATCGCGACCAATACTACCCACTGTGTCGTTACCACAACTCATCAGAGTCTTTTTTTCTCTTTCCATTGTTGCGATACTCGCTAGAATGCACCACATATTGTTTTGTTTTCATCATTTATCCAATATGCACATATGCACATAGATGTAAATATTGAACCGAGAGAAACGATCCCTTCTAAAAAAGTATAAACCAAGCAAAAAAAATAAAAAAGCGAAACCTTTATAAAAGGTTGTGATTGAACCTTTCTCCGGTTTTTTTACGGCAATTGAGCTTTAGCTAGGGGTTGTTTAAGAAGCTGTACCTTGAAAATGGCGAAGCACAATTGGTCCCAAAAGACATATAGCCATACATGCATATTTATATGTCACTAAAATTGGACTTCTGCTCTGTGAAGCAGTATGACAAAGGTCTCTTCGATCCTAGTGCGTTGAATTGTGAAAATAATGATCCCTTATCGTATTCTGAACTACATATATGTAAATTCGTCTAAGCTATGGAACTAGTTGTCATGCATGCATATATAAACGTTTATGATATAAACATAAATTCGAGAAAATGTGACTACTAATTCCTACTTTTTACCCAAGAATTTACCTTAGGTTCAACAAGGTTTCATAATGTGTTATATATATGAAAAAATTAACTAGATAATATGTGTTTTATATACCTATTCTGCACACAAACTGTAACTGGTCATTACAAGCTCGTCTGGTTATATGAAGCACTTCTTTTTTTGTTATCGTCCCTGCTAAACAATAAAGCAGTTCTTTTGTACCTGCTTCGGCTGGAAAAAAATAATGGTTTATCATATGTACTTATTAAATATGCATTCATAAAGAAGTATTAATAAAGTATAGATTAAACTTATTTTATAGCTAAAATATAACAACAAAGTCCGAAACAGGTTATTACAATTTACAAGGTCCTTTTACAACAGTATACAAATACTAGTAAACATGTGTCAACAATAATTATATATTCAGTCACTATCTATGTTAAGTAGAAAGCGTACATGATACACTATATTACAATAACTCATGTCGTGTACATTTGAATCGGTATCAGACGTTTAATTTGAGGAATGTTAAAAGTTGAGTTTTAATTAAATGAATTTATTTTTCACCCAAATTTTAGTTTAGTTTCTATTGTAAACAAACGTTTGTTTCGCTATACATATGAGGTATAAATATATGGTGTGTTTTGTCACTTTGTTACCTTTGTATGTTTCAGAGCTTAGTGTGGCGTCAATTTTGCTCAGCTAATATACCTTATATACGGGTTGTTGTCTCTTTGACACATTCCCCGTTTCGATTTCCCATTCTATACTAGTATATAAAATATCTGTAACATAATAAAAAATGTGGGTTTTTATTCATTTGATAATATTGTTTTGTTAAGAATGTTTACGAAAACCTGACAAATTCCATAAGTTTTATTTTGAATAAAAATTGGAGTATCTTCATCATGTGTTTCCTTCCTTTCAAAGGCATATTATAGAAAGATGTCTTAATGAAATTCTATGCGACTGTCATACAAGTTTGAGGTTTAGCTAGCTATAAATCCAGGTTTAAGCAACCATGTTTTACATAAAGAAATGCCTGTACCCAGTCAGGAATATGACAGTTGTTTTGCATTCGTTTGATGTGCTTGAGCTTTTGATTTTGCCATTTGAAAGGAGACATTCCATTTTGAATTTTCCTTGGAGTTTGGTATTTTTGTTATTTCACCGTTTATTACAGTTTGAATAGTCATCATTCAAGTTCGATACAGTTATCTTCTATTTTGACACCATTAACTTTCCTTTTGGAACTTTTGAACATTTAGTTGGAATGAAATGATTAAAACATCTACCATTTTTGTTATTGGTCATTATCATTGATATTTTATTAACAATAACTTTTAAAAATTTTCACAAAACAAAATTTTTCGAAAAAAAACCAAGGATTTTCTTTCCCAAGAATAGATTGCCTTACGGATTTATAAATCCTCAACGCCCTTCCACTTCGTAGTGTTTTTAAAGTTTTTGATTCGAGTGTCACTGGCGAGTCTTGTGTACACGAAACGCGCAACTGGTGTACATAATGTTTATCCTGATACAAAAGATAATTTTATTTCATAGGGATGTCATAAAATTGTCTTTAAGTTGTTGTTATAATTTGATTAATAAACACTTTTCTGGATTGAAAAATACTTATAATAATATGAAGACTAAACCTTAAACAATGAGTTAAACTCCTCCAAACTTTCCTTTAACTTTAAAAACAAATGATTATGAAAATTTACTTTTCTTGTTATGTATTTGTTTATTTATTTATATTTTCTAAAGGTAACAGTACAAAAAAACATGATCTAAAATATAATATTATTTATTGTTTTACCTATTATCAGCTTCGCTTCTGTTTCGGCTCGAAAAACGTTTGTCCACGAAGGGATCCCTTCGAATGTATGATTGTTCGTTTGGCAATAAGTCTCAGGTGGAAGTAAAAGCTGAAATCTTTCCAGGCACAATTGTTTGCTTGTTAAATACGGTTTACCCCATCCAACTCTGTATCCATCATCTTAGAAGAAATATAAGTAAAATGATGAAAATTCGTGCTTAACATTATATATGAATATAGGATTTGATGGGCATGATGTAAAGTCAGGCTGTGCATAATGATTTCATCGAAGGTTTCTGGTTATAAATTTTGTAAAGGTTAACTTTTAAAAGATTTTTAGTAAAATGAATTTCAAGAATTAAGTGCAATAATTGAAAACATTTTCAAATACATACTCCGGACTGAAGTCAAAAGGTGAATTGCAATCAAATTCTGAACCGTTGTGTTAACATCTTTTGCCAATGTTAGTGTATAAAATAAATTTGATAATTACGTAAAGCTTTAAAATCAGATCATCTCTCTGCCAGATAATTCATAATCCATAGTTCGTGTAAAAATTTTAAAACCACAAGCATAAAAATTGAAATATTAAAGAACATTGAATAAGAAGTCTTTCATAGAAGTAGAAGAAAAATCCATCGTCGAATATTTAAACAACATATATCATAGAAATAGAAAGTTGCAGAAAAATATTAACAACTCAAACTTACGGTATTACAATAGCAGTTCATCATTTAAAAAAAGGTGCAGATCCATGTTAAGAACAGGTCGTTTAGGTTTAAATTCGTGCACATTTTGTTTCTCATAATTTGTAGGTGTCATTTAAAGCACATTTAAATTTCTTATGCATATAATATATGGTGATCGCAAAAATCAATTTATACAAATAATATGGAATATTTACTACATCTACTGATTCTTGCTGTATTTGTTTCATCATTACAATTAGCTGACTTCAATTCATTGCTTCCTGTCTTACAGAATAAAGTCGTACATTCCCCATCGCCATTGTTAGAAACATGCCCAGTAAATACTATATATGGTAAAATGTTAAAAAAAAAAAAAAAAATTACAATTCTAGGGCATTATAAAAATAAAAAAAAAAGAAGACAACACGTTATATAAATTTCATGCGTCCGAAGCGCTTTTCTGGATTTACCTCCATCAGGAAAGCTCAAAGCCAAATAATTGAAAGCCAAGGATTTATAAGAACCTAAACAATTGAAGTGCTATATGACCAAACAATAACCTAAAAAATAGCCAAATCAGTCTAAGACCAACTTTGCCTGTTTTAAAACAAGGCATCCACGGAGAGGAAAAATGAAAAAATATATATGAAAGAAAAAATGTGTTAAGAAAATGTACAAAATTCAAGCAGTTCAACAACTAAAGTAAAATGTTAAAACGTGGCTGAACTTAGATTCATTTGCTTTGAAAAAAATGCTTATCATAGATTTAAAACTGTGTTTGAGTTGAAGAGAGGCGAAAGATACCAAAGGAATATTCAACCTCATAAGTCGAAAATAAACTGACAGCGCCACGGCTAAATTGTCTAAACAAAGTTAAAAACAAGTATTAATTACGTATTTTCTATAAACACCAATATGGTTAATATAACTTTATATTCCATTTATCATTAACATGTAATACGATTATTATTGTCTTGAAATAGGTGTATGTGATCATGTTAAAATTCAAATTTAACAATAAATGATACCTACCTTTATAAACGAAGGAATAGATCGAATCATTTTCTTCTATACAACCACTTATATTGAAGGAGTTTCGTTCATTATCATGCCTATGTTGACAAAAACATTTCTTTGTTGACTCCTGTAATTAAATGAAATGTCGTACTGAAAGTTAAGGATAGCCCAAAAAAACAATCCGAGTTTAATAATTTAAGCATGAATATTTATATTTGAAATTGGAAATTTAAGAATAAAGATGGATATTCTGAGATAAAATAAAGAATAAGGATAAAATCTTTGAGAAATGATTAATCATAATAAACCGTCTAAGTTTTGAGATATATTCTGATATTTGAGACCAAAACCTTAATGGTCACTTATCGCAAAGTAAACAACAGAGGTCAACAAGTTGAAATGATTATCTATTCCATTTTTGATACTTGGTACCGTATCTGTAGATTTCCAATTTATTCAAGTTGAAGGAGAAGTTTATCTGTCTGGATAAAATTTATCAATATTAAAGTTTTAAGATTACTTAACTTATAAATACTATCAAAAGGTGAAAAAAAAAAAATTTTTCACTATGAAGCCCAATTTCAAGCAGAACTGAGAACTAAGAACATATTATTGTGACGAATTCGAATATAAAGATTAGGTTAATGATATGTGGTATAAGTATAATTGTCAATTAGACAACTATCCATGAAATAGCAAAAGACAAATATTTGAACAAATTCAAGTCATCAAATACAACTTTCAACAATGAGCAAAATGCGTTCCAAATGAAAGTTAAAAAAAGGTTTCGGATTTCAGATTCTGGAAAAAAAAACAAATAGGAAAGCATAGGGACCTTTTCTGTTAAAAGACAAAAACATACGTAATGTGGCAGAGTTAAACGTGTTTATGATCTTTCATTTGCTGCATTCATTTCGCTTTAATTGATCAAACAAATTCATGTAATTGCAATAAGAGTTATGAAACTGAAAAAGATAAGGTGGTGTTTTCTTTTATTAAGCTTCTAACATGAGTGACACTGTGTACACAGCCGTCGTTCATTTGCATGTACTTCTGTGTGCATGCATTCATTTTATATATATTTCAATTGATTCATTGGATTTTAAACCAACTATTACTAAACTTGATTGACATTTTTGATTGATCTTGGAACTATAAATTAGCTTTAGACTGTCGTGTTGATATATCTGTATTTAGTTTCATTATTTAGTTTAGGTTTGAGTAGAGTGCCTTTTGTGGTCTAGAAGATTGTATACAATTTCAGAATGACCGATCGACTGTTTATCTCCGTTATTAACAAAACAATCAAATATATGTAATTGGGAATTGGTGGTGCACCTTATTTGGTATAGAAATAAGTAAGGAGATGTGGTATGATTGCCAATGAGATATATCCAACAAAGTTCAAATGAAGTAGATGAAAGCAAATATAGGTAACTATATGGCCTTCAACAATGAGAAAAACCTAAACCGTATAATCGGCTATAGAAGCCACCAACATGATGAAATATGACACAATTCGATTGAGAAAACTAACGGCCTATAGTTTATAACAAAACAATTTACGAAAAACAAATATGACATAGCTGAACCAACTACAACAACTAAACTACAGGCTACTAACTTAAGGCAGAATGCGGCGGGGTTAAACATTTTTCTGAGCGCTCAACCCCCACCCTTATCACCAAATCAACCAATACGAGATCATAAGGAAAAGTCAAACACAATTCAACAATAATTGATTTTATGTAATGCCAAAACAAATATTTCAGAATTTGAATGTAGAAAATTAATAAAAAGACACAAAACATTTAGTTTCAAATCAGTCTATAAAATAATGTAACTATGCATCATTATGACCCAACAGTGATATATACATACCACTAGCAAGGGCCAACAGAATATCACAATCGAAGAAAGGAAAATTGACAATATAGGAAAAGAACACTTATCCCGTTCACCATCAATTATGGCACGAATAAACTATTTGACATACGTATATGAAGGTATAAAAGTTATTTGCATTTCAGTTTTGGTTTGTATTCTTTTAGGTATTTATTTATTTTGAATTTTTATATTTCATTGGATTTTTGTTTGTTTTATTTTGTTGTTGTTTTATTCAAACGCTATTGAATTAAATATAACAATTAAATTAAGAAACCAGGAAAATCATATTTAGAGTAATTTAATACTTACACTGTAACCAAAGAACTGATATGATTCACATTGTTTCTGGCATGATACGATTGAAGGACTTTTCTTAGTATCCTGTCCGTCTGGCACTGAATAACAACCTGTTTGAAACACACTGACCTTAACACCGTCAAAATCAGACATTAGCAACATGAAACATTTATGTGTGTGATTTGTAGCAAATTATGCAATGCTTTGACGAATGAAACATAAGAAGTGCATACAACTTTGGTAAAGAAATGAGAATAAAAAAGAGTACAATAGTGCTGTGATTTTCAATTTTCGAGTCTTGAACATTCATTACTATCGTTTGGTGTAATGATTTGTATAAAAGCTGTTCCGTTGAAGACGAAAGACACTTATATTGTGTTTAGTAATTTACAGAGTAAGTGTAAGGGGTGTGCTGAGACATGTTTTTAAACTATAGACCATGAAATCTAAACTCCACCCCAAATATACCTAAAAACATTATACCGATTATTATCAAAATACCGAGTATATCTCATATGTTTATAAATGTATATATACTATTAAGATATGTTCCCTTGTTTATTTCCGAGTGTATCTTTTTTTGTATAGTTAATGAACTATGGAACTTAATTCCAAGTTATCATAAAAGTTGCCTATCGCATAAGAAGCAATATGAAAACAAATACATACACTGACAGGATGATTACAGGTGATAAATGAATGACCATCACCCAAACTGCTCAGGTTCTTTGTTCACAATAAAGGTTGTTGGTTTGTTTTGGGATATACGTCAATAAGACAATCATCGAAAAACAAAACTAACTTACAATACACGTAGATGGCAACATAATGATTCAACACAATAATGAATACCATTCAATTATGTCTGAATAAAGTAGTACATGATTTCAACATTCAAGTGTAAAATGAATTAAAAGCAAAAGTTACGAAATTATTACACTAATTTGTTTTATTTAAACCAGAAATGAAAGTTCCCGTTGTCCAGAGTTTCCAGCAGACGTATGTGTCCTTTGGACAATTGCAGCCAAATATGATAATGACATTCTGTTTTATTAATAGACGTAATTTTCGGAATGATTGGAAGTATGAGCTTGGATTTCCAAAAGTCTTTTTAAAAGAGGGACGAAAGATACCAGAAGGACAGTCAAACTCATAGTTCGAAAACAAACTGACAACGCCATGGGCAAAAATAAAAAGACAAACAGACAAATAATAGTACAGATGACACAACATAGAAAACTAAAGACTAGGAAACACGAACCCCACCAAAAACTGGGGGTGATCTCAGGTGCTCCGGAAGGGTAAGCAGATCCTGCTCCACATGTGGCACCCGTCGTGTTGCTTATGTTATTACAAATCCGGTAAAGCTATCAATAGTTTTGCATTTTGTAAAATCATTAGGTTAAGTGAAAACAAAATGTATCTCATTGGTTTGATATTCTGTATGTTACTACTATACACATTATCATTTAGAAATTTAACATGATTAATTTATTTCTGCTTTTTCCTACCTAGAATTTCAATCCATGATGTAGTTATACGGTAAATAGCCATTCCAATCCAAAATTCTTTATCTTGCAGCATGGCAATATTCTTCAACGTATTTTCGTCAAACTCTAATCCATTATTGTCACATCTATCAGAAGCAGCTTTCCATGTTTTACTGTCTGTGTGAAAAGCCTGATCAGATGGAAAACTATATGCTAAAATAAAAATATAAATATACTTTCTTTCTATGCTTTTATGCAATGACATTTAAAGTTTATAAAATTTTGTTATTATAAACTTTTTTGTTTATTTTGAAATACTGATCTATTTCAATGCATACCATGGTCTACATTAGAGGCAAAAGTTAAAGATAAAAGCAGCAGGTAATTTGTTAACATTAATTTGACCAATAAGTTTGGTAGATTAAAAGCGGTATCTTAGAGTATATGTAAATTTGTGGAGATTATGTTTTGTACATGAATGAAATGCGATTAGGTTGGAAGAAGTGGGTATACACAGCAGCACAAAAAAAAACCTGGATTGTAGTACGCCTTGAAGACAAACGGCAACAGAGGTGAAACATTTTAAGGTCATCATTTGGTCTTCATAAATCGTCAAAAATCTATGAAATGTATGTGTTTTTAAAGATTTAAATAATTGTCTTCAATATCAGACAAAACTGTTGCCAATAAAATATGGGCATATCTCTACTCTGCAAACTAAACACCTGTTTATCAACTGTGATGTACCAATACAGAAATACATCAGGATCTAGGAGCAAAATTAACAATTACAGGAAAAGAAATAAACGTTCGATTGGCTAACTACTAAACAAGAAGATGTTGGATAATCCAGCGACACAAAATACACAAAGAAATGATTAATATTCTTTTTGTAGTTGACACATATGACTTAATAGTTTTCACTTGTTCAGTTTTGGAAGTAGAATAAAAAAAGATGCGATATATATTGACAATGATTTATAATTATACACATGTATGTATCTATCTTTAGTTTTTGTAAACAGGAAAATTAAACAAAGTAAAGAATTATAGTCAAATTCCCGTCTGGACAGTTTTATTCACGAGGACATTTATATAGCATGTTTTAATAATACATGTAAAAGAATTTTTACGCTATTTCACCTAAATCCTTAACAGCATAGAACAAGTCAATCAGCTAATTTCGTATACAATGAGATTTTATGACAATATCATATTGAATTAAAACTGTTTTTTTCGTTACTTACCTATCACAGATTTTATATCAAAAACACAAGCTAATAGAATAATCCACAACATGTCGTCAGCCATTGTCATTACCTCTTGAAACTAACAGTAACACAACAATGAAGTAGATGTAATACATAAAAGTTATATAAATCTTTTAAAGTTAGTTGTTTATGAACTAATGTTTACAGATGACGACACATTAAGGAAGTTGAATAACTTTTCAGTAGTTTTACTTGTGTGTTACATATTTTGTTCACTAAAACTACTGATAATGCATATACAAGTATAATGACAATGTATATTGTATATCATTCTTGTATACTGAATAACCCTATAATCATTCGGCTGTCTTGCCAAATCTAAACAAACACAATGACGCATATATAAATGCATTCCATAGTAGTATAGCTATCCTTTAACACTGGTTCATGCGTTATTTTCTTTTATTACTCAACACATAAACGTCGTCTCAGCTGATGTTGTTAGCACAAGAGAAGCCTTTATCAATGTATTTTTGTAGCCCCTGTTTATAAGATGGTCAGCAAGGTCTTGTAATTGCTTTGTCACAGAATCATTGGTGCAAGAAATCCGCTTAATTTGCTTAATTTTATTAGGAATGCTTCTTGCACAGTATATATACACATCTATATATGTGACAACTTAACAACAGACGTTCCCCATCGGATAACCAATGGTTATACAGGGCGAACACAATAATTAATGTATACTTCGTTTCAAATTTAGCCCAAAAATGTTAATCTTTATTTTTGTTCTTCTTTCATCGGGATTCGAACACCTGCCCTAGACAACTGGACCAACTAGTCTATAACACTTCTCGTTAGTCGAGTAATGCCTTTCCTCGTCGGCTTTATCTAGGGTTGTAACGCAGTACATAATGTATAGTAGCAAGCGGATGGTTGACTTTGCAGATATGCTCTTTTTGTCTGTTGTAATGGGTGATAATTCAAATATATATATTTGTAACAATTGTAACCGATGTGTTATGTTATTTTGTAAGAAAGATTTAATACAACAATCATTTAGATAGATCGTATTAGTAAGAGACAACTGTGTTGAATTTAAAGCTTGGCCTACCTAAAACGTGGGTTGTTTGACAAACGAGACGATTTTAGTTTTGAAATTATCAATTTGCCTAACCTTAGTAGCAACATATCAACTTCACCTGCATATGGGATATACATTTCCTTACTCATTCGGTATCAAAGAGCTTGCAGCTGCTACTGAGACTTGTAAAACGTCACCAGTGTCTGAGCAGAAAGTTGATGAACCAAGGGTATGTCAAGGAACGTCTCGTCCTTTTTCTAAAAAAAGTTCATCGGAAGATACCAAGACCTTGTTGATAAATATTCCGTATCAACTTTACAATAATACACGATGGTCTTGAAGTAAAGATTCTAGGTACTGAAGTTGTTATCATCTTAATAACGTGTTATAGTATTCTTTTATTTGTCTTTGTAAATAAATACTTTTAGTGTTTAGTCTATTTTGGTAATATCCATGTGACGTGGCTCGGTACTTATACATCCCGTCATTGTATTATTGTACTATGGTAAAATTTTGTATTCTTGTCATCTCATTTTATATTTTCACTTCGTACTATGAAAAATGTTTAAAGTTATTGCAAATGGATGGTATTTTTGTTCGAGCATATTGTTTTTCTTTAATTGTTTAACATTTCTTACCGATATAACATGTTACTTTTATTATTCTTCCCTTAGTTTATTTATTTTGTATTCAAAATTATTTATTTTGTAAAAATATTTCCTTTCTCTATTGGTACTGTACAGGTATACCTAACAACAAAATTATTTTCATTTACCTGTGTTTAAAGTTATTGCAAATGGATGGTATTTTTGTTCGAGCATATTGTTTTTCTTTAATTGTTTAACATTTCTTACCGATATAACATGTTACTTTTATTATTCTTCCCTTAGTTTATTTATTTTGTATTCAAAATTATTTATTTTGTAAAAATATTTCCTTTCTCTATTGGTACTGTACAGGTAAACCTAACAACAAAATTATTTTCATTTACCTGTGTTTAAAGTTATTGCAAATGGATGGTATTTTTGTTCGAGCATATTGTTTTTCTTTAATTGTTTAACATTTCTTACCCATATAACATGTTACTTTTATTATTCTTCCCTTAGTTTATTTATTTTGTATTTACATTGTGTCATAGGTCAAATTTATTTGTTCAGTGTATGTTCAATGGTGTTAATATGTCCTTTGATTGAGTTAAGCTATTTCAGTTGATATTTTATAGTGTGTCTTTCTATGTTGTGATGTTACACTATTGTTTCAGAAAAAGGGTGAAGGTTTGGTTCCATTAAAACGTTTAAACCCGCTGCATTTGTTTGCACCTGTCCTAAGTCAGGAATCTGATGTTCAGTAGTTGTCGTTTGTTGATGTTGTTCATAAGTGTTTCTCGTTTTTTATATAGATTAGACCGTTGGTTTTCCCGTTTGAATGGTTTTACACTAGTAATTTTTTGGGGCCCTTTATAGCTTACTGTTCGGTGTGAGCCAAGGCTCCGTGTTGAAGACCGTACTGTGACCTATAATGGTTTACTTTTATAAATTTTTACTTGGATGGAGAGTTGTCTCATTGGCACTCATACCACATCTTCTTATATCTATTTACTGCAGGGTTTGTTGCTCGTACTGTGTGGATGCAGTAGAATGTGTCCCCGTGCTTGTGGTGTATGCCCTTATATTTTTTAATTATGGGTTGTTTGCCTGTGAGAGAGCTTTCACATGTTTATATCTTTGTTCTTAATTGTCAATTATATATTATGGCGTTTGGATGTATAAATACTCATCCACGCCTGCTATTTTTATTATTGCCCCCTGCTATGGTTTTACTAAGATTTCTTACAATCTCTGTTTTTGCCCTGTGTTTGTTATATGTCAGTATTGTAATACTTAAGTCTTTATGTCGGGCCTTATATAACAGTTTTTGTAAGATTTCTTTTACTGCTTTGCCTATTATTTCCTATTCCGTAATTGTGATCCTTATTCATTGTTACAACCTCCGGTCTTTTTTATTTTTCCTATACCCCTATTTAATTATCATGATTTTACGCAATGGAAAGAAAATTATTAACAACACAACTTCTAGGATATCCACGTGCTTAAACAAACGTATTTGTAATACCTCTACAGCCAGATTGTTTAACAAAAATGCGCGTGGATATCCACAAATTTTCCCGTGCAATGCCAAAAAGTGACTAACCTGTTTTAGATTAACTTCACAAAATACTGTACGATCAACAGTGAACGGGAGAGCTTTTTCGCTCTCCTTTTCCTGTGACATTACCTGAAAAACTCAAAACCTTATATATGTGGTAACTTGAACCCAACCTAAGTGTGGTATTCAATATGTGGGACAGACGGGACGAGCGTATTACAAACGAAATCAAGAACACCTTTACCGCTTTCGTAGACCTAAAAAATTCATTCAGTTTGATATATCAACATTTAGATAAGCATAATCACAATCTAAAATTTATTAAATTCCAACCACTTGAAACCGTTCAGAAACAACCAGGAGAATCACATAAGCAATTTGAAAAATCACGTGAAGTTCGCGAATTATTTTGGATAAATAGACTTCAAACAGCTTATCCTCTCGGTCTTAATGACAAAATATTAGGACAGGGGAACATAACTAAAACTTCAATCGATGTCATTAATATTGTCGATAAACGACTTAGAAATAAAAGGTCTCATGGCAAACTCAAAAAACCGTAATCAACGTATTAAACATCGTATAAATTATACACTTGCTGATCTGTTATCTATAATAAAAAATAATGGCAGACATCAAGTATTATGCAAACTGGGTCAGATACCAATAAGTAAATTATATGCTATTTTTCTGGAGTGTGATACAATTTGTTTTTTTAGCCCAATGTATGAATACACCCGTATTATTACAGCCTTTTGTCATCATAGGCTATTTCCTAGTATCGATAAACCTGAAAATCATAAACGGCATTTTCTTAAATTAAAATATATAAATAGAGATATTGATTTTATTAACTTATCTAGTATATTCAATGACTCTACCATCCAAAGCCAAATACCTCCATATTTTGATAATATAGAACCACCTATTATTTCGTATTCTTATAAAAAACCCAGCAGAAGTTTGATTTTTAATTATACGTCAGTTACATCAGACGTCAATATAGAAAATAATGTTCCTTCCACTTGAGATTGTGAAACATCTAGTTTTAGATATGTTCCCTATGGTCATGTCCTTACAGGAGACCTCAACATCGTCGAAGACCGTGAGGTCATAACTTTTATTAAGAAAGGACCGAAATATCGTCCTCCATCTAAAATAGATTAGAAACAGTGTCGTCAGATCATTAAAGACGCTCTGTCTGTCTACTGTAAAAAATGGTGTAAACGTGAAAAATCTGATAAAAAATCTCTAGACAGTTATTTGAATAAAATTATGAATACTGTTAATATTCGTATATCTCATTTTGAAAACAATTCTGAAATTAGTAATAGGGTCCACGATATTCTCATTTCCAGAATAAAAAATAAACTCCAAGTACTCGCAAAGCGGTTTGTGTTCGTACAGGCAGACACAGCAGCAAATAATGTAGTGGTGGTGTGACCGAAAACGAAATTACAAATTCATCTACATTCAGGTCCGTACGCTCCACAGAGAGTCAAATTGTAAACAAGCATATCACTGCCACTACCCAGCTAAAGGCCTCTTCCGAACATTTGAAAGTCCCTACTATGTACTGGTTACCTAAATAGCACAAAAAAACATTTAAATTCCGTTTCATCTCTGCATCTAGTAGGTGTTCTACTACTAATCTATCAGTGCTTCTAACTACCTCCCTTACTACTATCAAAGAACTTGTTATTAACTTTTGTAATAAAGCTTATGAAAATAATGGTATTAATTATTTTTGGAGTGTTAAAAATTCTTTAGAGGTTTTAGATAAAATACATGCTTTTGATGGTCCTTTTAATTCTGTTGACAGTTATGATTTTTCTACCTTCATACTACACTTCCACACAATCTTATCAAGAAAAAGTTTTAATATTTAATTAAATGGTCTTTTGAAAAATCTCATTACAAATTTATTTGCTGTAACTCGTTTAAAGCCTTTTTCTGTAACGAAAAAGGAAAGTATGCTAGATACACTTACTGGAAATGTGAAGATATGATTGAAGCTTTAAATTTTCTCCTGGACAACATATATGTACGTTTCGGCGATAGAATGTATCGACAGGTAGTAGGTATTCCTATGGGCACTAACTGCGCCCCTTTAATAGCAGATTTATTCCTGTATTGCTATGAATCTTAGTTTATGACCAAACTCAGTAAAGACACGTCATTGTTACATTTGGTTGATACATTCAACAATACCTTCCGTTATCTAGATGATATTTTTTCATTAAATAATCCAGAGTTCTCTAAATATACTACCGAAATTTACCCAATAGAACTTACTTTAACTAAATCTAACATAAACAGCAGTAGTTGTCCTTTTCTGGATTTGGACATTTCAATCTCTAAAGGAAAACTCCATACGAAAATTTACGACAAAAGAGACGATTTTTCATTCCCTATTGTTAATTTTCCTTTTATAGACGGCGATGTTCCTTTGGCTCCATCATACGGTGTATATATATCCCAACTCGTTCGTTATGCCTGTGTGTGTAGTGATGTCATAGATTTTAACGAACGTAATCAATGCATCACTGGTAAATTATTAAATCAAGGATTTCGTTACCATAAATTACGTAAAACTTTTGTTAAGTTCTTTCATAGATACAAAGATTTGATTAGTAAATTTGGCTGTACTTGTAGAAAACTGATTAAAAACGGTATTTCACATCCTAAATTTTACGGTAATATTGTACTTAAAGCGCGGAAATCACTATGTGATCCGTGTAAACTCATCGAACCTTTAAACAGGCTTATTAGTAAAGGTTATCTTACCAATGTTGTAATTAGATCTTTGAATATAGTTTACATTGGCACTAATATCGATTTTGTCATTAGCAAATTAAAACATAACTAAATTTGTATTTTTTTCAAGTGGGATGTATAAAGGCACATCCACGTTCGTTTAGATCTATAAAGAGGTTAAACTCCTAACTATCCTACTGTCTGTCGATACATTTATTTTTGGCATTGCACTAGTTATGTCTTCTTTGACTGTCCATGACGTTAAAATACTAAATCCCTGAGATGTGTTTTAGTTGATTTTAGTCTCTGATGCATGATTTTTTATTATTAATTGTTTTGGCTTTTAACTAGCTGTCAGTAACTGCGAGTACTCTCAAATCGTACTTTCTTTTTATTTGACCTGTTGATACTAATTGTATTGCTTTTTTGTTATTTAATGTTATTCAGGGTTATATCTGGTCTATATACCAGCTTTTATAAGTGTTTGGTATAACTATAAATTTTCACTTCGTACTATGAACATCAAAATTATTTAATTTGTAATAATATTTCCTTTCTCTATTGGTACTGTACACGTATACCTGACAACAAAATTATTTTCATTTACCTGTGTTTAAAGTTATTGCAAGTGGATGGTATTTTTGTTCGAGCATATTGTTTTTCTTTAATTGTTTAACATTTCTTACCGATATAACATGTTACTTTTATTATTCTTCCCTTAGTTTATTTATTTTGTATTCAAAATTATTTATTTTGTAAAAATATTTCCTTTCTCTATTGGTACTGTACAGGTATACCTAACAACAAAATTATTTTCATTTACCTGTGTTTAAAGTTATTGCAAATGGATGGTATTTTTGTTCGAGCATATTGTTTTTCTTTAACTGTTTAACATTTCTTACCGATATAACATGTTACTTTTATTATTCTTCCCTTAGTTTATTTATTTTGTATTTACATTGTGTCATAGGTCAAATTTATTTGTTCAGTGTATGTTCAATGGTGTTAATATGTCCTCTGATTGAGTTAAGCTATTTCAGTTGATATTTTATAGTGTGTCTTTCTATGTTGTGATGTTACACTATTGTTTCAGAATAAGGGCGAAGGTTTGGTACCATTAAAACGTTTAAACCCGCTGCATTTGTTTGCACCTGTCCTAAGTCAGGAATCTGATGTTCAGTAGTTGTCGTTTGTTGATGTGGTTCATAAGTGTTTCTCGTTTCTCGTTTTTTATATAGATTAGACCGTTGGTTTTCCCGTTTGAATGGTTTTACACTAGTAATTGTTTGGGGTCCTTCATAGCTTACTGTTCGGTGTGAGCCAAGGCTCCGTGTTGAAGACCGTACTGTGACCTATAATGGTTTACTTTTATAAATTTTTACTTGGATGGAGAGTTGTCTCATTGGCACTCATACCACATCTTCTTATATCTATTGTCTTTCGTTTTTGCTCATGTCCGTTGTCTTTATGCCTTTTTGTGTTTCTTTGTTGACATATTTGTTTGTTTTTATGGTGATTATAAGATTATAACACAATGTAGACTGCTGTAACTCTATTTTTGACATTTTCACCTATTTTGTCTGTTTGTTTTGTACACACATCGTTGTCAATATAATGGAATTTAACGCAACTGTCATAAGTGAGAGGTTTAGCTAGCTATAAAACAAGGTTTTATCCACCATTTTCTACATAAGAAAATGCCTGTACCAAGTCAGGAATATGAAAGTTGTTATCCATTCGTTTGATGTGTTTGATCTTTTGACTTTGCCATTTGCTTAGAGACTTTCCGTTTAGAATGTTCCTCGGAGTTCGGTACTTTTGTTATTTCTTTTTGTAGCAAGGAAACATTCAAAACCCAGACATCGATAGAAACTAACAATATTTTTGTAAAAAAAAATTCGATGGAAAGACAAACAACTTTAACAAAGCATTACAGAACAGATTGAAATTCATACTCCGACAACACTGTACTTAATGTTTCTTAATCAAGTTGTAATATCTGAACTTACCGTGACAATGAAAAGCTAGTAAAGAAGGATGTCAATAGAAATTCCGTGACAACACGCATTGTCCTCTTGTAAACAAGTTTACAAGCATTTGTAATCAAGCATAAACATATGCATTAATATGTAGTAAGTTCGAGTAGTCTCAGATCTGTTCTTATTGTCACTTTTTGTTGTTTTGATGTACAGTACCCGACCACGTCCACTCTGTGTTTTTGTAAAATGTACTTAGTATTTCTGTTTGTATCCATCTAATGCGTTAAGCCTTTTTCAACTGATTTTTATAGTTTTTCATATGTTGTACTGTTACATCATTGTCCCAGGTTAGGGGAGGGTTGGGCACCCGCTAACATGTTTAACGCCACTATATTCTGTATGTGCCTGTCCCAAGTCAGAAGCCTGTAATTCAGTGGTTGTCGTTTGTTGTTGTGTTACATATTTGTTTTTCGTTCATTATTTTGTACATAAATTAGGTCGTTAGTTTTCTCGTTTGAATTGTTTTACATTTTTCATTTCGGTGCCTTTTTAAGCTTACAATGTGGTATGGGCTTTTCACATTGTTGTAGGCCGTACGGTGACCTATAGTTGTTACTTTCTATGTCATTTGGTCAATTGTGAAGAGTTGTGTCATTGGCAATCATACAACATCTTTTTTTTTATAGTACATGGTATTGTTCACACATGTTCATGATTTACAGATATATTGTATCTGATTAAGACGCCTACAGTGAGACATGGTATACACACTAAGTGATAAAAAAAAGATAGTTTGATGCAATGTTAGTATGCTCTTTTATCATTTATTATTTACAAAATGAATGATGTATAAAACATTCTCATATCATCACTGTTTTGAGTAGTATTTATTTCTATTTGACGAAAAAAAAAAAAGATTGAAGCTGAAGTCATTTCAACAATAAACATACTATATATGTCGCTATTAAGTCAATTGAAATAAATCCATGAGCGAATTCCTATGATTAAATGTTGAAAAAAGGGAAATTATTACAAAATCTATTTAACTACGCGTTTATTATTGTAAATGTCTAAACAGCAGTTGTAGAAATTGGCATTATATAATTTATGATTTTCTCAATGAATCGTTTTTGATTTTGATGTTTCCAGTTTTTTAAATGAAAGAATTTAATATTATTGGCCAGGTTTTTTTGGTCACAAAAATCTAATCATTAGTGGTAGAACTTGATATATGGCTTTGTTTTGCGTATGTAGATAAGCATTCTGTAACCCTTTTGTTGATGTATGTTTTATTCTAATGCATGGAGGCTCCCTCGCTGACATTTATACAAATTTACTTTACAATTGAGAATTGAAATGGGGAATGTGTCAAAGAGACAACATCCCGACCGAAGGACAGAAAACAGCCGAAGGCCACTTATGGGTCTTCAAAGCAGCGAGAAAATCCCGCAACCAGAGGCGGACTTCAGCTGGCCCCTAAACAAAAAATTGTACTAGTTCAGTGATAATGGACGTCACATTAAACTCCAAACATATAAATGAACTAAAATTTAAAAAAACATACAAAACTAACAAATGCCAAAGGCTCCTGACTTGGGACAGGCGCAAAAATGCGGCGGGGTTAAACATGTTTTGTGAGATCTCAACCCTCTCATATACCTCTAGTCAATGTTAAATAAACAAACACACATCAATACGCAAAGGAATACTCAATTTAAAAGAAGTCCGAGTCCGATGTCAGAATAGGTAACAAAAGAAACTAGGCAAAATGATACATAAATTAACAAAATATTACAAAACGTTACTGACATGCCAGCTCCAGACCTCAATTAAACTGATTGAAAGATTATGTCTTCATCATATAAAAATCAAGCACAATTCCTCCCTTCAGGGGATTAGTATCATACCATCATAAATTATACCAGAAGAACATAACCTGTATCATGCCATCAACTGGTTTAAGAATAGATGTGTTTATATCCGACGTAAAGACACTATGAGTGAATCAATATTAATTCCAAAATATATGCCATCTTTATTGACCTGACAACAGTATCGTAACTATATCCCTTCTGAATAAGTCTGTTTAAAGGTTTGGTTAGATTTCGAGGTGAATGCCGACATTTTTGTGCTTTGTATAGAATATTAAAATAAAAGATTGTATGTGAAATACCTGAACGTATAAGATATCTGCATGTTAATTTATATTTACGAATTATGTCCTTGTATCGATGATTAAATTTAGTAAATGTTTTGACTAGTTTGTGGTATCGAAAACATTGGTGTAATAATTTTTCAGTAAAACAGAGATTTGTGTCGTTAAAATCCAATACGTTGTTACATACACGAGCGATTCGAAAAAGTTGAGATACATAAACACCATTAAACACCATAAGATGGTGACAAGGGAAAGTCACCATCTAAAAATGGATAATTAACAATAGGAAATGAAAAATAAATTCTTCTATCATAAATTTTGGTATTAAGCCTCCTGTGGAAGAAAGACATATCAAGATCCAGGAAAGTGAAGTGTTCATTGTTAATATTAGCTTTATTCAAAGTCAGTTCAGCAGGATAAATCTCTTTAGTGTACATACTGAAGTCGTCATTATTGAGAGCCAATATATCTACCAAATATCTGAAAGTGTTATTAAGTTTTTGTATCAGATGTTGTTTTGATGGGTTTTTGTTGATTTTAGTCATAAATTGTAACTTATAATAATACAGAAAGAGGCCCGCAATAAGTGGTGCACAGTTAGTTTCCATTGGAATTCCGATTACTTGACGATAACATGACGACATACGGAATCCCCACCCCATATTCAAGGAATTCAAGGGAAGTCATATTATCGAGTCAGGACAAACTCCTTTTGTTTGTTGTTACAAAAAGAATACATAAAAGAGTTTGAACATATACATTCGCATTCTGACTTTTTTAAATGCTCATTTCATTAGGTGTGCGATTTTTTTCTTAATAAGATTATGAGGCAAAGTGTTATATAGGGTTGAAAAATCAAAACTTTGAAAAGATCACCAATATAAGCTTGCAAGTTATCAAGTACTTCCAACAAATTATTAACACTCAAAAGAAATTAATTCCACAATTTTCAAAGGCCTTATTTGAACAATTTCACCAGGTTTTTGGTCGTACCAAGTGTACTAGTACGTAACTATGTTTACAACGTGGTATTAATTGCTTCATACATCCTCATTTTCGAAATAATCTGTGTAATAAAGAAATCCTTTACTTTGTGGGGCTGTAGAAATTGCAGTACTTACCTACCAATCTAGAGAATGTGTAGTCAAGTTGTTAACGTCAATGCAAATTTATACGGTTTACCTAATTTATCCACATGTTTATGCATCATATAGTGAAAAAGAACTTTTCTTTTATATCTTTTTATCTGCCAAAATCAAGAATAAATATTGCGTTATAGAAAATGCATCTTTTAAGTCGTGTGATACGACAAGGAAAACTTACCTGACTCGTAAACCGAGAAAAAATTGCAACTAATTGCAGGATGTGTATCGTTATTTATCGATAACATTATAGTGGAATATTCTTTTTTTTTTGCGTTTAAGAATAACTACACCCGAAGAAGATCACTGTCTAGTCTACACACAAATTTTACTGTAAATGCATGAACAAGAAACAAATGAATGGTTACCGTGTATGAAAAATACAAGTCAGTATATGTTTACCTTATAATTGGATGATGCTGTGCTTTTGTCTCTATTGGATAAAAAGCCAAGTTGATTTGAAAAAGTAATAAAAAATTTTAAAGGTGATTATCTGAATTCTATCTTTTTTTACCTATTAGTCAAATCCTTAAACTTGACAGCAAGAAACCAAACTACCAAACAACCTGGCATTCTCTAAGATCAATGTATAATTGAAATAGCTTTAAAATTTGATGAAAATCCAAGTTGATTTGAAAAAGTTATAGATAAAATTAAAGGTGACTTTCTGAATATAATCAAAACTGAAAATTCTAGCTTGTCTTACCTATTAATTAAATCTTTAAATTTGACAGCAATGAACCAATCTACCAAATAACCTGGAATTTTGTAAGATCAATATATAGTTGAGTTAGATGGGCTGATTCAGACCAGTCGAGACTAAATTTAAAGGTCAAGACTAAGTCTAGACAGGTCGAGACAGGTCAAGACAAGTCCAGACTGGTCAAGACTGGCCGAGACTGGTCAAGCATTTGTCAAGACCATATCAGACTATACCAAGGTTTTCAAGTACTGAATCAGACTTATTAAGTAAGGTCGAGACCAGAGTCGAGTACAGTTAAGTACAGTTTAGTACTGTCGAGATTATGTCGAGTCTTGTCATGTAAAATCTGTGCTGGACTTACTGGTCGAGCACAAAATATGGTCTTTTCAGACTCTGAGCAGTAAAAACAAACAAATATGTCAAAAAAGAAAAACAAAAAGCCATATAGACAAAACACATAAGCAAAAATGAAAGACAAGAATACAAAAAATTACCAAAGCACAATGACAATATGGCGGGATGTATAAGTACCGAGCCACGCCTCAATTGTCTCAAGATCAGACTTATTCGAAATTGTACATTAATGCAGAATTAAATGCTTCCTGTTCGTTGTTTACGAAAAAGAATGTATTTTATTCAAGTTATGTGTATATTTATTTGTTAGAATTACAGTCATAAAGTGAATATTGTTAAATTACAGACAAATCTTAAGGAAATGTGTGTTAAAACATTAGCATGCTGGAAAGTTCTAATTCAATTTGTGAATCACAGTTTCATCAGTATTATATTTCTTAAAAACAATAACCTCTTGGTCGTAGTTTGTATTGATCCAGACCTTAACATTTGAAAATCGGGGATGCATAAACGTTTGGAGCTACAAATGTACATGGCTAAAGTATGTTTAAATAGGATAACAATATTTTTCAACAGGGTTATAATTATGACATTACACATATCATTATTGTATACCTCGAAACACATGTCATTGAAACTTGGTATCTTTCGGGTTAATTCCTCAAAAGAAAGTCATTTCACTCTAGGTATATATAAACAATGTTTGTCCATGTCTTTTGAAAAGTTTCATCTACAACGAAGTGTTAGTTGTGGTTTGAATGTTTTCTTATCTTATCTTATATCTTATATTAGAGCTTAATAAGTAATTGCAAGTGCGTTATTTTTTCGATACTTAGGAAAACTCTTAATTGTAGCCTCCAGTGTCTTAAAATCAAACTTATTCGAAATTGTAAATTTGAAGAATTAAATGCTAACTGTTTGTTCTTCACGAAAAAGGTTGGTTTTTGTTCAAGTTCTGTTTATATTTATTTTTTAGTAATACTACTATAAAGTGAAAAGTAAGTTATATAGTCAAATTACAGACAAATCTTAAGCAGTTTAGGATATGTCTGTTAAAAAATAACATGATAGAAAAATAAATTACCATGCTCTGAGTTGTATCAGCCTAAAGTATCTTAGAATTAACATTGTATTTAAAATAATGAAAATAATGACTATTCAATTTCTGAATCTGAATTGCTTTAAACTAGTTATGATGACGATAAAATGTATAAGATGACTGTAAGGTCATGCCTGGTTAATATAAAGAGCACACTTAACCTGGAGAAGATATAAATCTACTAAATCTGTCACTTTTTGAAATCAGGGTTACAAGCAAATCCATATCATCAAATATATTATTGTGTTCATATTCCGCAGTACTGCATTACCAGTATCCTTTTCTGGAAGTTAACTGTTGCCGCTAGACGGTTTTCTAATATACATCATTTTCGTTTCTAGTTTCTGATTTGAGAGTTGACGAATAACCGTAGTCATTTACGTCTGTCGTTACTGTGTCTGTATGATCATAAACATCGTTATCAAATTGAAGTTTCCTTCCCCCATGGTTGGAACTGTCGTATGTTGGGTCATTTTCATTACGAATCCCTGCATGACTGTCATATAAATTTTCCTTTGAATCTGTTTGCTGTTTCGATACCCCATTTAATCGATCATATTCTCTGTATGATGTTTCAGTGTAAGTTTTGTCAGATTTTTGTAATTTTGAATTCGTTTTTCTGATTTTGTTGACGACTGCATATGTGTGGACAGAATTGATTGAAGCTAATTCATATGATTCGTTAGATGTCGGCGTCACACTTGTTCTAACTGCTGGATTTTGTGAATGCTCATCGAACTCTGTTGAGAATTGGACTTCTTGCTTATCAGTATTAATCGTTTTGAAAAGTCCACATGACCTAAAAATAACATGTAATGTTAGATTGCATCTGTGAAAATAGATAGATGATGAAAAAAGGGATATTCATTGGGTAGAACACAAACAGACAATAATGTCAATTAAAAAAAGAAGGAAGTTATCGACAAGTCCATAAAATATTATACGGAAAACTTGGAAGTTAGCAACAAAACGCCACATACAAATGTCGGTGCACTCGAAGTTCACGACGAGTGCAGAAAATCATTGTATAGTTTATTATCTTACCTCCTATACATTTCCAGGAATATGATTAGTTAAAAGCAACAGCTTATACTTCATATGGGATTATTAGGCGGGGCTTATTTCAATACACGGTTAGGAGTGGTGTTACGTCCCATTATAAAAACAACACGGTGTTGAGGAAAAATCTTAATGTTTCAACAGACGTCGAAATTGATGATGAACGATTGAAATGAATTCATAAAACAAATCTAAAGCTAACAAGTTGTTATTGATGGCATTTGTTTTCGAATAAAACAATGGAAGTGTGTTCGTAATACTAAGTATTGAAGACTTAATCACTTTGATAGGCTACTGGTCTAAATACCACATATTACAATAGTCGGTAAGATACATTCGTTAAACAGTGTACTAGTGTAATAGTGACCTAATACGATATATATGGGGTTATTAAATTCCATATGGGGATTCACGCTTCGCTCTCACCCCATATGGAATTTAATGACCCCATATATATCGTATTAGGTCACTAGCACACCATGTAACTAACAATATCCAATACAGTGTTATGCTATTATGCAGCATTAGTTCCTATAATCAAAATATAATAAGAAATGCATATAAATGTGCGTAGTATTTCAGACTTTGGTTCCCACGCCATGTTTCAAGGAAACAAATAGTCAAGTTACAAGATCTTTAAACAAGTTGATTTTTCATTTTCCTGTTTCAAGTTCAACAACTATTCATTGTTTGTCTTTGTAATCTTTTAATGTTATAGTCATATTGCTGTCTTCCCGGCCATTACCCATACTTCATTTAATTCAAACACAGCGGACCAGATGCAAGTATCAACCGTAACACAAACGTCAGCTACCACAAGAATACTTCAAACACGCAAATGAAGTCAAATGGATAAGTTGAATCAATTACATTAAATAAGCAGGTAGTAATTTGGGACTATAATGCAGTAATGATAAGAAAACATGTGTAACAGTGCGTACAACACATCAAGGTAGTGATAATTCAACCGTTAAATTTTCAACGTGCATGTTATAATTTTGGTGTAAGATATCAACCTTTGTGTATTGATATCATATATTTCTCGGATATACTGATCAGATTTGATACTAAAAACATCTGCTTTTCAAACTAAAAGTTACTCTATGTTTTCCAGTCGAATGAAAGAGGTTCTCCATTCGTCTTGCTTTATCGTCCCTTGGTTCTTTTTATGTGTTTATTGCCTATAAAACTTTTACAATGTTTAATGTCTGACGTTCGGATCGGAGCTCAATTAACCTGAAATATAGTTTAATGTGCACATACATATCGTAAGACCCTATCATTTTGTTTGTTACGATATTCCTCCTTAAAAACAATCACAAATCCTCCCCGACCGTAAATACTGACAATGATTTTGGCCGTGTAAATCAAAACACCTACGAATCGGTAACACTTTACGTTATCCATTAACAGATTGCTTAAAAAGAACGATTTATGGGATTAAATTAAAAAAAAAATACAACACACTAGTTACAAAATCCACATGTTTGACAATCTTAACAGGAAAGTATTAAAATGAACTGTTACACTTTTCAGTTCGTATTAAATTATTTAAAACGACGTTAAATCTAGTCAATTTAAGAATGGAAAATTAAATGGATACTGGTTTCCAGCAACGCACTTCAGTTTGCAGCTGTGTAAAAAGATAATACAGATCCGTGTGCAATAGTGCGTCAACATATAAGGTAATAACTAAACCAAGATAAAAAATATATTTACCAATAGCAAATTCAGATTTATTTTTATAACAGTAAATGTTATGCAAATTAAAACACTATACTTAAATATAGCACATATTTATAATATCACCGTATTTTGCAGATTATCATCACTAACAAAACAGCCAATACTGCGATTGCACCAGCAATGCCGCCAATTACTGGACCTAACAAGAAAAGACAACAATTATGACACATATGTGAACAATACGTAAAACTTATACCCGACCGAAATATAAAAATAGGTGAATAAGAATTTGTTGTTATGAACCAGAACTTGACGGTCTTATTTCTTAGGCATTGATACATTTTCGTTCTTCTGAAATGTTCAGTTAAGTTGCACAAAAAATTGTGCTCCCAGATGTCTATGTTTTGAATTGCAAATTATATTTGATTATTATTAATAACTGTAAGCAGCTGTTAATCCAACAAACTTTCTAGTTTGTACCACTATACAAAAGAACTCGGTTATATGAGAGACAATAGCAAGCTGGTGAAGCCAGATGTGCAATTAAAGAATAAAATACCTATATCAAAACTGGCGTTTTGGTCTTTCTCTATTTTAATAGTAGTTGTTGTAGCAGAAACCTCACCTAGAAAAAATGATTAACAAATTTGTATACAAAATATCATGTTTTCACTTTTCTATGTTACTACAATGTCGATTTCTCTTAGTTTACTTTATTCGTGTAAAGCATTATTAATTTTGTTATACCCAAAGACAAGTGAGAATGTGTTCAAATATGCTCAGAAATGTGTTTATGTAGTGTTTCCTTCAGTTTTTGTTTCATTCAGCTTGATTTGTATCTTTAAATTGAGTAATCGTCTATTACTTTTTTGCTACATCGGAGAAACATAAAAGGATTTGTAAACCGAAAAAATTCTGACTTAAAATTGTACACGACTGCTTTTTTTCCATTCTTATCCTGTGATATCTTTGTTTTTGTAGTACCCCATGCACCTTAAAATGTTTGGAAGTAGATCTGTATTTACTGAGGTTAAAAATTATAAAAATAAAGAAATTCATCTCACTAAGTAAAAAGATCCCTTTTATCTTGATCGCATACTTTTATTTAAAACAAAACACCAAACGGCCAATTCCTGCAATTTGGGAGGTTTTTTGATGCATATTTGTCTCAAAAAAAAGAAATAAACTATTTAGTTTTTTTTTGTGCGTCCGAAGGGCTTTTCTGGAATGTAAAAGTCATTTTATTTCCGTTTTATTTAGGTTTTGGACGATTTACAGTTGTTATATTTTCAAACACTCATGCTATCTGCAAAAGTAATATTTGAATAAACAAACACAAGACATAAGAATTCACAGCAAATCTAGAAATTTTGCTTATACACATAATGGTACACCATTGCCCACATTCACAAGGTCTAAACAATCAACAATCTGTCGTCCCCTGTTGTGGCATGAACATGATGCCACAGGATGATGAAAACCAGCCGTACTTATATTGGGTACTAAGCCTGCACAAACATTTTTAAAAAGAACGATTTATCGCAGACTGCTTATATAACAGTTTTACAAAACATCTTCTATAATCCTGAGAACCATTCTGTCTATAGTTACAGATGGCCTTCAAAAATAATGATACAAAGTTTAATCAACCAGTGGGGTTTATCATATTTGGATTCTTTAAAATTCTAAAGAACTACTCGCTTATCAATAAACAAATTAGATAATTACGATTTTGCAATAATATTAAACCTTTTGCCTATTTTGCAAAAATGAAAACCATAGACACACATTTCTTGGTTGGGGTAACAAAAATCATACTTTGAGATTATTTACACTCATTCCATCAACATATACACTAAAACATTATAAAGTATTATACTGAATGCTTCAATTTTGTATTGACAACAGTTCATATGATACAGAACCTACACCTATCTTCAAAAAAGAAACTATTTTTCCGAGTTGTTTCATATCTCATAAACCCCAGTAAACATGACGTTGAAAATACTATCGACACTAAAACGTCGGCTTCATATCTAAATCTTTTTCTCGAAATTGACACAGTTAGTTTTCTCGTTTGAATTGTTTCACATTTTCCATGTCAGTACCTTTTACAGCTTACTATACGTCATATGTTTCTCATTTTTGAAGGCCGTGCGGCTACCTTTAAATGCTAATATCCACTTCAATCGAACATTGGTTAAGTGATGTCTTATACGCAATCATAACAGTTATCCTTGCTTTTATACAGACGGACAACTTCATAATAGAATCATGACATACGTAATTATCAGTTTTTCAATTGTCATATTTCTAGTATGTAAGACCAGTACCAAGTCAGGAATATGACAGATGTTTTTCATTCGTTTGATGTGTTCGAGCTTTTGATTTTGCCATTTATCTTTCCGTTTTAAATTTTCCTTGGAGTTCGGTATTTTTGTTATTTTACCTTTTGCCTAATCGTATGATTTAAATATCTTAAGGAATAATGTTACCTGTACACCAACTTTATTGACGCTTGTAACGTAAAATCTACTCCATCAGGGTTATGGAGAAGAACGACTAGAATCAAAACTTTAAAAGTTATAATGTCAACATCATGACCGATACGACCTGTCTGTGTCTTTCTTACAACTCTTTTTCTATCGTTGAGTTACTGGTTAGAAAACGAATGAGCCAAATTTTCTCTTGTTTGCATCATTTATCCAAATGACACATGTAGCATATAGTATACAATATTGGACGGAAAAAAATAGTACCTTTCTAACAAGCAAAAACCAAGCAAAAACGAAAACAATGGGACCTTTATGAAAAGTTGCGCTTGAAACTTCCCCTGTCTCTCTATATCAATCAAACTTTGCTTTTGGATTGTTGAAGAAGTTGTACCGGAAGATAAATGAGCACAATTGGTTTCAATAAACGAATGTCCATATTTGCATTTATGTACTTAAATTTAACTTTTACTCTGCGAAACATTATAACAAAGTGCTCTTCCTGATCCTTTAAATGAAGGGTATATATAATCTTATAATGATACCCCGAATCACATATAATATGAAAATTTTCCAGCTTTAAAACGAGCTATGATACATGCACATATCCAGGTTTACGATATAGACAGAGGAATTGAAGACCATGTTTTTATCACCTAATACCTGAATTGAAGTGTACCTTTTTACCCATATGTGTTCTGTAATGTTGTCCATATAACAGTGCAATGAACTAGTGAACGTGTTTTATATACCTATTCTGCACAGAAACTCTAACTGGTCATTACAAACTCTTCTAGTAATATTAAGCACTCTTTTTTCAACCATTCCTGTAAACGAGCCTGCTAAACAGTAAAGCGGTAGTCTGGTACCTGCTTCGGCTGGAAATAATTTAAAATTTGTCATATATTTATATCTATTTAATATGTACTAATAAAGAATAACTATTGCTTAAGAGGCATTTCTGCCAAAGGGATAATCAAACTTTTTACATTCTCTTAAAGAAGCTCCTGCAAGAAGTCTGCATCATGCCAATAAAGAAACGAGTTAGCATGCGAACGCGGACTGTTTGTTGAAAAAGCCGCCCAAATGTAACAAATATGTTGTCAATCAAGAATCAAACAGAATGATACTGTCAGTTTCGGATAATTATTTGTTTGAATCCGAATGTTTTTCACAAAGTACGATTTATCTCTCCCTATGAAAAGATACATGTATCGAGATGACTATTCTTTTTCATTAAACAAAGCAAGACTAACTTTTTCAATTTGTCTTTAAGTATGTAGTGGTACTTGTTTGTACTTGTGAAAAGGGTAGAAATGTCAAATGTTTTAATACTATTGTTTCTGTCTTCACTGTCCACCAACTTCTAATGAAGGTAACATTGTAACATCCGTTACTATCATACTACAGAAATATGCCCTTGTTATCTGAATCCCCAAAAATGACTCAAATATTCATCATATACATATAATTTTTTTTTATGGAGTTCATCCCGGACGAAACCAAGTTTCAATAAAATCTGTTTTAAGGCATACAATAATGGACTGTGTAAGGTAATTATATTTCCTGATTAAAATGCAAACTATAGTTAAAACATTTAAACCATTTGATAATAACCGTGTGTTGTTGCCTATCGGGGTTTACTGTACACTTTTCCATCTTTATTAGTCTATAAAGGATTTAATCACAAAAAATCCTGTACTCCGTTTATTTGACTGAAATATTTTTATATTTTTACGGTATATTAGCCAGCAAATGCGTATTTTAAGGTATTTCATGTCGTATTTCACACTTTGGGATGTCAGGATTGCCCTAAAAAAAACCTCCCTACAGCCGGTATGTCGGTTGATCAATCCTGACACCACAAGGTATGTTATAAGACAAGAAAAACCTTACAAATGCATTATCTATAACATATTTATTGATTTACCTTGTGTCAACTTAGCTTCGGTTTCCGCTTTAAAAACGTTTGTCCATGAAGGATGTCCTTCGTTTTCATTATCTTGAATTTGGCAATAAGTTTCTGGTGATAGTAAAAGCTGCTGTCTATCCAGGCACAGTTGTTTGCTTTTTGAATACGATATGCCCCAAAAGGAAATATGTGTGTCATCTTGGAAAAAATTGAAGCAAGGGAGATAAAATATATGACTGAAGTTAGTATTATGCAATTCAAAGAATTTAAGGTGAAACACTAAATATAGTATTAGGTAAATCAAATTGTTTTTGGATCTCATAACACCTTATGTTTAGTCGAATTTAACAGTTGATTTTGAAAATATAGTGTAATGATTGTACACATTTTAATAAATATTGCTTTACAGTTATGAACACTAGTCTTGTGGCCCCTAATCCTGTCGATATACTTTATTTTGACATAAACAAGATCATACTTTACCAAGACTGCTTATTTAGTAGTCACTCAAGATTGTTGCACTTATCTCTGTTTTAGTCTTTGAAACATCATCTATTTATGCGTTAAAATAGGGCTATAAACAAACTTTCAGTAAAAATTTAAATCACAAAAATACTGAACTCCGAGGAAAATTCAAAACGGAAAGTCCCTAATCAAATGGCAAAATCAAAAGCACAAACACATCAAACGAATGGACAACAACTGTCATATTTCTGACTTGGTATAGGCATTTTCTTATGTAGAAAACCGTTGATTGAACCTGGTTTTTTTAGCGCTAAACCCCTGACTTGTACGACAGTCGCATCACATTCCATTACATTGACAACGATGCGTAAACAAAACAAACAGACACAATATGTAAAAATTTCACAAATAGGGATACAACAGTAACACGAACCCCACCAACAACTGGGGGTGATTTCGGGTGCTCCGGAATGGCAAGCAGACCCTGCTCCACATGTGGCACTCGTCGTGTTGCTCATGTTATTACAAAGCCGGTAAATAGTTTAATTTGGTAGGTCACACTCGTGAAAAGGGAACGGGATTGTAGTTACGACATAAGGAATATATCCGATATCATCTGTATAAAGTATATTCCATAACGGTCAACCAACTCGCGATGGCGTCAGTAAAATTTACGAAGTGATGATTTCAACTTCACCATTTGGAACTCTTGGTTTAAAAATGAAAAGATCACAATTAGGAAGCACAAATCATCTCTTTTGTCGTAAAGTTTTGTTTTCAACCGACCCTCATAGTCAATTTCTAGATATAAGTCCTAATCAAATGGCAAAATCAAAAGCTCAAACACATTAAACGAATGGATAACAACTGTCATATTCCTGACTCGGTACAGGCATTTTCTTATGTAGAAAATGGTGGATTGAACCTGGTTTTTTAGCGCTAAACTTCTCACTTGTATGACAGTCGCATCAAATTCCATACCGTAGTAACTGCGACTACGCTATGGTTGTGTTCACATCAAGTAATGAACACTATTTCACATTAACTTTGATCTCATCTGCACATTGGTTTTAAATACATGTACATACGAATTGTTCACACGTGTACAGTAGAAAAATTTTAAAAGTAGTGTCATATAGTGCGGAGACAAATCAAGAAAAAACTAAATCAACATTAGTCTAGATTAAACATTATAATATCATTTTAGCAGTGTCAAAGAGTTTTGCCGTGATGCAGATTTTTTATTTTCTCCTTATTAGCCTTTTTCATTGCACACACTAATAAATTGTTTCAGCACATGGACTTGCTGTCATAAATTTATTAATGGCCAAGTTTCTTGTTGAGTCACTCAATGCGGATAAAAAGACTATCTGAAGGTTATTCTTAATACCTGAGTTATACTTTGAGTTTACGCCAAATAAATTAGTATAAAAGTTAATTATTAATAATATTATAACATTTTTTTTTACAAATGTTTCCTCCTAGATCATTCATATTAAAATTCATGTTTTGAATATCTTGTTTATGTACCCTTAACTGGCTTACATTGATTATATACTGCTTTTAATCAAAACGTGATTAAAACTACATGTAAGCATGGATTTTTTTACTGGGAACGTAGCAAAGTTTAATTTAATGTTGGGGACGTTTACACTTTACGGAGTAAATGCATGTCCACGGCAAAAGGTAAACTAACAAAAATACCGAACTCCAAGGAAAATTCAAAACGGAAAGTCCGTTATCAAATTGCGAAATCAAACGCTCAAACACATCAAACGAATGGAAAACAACTGTCATATTCCTGACTTGGTACATCCATTTCCTGATGTAGAAATTGGTGGATTAAACCAGGTTTTATAGCTAGTTAAACCTCTCACTTGTATGACAGTCGCACAAAAAAATCAATTACATGTATATTGACAACAATGTGTGAACAAAACAAACAGACATAATAGGTAAAAATGTCAATATTTAGGGGTACAGCAGTCAACATTGTGTTATAATCTTAATCACTTTTAAAACAAACAACTATGTCAACAAAGAAAAACAAAACCAAGAGCTTGTCATCTATTGGTTTTCTTTGGTTGCTTTATGCACACGTGATTCATATGATTTCATACGGTTGAACGAAGTGAATTAGAGTGAAATTATTTTTTCTTGTCTTTTCATGATGTACAGATGTCGTACCTATCGTACGGTCAGTTTCACGCCGAAACGGGGCATTCGGTCATTCAGCACGACAGCGCCAAAGCGATCGGTTCTAAAATTACTTGGTAAAAATGTGTTGGTAATGGCTGAAAATGAGGAGTTATAAATTGATGACCATGAGGTTTCGCTTAGAGATGTTATGCAAGCTGTAACAAACCAAGGTGAATATTACACTAGTTTAAGGAAAGACATTTCAGATTTAAGACAAGAAGTTCTGGGGCTACTGTTTCTGTTACTTCCCAAGTAAAAAAAGGCAATTGATAACTGAAAAGTTGATTACGCACGAGATACAATCAAGGAAGTTATTGACAGATCAAAAGGCGAAACAAACTAATCAAAATCACCGATACAGTAGCAGCAAAGGGGGATGGGAGACTGTTTGACAATATGAAACTAACCCAGAAGCAAGCGACTCTGACGATGAGAGCAAAATTAATAAAGCAGAAAACAGGGCGTTACGTAAACGCAATTCAAAAGGAAAAACAGGCTACTGCTAAGCCTAACAATAATTATGTATCGAGCGCTCCTTCTCAATTTTATGCTACTTTTCCAGCAAAAAATCAGCCCTTTCTTGACCCCCAGTCATGGTACAACGGACAAGCCTTGCACCATGCTCAAGCCAGCACGAGTGGTAATCAGCGACGAAATCAACACCAATGAGCTTGTTATAGGTGTGGACCGTTCCAGCACTGGATAAACCAATGTCCTTTCAACCCAAGACCCGGCACCA
This sequence comes from Mytilus californianus, assembly GCF_021869535.1. NCBI lineage: Eukaryota > Metazoa > Mollusca > Bivalvia > Mytilida > Mytilidae > Mytilus > Mytilus californianus. Next base: position 1,558,069 of record NW_026262695.1, on the reverse strand, counting down.
TGTCGAAACCAAAATTCATTAAAAGATGAGTATAGTTTGAATTTTTTACCTGATAATATTGCGTCAGGTTTTTCGATCAATGAATCTGATAATTTCAGCTAATGATTATTACGAGTATGAACAAGGCCAAGCAAAATCATTGTTAAGGACAGGCTAAAAATCACTATCTATTTTGGAAAAGTATAGGATACTATGATTTTATTTTGGACACCATTTTGAACGGTTACAAAATTCCTTTTTACAGTACTCCACCATCTATATGTTTACAAAACAATCGATCGGCAATCATCCATAGCGAGTTTGTCACAGAAGCTATGCACGATCTTTGATTAGGGGATTGATTGAAGAATGTGACATTCAACTACGTATTATAAATCCACTTACAGTTTCTGCGTCTAACAGTAAAAAGAAACGTCTTATTTTAGATCTCAGACATGTAAATAAATATCTTTGGAAAACTATTGTAAAATTTGAAGATATTCGCATAGCCTTGTAATTTATTACAAACAATTCTTTCTGTTTCAAGTTTGATGTTGTGTCAGCATATCCATATATAAATATTTTTATACCACATACAGATTTTTTGGGGTTTTCTTGGAAGTATGAAAACACTGTGAAGTGGTAAACATTTTTAGTCCTTCCTTTTGGGCTATCTTCAGCTTGTTATATATTTACCAAGATCACCAAACCACTTATTAAGAAATGGAGAGGTGAAGGTAAACAAGTTGTTTTAATGTACTTAGATGATGGTTAAGGTACTCACACAGACGAAGATATTTGGTCACCTATGAAACATTTGGTATTCTTGGGTTATTTAATTGACAGCTACCAGGTATGGTAAAAATACCGGAGAACAGAGTTCAAAAGGTTCTAAAAACTATTATTGACATTAAATATTACACATTAAAATACCGAAAAGCTCACGCTAAATTGGTTGCCTCTTTGGTGAGACAAATAGTATCAATGTCATATGCAATGTTGCCTATGATATGTCTAAACATTTAAGTATTGATATTTTAGAGAAGACTTCATGGAATAGTTGTATCGTGTTATCAAAAGCAAGTTTAGTACAAATTAATTTCTTGAAAGAAAACTTAGGGAGAGTAAATATTAAAAATTTACTTCTGATTTTGCATGTCAGTCTGAAGTTTACAGCGATGCTAGTACTACAGGATATGGCTGTTACATTGTAGAAACGCCTATTAAGTCTACTAAGAGTTCTACGTGGAAAGAGCTCAATGCCGGTAAACATATTCTTTTATCTGTGGTAGATATTTTGAAGACTAAACGAATCAAATGGTTCAGTGACAACCAGAACGTATTCAATATTGTTACCAAAGGTAGTATAAAACCTGAATTACAGGATATTGCTCTGTGCATTTTTGAAAAAAATTGTTTGACACATCATATATCTATCGATGCGGAATAGGTTTCTAGATCTTTCAATGAGAAAGCGGATTACATTAGTCGTATTATTAATTACGACGATTGGGGTATTAGGGAACATTTGTTTACGTATTTAGATTGCCTGTGGGGACCCCACGAGATAGACGAGATGACAATCACAAGTTACCTGTATTTTATTCCCATTATTGGACGGTGAAGTCGATTGGTATTGATTCATTCACTATTAACTGGAATGGTGTGAACGGCTGGTTTGTATCTCCCGTCAGTTTAGTATCGAAAGTCATTCGTTACATGAAGCTATGTATGGCGCATGGAACAATTGTTTTGCCTTTATGGAAAACGGCAAGATATTGACTGATATTATCTCCCACTGATGATGGGTTTGTTAAAGAGGTGAAGGCCTGTATTGACTTACCCACTTAACAAGGAATTCTGTACTCCCGGTAAAGGAAATAAATCAGTATTTGGAAATATTGATTTACCCTTTAGGGTGTTGGCTTTGAAAATGGTTTTTGAACCTATCAGCTACTAATATTTTAAAGCTTTCAATTTTGTGGTGGTTTATTTCAGCTATATATCGGTGTTAAATGTGTTAAATTCATATTTTCTAGACAGTCTGAATGACATTTTAGTGAAAGAAGATGTGTATAAAACATTAGTAAATAAGTACTAAGTTACATAAACTGTTTGTATGTATAATGTACTAATGTATTTTTATTTTAACGTATGTTTTTGCAGGCTTTCGAAAACGACCTGTTAGAATAACCTGCTTCATTGGTTGACAAATTTTCCTTATTTCCTGATCTGTTAACGGAGATTAAATTTAGCAACACAGTTCAAAATTATTATTGTGGTTTTTAAAGATGGAAAAAATGGGCTTTATCGAATGGAATATCTAGTGATTTTTTTTACAGGCCAAACGAATTAATGTGGCTTTATATCTAGCATGTTTAGTGCAACAATATTATACGCCCAGTCCTTTCAATCAAGCTTTTTATAGCATTAGATGGGCACATAAAATTACAAGTGAAATTTCTCCTATTGATTCTGATGTGGTGAAAAATATTCTGGAAGGAGCTAAGAGATGTCTATCAGTTCCGATTAAGAAGAAGGAGCCTATAACTCCAGTAGTGCGTTTGCAGATGTTTGATAAGTTTTATTGTGAATATAATCTATATAACCAGCGTACTATTTGTGCTTGCTTGTTATCGTATATTCGCTTTTTACGTGTGTCCGAATTGTTGAATCTTAAAAACTTTTCAAAGTCATATGTCCGTCTTTATGAAGAAAAGTAAAACTGATTATTACAGAGATGGCGATAGAATAATTATCGATAGAACCGGGAATAAATTGTGCCCCGTAAAGAATTTAGAGAGGTATTTGGAATGGAGTTATAATCAAACAGATTGTGATTTATATTTATTTCGGAATTTGACGAAATCTAAGCATAGTTTTACATTCCGTAAAGACAACAAACCTCTATCATATACAAGAATGAGGGAGCTTTTTATAAAAGTTTTCAGTCTGTTTGTGTCTAACATCAAATTTGGTCTCTATAATCTGAGAGCCGGTGGAGCATCTGCAGCTTGTAATTTTGGAATTTATGATAGACTTTTCAAAAGGCATGGACGATGGAAATCGGAGACTGCGAAATATAGTTATGTGAAGGACTCTTTTTCCGACAGAATGTTGGTTTCACTAAATTTGTGTCTCTAGATATATTTTTGAATAAATCTCTATTTTTCAGACGATTTTTCCTTTCTTTGGCACAGCAGCGGCGTTGTCGTGTAGCTTTGCACTTTAATTATGAGTTTTTTGTATTCTTCATATTATAACAGTATGTTATTTCCTTTACATGGTTTTTCAAAAGCAAACATTATCATTGGGTGACATATATGAAACTAGTATTTTGGAGTGAAGTTCATTTAATACAGAATGAAGGTTGTTACAAGAGAAATATAATTTCATACGGTTGAACGTGGTGAATTAGAGTGAAATTATTTTCTCTTGTCTTTTTCATTATGTACAGGTGTCGTACCTATCTTACGGCCAGTTTACCGCCAAAACGGGGGTTTCGGTCATTCAGCACGACAGCACCAAAGCGATCGGTTCTCAAATTACTTGGTAAATTTTAATTTATTTTAATTAGTTCCCCCTTTTTTTTAATTATAAATAAGATAAGATTGATAGGACTGGAGGGTTGTTTTTCTTTTTGGTATTATGTTGTGTGAAGTATATATTTGTATATATATACATATGTGTTTGTTGAATGTTCATGTGTAACATATTCAATAAACTGAGCAGTGGCGTTGTCTTGTAGATTTGCAATTTAACTATGAGTTTTTTTGTTTTCTTCATAGTTTAACAGTATGTTATTTCCTTTACATGGTTTTTCAAAAGCATACATTATCATGGGGTAACGTACATGAGACTAATATTTTGGAGTGAAGTTCTTTTTAATACAGAATGAAGGTTGTTACAAGATAAGTTTATTATTTTAGTTGGTTTGGTTTGTCTTTTGTGTATTTCATATTCTGCAATTCTGTGACCTTTTTATAGCACTGTACGGTATGGGTTCTGCTTACTTTTGAAAGCCGTTATGTGACATGAAGTTGTTCTCGTCATATTTCTCTTGTTTTTGCTGGATATTTGTCTCCTTACCTATCATACTAAAATATCCGTATTTTTATATTTCTCACTACAAGTATATATAAAAAGAAATATCATCCTGTTTGATACGCACACTTCACGTTACAGTAACATTGTGAGAGTTTTCGTTATGCAATTGTAGTCATTGTTTAATGCGTTGACAAATGACGAAATATCTTAATTTTTTCACAAACATTAAACAGTCGTTATTTTAAATTTGTGAGATGGCATGATGAAGTTGAAATTTTGCTCATTTTTTTTTCTAATATTGTCGTTTATATTCATAAGTGTATGATAGTACGAAACCTTTATTATCATTTATTTTGAAATAATTGTTGGTGTAACCAATGTCATATATTACTAAATTCTACTAAAGGGACAACTAAACACAACCTAATGAAGTTGATAGCTAAATGTTGCATTAAGGTGGTATTTGTTGATTTGAAGATAAAAGTAGTCCATATTTTGTGCTAAAAATAAGATTATATAATACTTACTACATCTACTGGCCCTTGTCTTATCTAAAGTATCATTACAGTTAGCTGCTGTAAGTCCATTATTGCCTTCCTTACAGTATAAAGTTGTGCATTTCCTATTGTCATTTTCAGAAACATTCCCACTGAATACTAAATATGGAAATATGTTACAAAATTATAAAACTTTAAATTTCGAAGATAATGTAAATTAAATCTAGAAATACAATGTACAATGGTATCTGCAGAAAGGTTTTCACCGCTAACATCTACGTTATTTGGTGATAGTTGTCTCATTAACATTTCCTTATTTTATATGCACTGAGTAGGCAAATATAAAATGTAATAAAAGTCCGGGCAAAGAACAATGCAGTTCAACAAATATAGGATAATTAATGTATTTATCTGCATTTGCTTTGGAATTAACTGTTGAAATCGTATATCTTAAACTGCAAATTAGTAAAACTGCTTTGTAAAGTTTAGAATAAGTGGGACTATGTTATTTTCACATTTACAGGTTAAACGATTATATTTTTTATTTCGTGTACGTGATTATGCTAAAGTGTGTAATTTACAGTGAATTGTACCTACCTTTATAAACGAAGAAATATATTGAATTATTTTTTTCTATGCAATTCGTTATATTGTAGGAGCTACCTTTTTTATGCAGACAGGAACATATTTCTGTCGACTCCTGTAGAGATAATGAAAAATATTATCTAAAATCTAGGGAAACAAAGAAAAAAACATTTGAGTTAAAACAACTAAAGCTTGAATACTTAAATGCAAAAACCGCAATATACGAAATAACTAGTCAATAGAAAGCTTTTTGCATGTTTTGGTGTAGATATAATTTTTACCAGTTATGACATGATAAAAAATCTAATTTGCATCGAAAGCATATTATTGTGGGGCATACGCGTATAAAACAGTAGGCGGAATGTATCATGAGGATATTAAAAACTCATAAGTCGAAAAGAAACTGACAACTCAAAGGCAAAAAATCTCCTTTGGCCAAGTAATCAGAGATCCATGTTTTTAGTTGTTTACCTTAGGAGTGGTACATTTGATTGACATGGAATAAATAGTTGAAAGACCAAATCTATCCGTGCGTCATATGTTATCTTCAATTTTTTGAAATAACATTTGATTGTTTGTAAAGCTAAGCTAAAAATTGGTAAAAACACGTATATATTATGAGATTTTGAATTTTCCTCGGAGTTCAGTATTTTTGTGATTTCACTTTTTACTTTCAACTTATATATGCAACAGCGGTATACTACTGTTGCCTTTTTTTTGCATAGTTAACAGTCGGTTTGTCCGGTATAAAATTGGGAAGGGGAAATAACGTGTGTTAAAATTGTGTAATTTTAGAACCAAATTCATAATTGACAAATAGACTATTGAAATTGATACCACTATCTTTCAAAAAATTATCGAACAAAAGTCCTATACGACCTTTAGCAATGAGCAAATTCATACCGTGTAGTACATATAAGCTAAAAAGGCACTGTGATTTCAAAATATCAAAAATACCATGTCCCCCCCCCCCCAAAAAAAAAACAAAAAACAACAAAACAATGGATGACAATAAAAACCAAAAATAACTGGAATACAGTCTCATTCAATGGTTCAACATGCTAATGGACGTTAATTTCGTGCATTCATTTCAGTATTTAATACTTACACTGTAACCGAAGAAATGATAAGATTTACACTGGTTTTGGCAAACTACAATTGAAGGACTTTTATTGACATCCTGTCCGTCTGGCACGGCATAACAGCCTGTTTAAAGACACGTTGAAATTAAAAAAAGATATTCTGTCAAGATACAATATAATCTGACTTCCCGGGAAGATTACCCAAAAAAATTGTTTTTGCTATTTATGTCTGCGTTACCGATCGCCATTAAAATACAATGGATTTTGTAATTGTATACAACAGATTTTAATGAATTGTAAGAATTCATAATTTTGAAATTTGACATGCTTAGATTATCATGCCATCAATTTGATTGTATCACGTACCCAAAACTTCAATCCACGGTGTAGTTACACGATAAATGGCCATGCCTATCCAGAATTCATTATCATACAGCACGTTAATATTTGTCAGCACCTTTTCGTCAAACTCTAATCCATTACTGCCACATTCGTCAGAAGCAGCTTTCCAGGTTTTTCTGTTTGTGTGATAAGCTTGGTCATATGGAAAACTATTTGCTAGAATAAAAACATACATTCTTTGTATACTAATATGATAAAAAAAAAAATACAGAATTGACTGTTAATTACATTTTCGTTTTTCCATTTTCTACGTGTTGACGTAATGTGTTTGTACAAGAGTGAAGAAATTGTTAATTTTGAGAATTCGGTCTATTCCAATACAAACATTCCCTTTGAAATCAGCTGGAAGTGAATGACAAAAGACGGCAGCTATTGATTGCCCTTACTTTGACCAATTGGTTCGTAAAAGATTAATGACGAGATGTCTACGTATTTTTAAAGTGTATACATGAATGAAATGCTAGTGTGTTGGAGGAAGAGGTTATACAGAGCAGACAACATACGCATTGCAGACAAATGTTAACGTCAACAGAACAGAATTTTTTTCTAAAACAGTCAAAAGTCTATCAGATGTATGTGTTATCAAAGATGTAAAGATTTGTCATCCATACCAGTGAGGTAGGGCAAAACACCCCCGTGTTTGTTTCACTTATAGGGTTGAAATCTAAAACTTATCCTACTGAAAGTCCAATATAAAAGAGCATATGTCATATACCGATTTATTTAAAATATTTTACATGATTCCGTCAAATTAAAACTTTACTTAGTGTTGCTGTTGAAGTTAGCTTGGTACACAGTTGAAAGTTTTACAACATTTATAATTGAATACGTCTATAACAAAAAAAACCAATGTATCTCAGAAAGACAATATGTAGCTTACTTTCAACAAAATTTTGCTTTTGGCAATATCTTTATTACTCATTTGTTGTATTAATGCAGTAAACATTTGTCAAAATTAGTAAAAAAATTCGTTTGGAGATAATTTCTTTTTAACACTCAAATTGATTCTTTATTGCACATATTGCTGTTTTAACAATAAAACTTGGTGTACAGCATTCCATCAAGTCTCCCTGCTAAATTTACTACTAAATATCCAGGGAGAATATTCAGTAGAATTAACAATAAATAACATTGGTACAAATATCTGAATAAATAAATTACTGTTACAGACAGTCTTTATTAATACAAAATTTGTATATTATTTATATTTATAATAATATCTGTATTATTCCAATATCTATAATTACACAAGTTTGTCAGTATTTTTACGGAAATTGTTCTTTACTCCGGAATTGGTTTTTTACACTATCTGTAATGTATCAGAAACGAAATGCGGTCAGTGACCTCGCACGTTTTTTTCAATCTTTCAATGAGAATACATAATTTTCAATCCTGGTGTTTGGATATATTATTTAATGTTTTGAAAATTTGGAATAATGATTCGAAAAGGTAAGTTGTTGTACTAATATAATTTTGTGTTTACAACTTAATTATTAAATAGATTCGTTATTGATTTGACCCAAATAAATATTGTGTCGTGACCTTTACCTATCAAATGTTTGTAAACATTTAAAACATGGGGTTCATAGTACAGCACCAATATATTCAAAGATCACACACACGTCTACATATACCAATTCATCTGAATTATCCACAGGAACATACTTTGGTACATGCATACTTTTGCAATAACAACATTGTACAATGTACAACATCACATGCCTCTTCTTTTTTCTACATGTATGTACAACAAAAATACTTTCTGTAGCTCTATTAATAATACCAGCTTAATTTTATAAAATTATATCAATTTCTGCTCAGAGTATAGAGCCCTTTTTTTAGTAAACTATTTGATACATACATTTCATACTGTTTTATTTTGTACTCATTTCTTCATATCAGAGGTGAATTATTAAGCTAGTCCAAACAATTATGAGTCTCAAATGATCAACCCAATCACTCTTCCTTGACACCTTCCTACGACGTAGGTAAACCTCACAGAAAAAGTAACTAAATTAGCCCTTCAAGACGTCACAACCATTTGGACGAATTTGGAGATAATTTCAGGCGTTTTTAATTTAGTGTTCTGTTTACAAATAGGTCATAGCTAATATACTGTGAAGTTAAATTAAGATGGGGAGTGACTTTTTGAAATGACCCTGAGTTCAATTAAAATCAGGGGAAATTGGCATTACCTCTTTCCTAATAACAATGTACATGTGAGTGTCTTGAATTTTAACCCCTCACGTTGTAATCTGGATTTAATGGCTTTATCAGAGGCCTTTTTTTAGAGGAGAACAAGATGCATAACCTTACATATACAAATCTAATTGATGTATAATTAGATTTACTAATGGTAATTGAGGTGTTTTTTTTTGTCATTTGGAGAATTTGTAAAATATGGCAAATCCCGATTTGTAAGTGTTGTAGTCTAAAGATTTTGTATAATCACCTGTTACATTATTGAAGACCATATTTTAACCTAAGAGGCTTTTAGGTTGCTATCTTTTTGAGGTGTACGTATACTGTACAACTGTTTTGATTAAGTTATAGGGAATGTAGGTTCAGACTACGGAAGTTTTTATGTATGTTTTGTTAGCAAATAAATAAATTACACCTATATTTTTGTTGATATTTTATATTCATAAGTATATATTTAACATAATATACAATGTAGATAATTTATTTGGGGATTGTCAAAAGTAATACTTTACAAGACTTATGCATTTAAGAGCGACGGATATAAATTTTGTGCAGGGTTGTTTTTCATTGAAATCTTTCTCGAAATTCGTTTATCGTTTGAAAAAAAATCATATAGTCTATAGGATGGTAATATTTATACATTTTTTGTACTGTTATTGCAAGAACCGCTATAAAGATCATTTAACGGCAAACACGATTTAAATATATTTCACAAGCTTTATATATCATATTGCAAGAGCACTTTATATCTCTTTTTTTAGAAAGATTTATAAGTCAATTTTTTTCACATATGTTTATCTAATAAACAAATTAAGTGTGTGTTGAAATTTCAAATATTGTTAGAAAAGGGATTGAGATCATACGGCAAAGGCGGAACAAACGTATAATACTGGAAAAGATAAAACTAACAATGAATATAAAAATATATAAAAATGTAATCTTAAATTACCGTATAGTAATATAAGAAGTACAAACTGTTCAAAGAAATAAAATAGCGTCTAGATTTTAGAGGTAGCATTTACGTTTCATTTGCATATTTATTGGTAAGAGTTAAAAATGTACCAGTTACATCATGCAGGCAGCAATCCAACATCACAACAAACAAAAAAGATATCAGAAGTTGAAAATATACAAAAGTAACAATAAAAAAAAATGTAATTTGAAGAAAGTTAAATCACAAAAATACTGAACTCCGAGGAAATCTATAACGGAAAGTCCCTAATCAAATGGCAAAATCAAAACCACAAACACATCAAACGAATTGACAACAACTTTCATATTCCTGACTTGGTACAGGCATTTTCTGATGTAGAAAATGGTGGATTGAACCTGGTTTTATAGCGCTAAACCTCTCACTTGTATGACAGTCGCATCAAATTCCATTATATTGACAACGATGCGTGAAAAAAAACAGACATAAAAGGTAAACATGTAAAATAGGGGTATATCAGTCAACAGAATGTCACAATCTTAATCACAACAAAAACGAACAAATATTTAACAAAGAAGCACAAAAAAGCATATATTACATTGAAGAACCTCGTTCATTACTTACTTATATAATTTTATTTTATTTATGTATGTCAAATCAACCTATAAAGGATCGAGAATTTTTAAGCTCTGGGACCGAATCGTAATTTTAAAATTAACTCTGGCGTAGAATAGCGTGTTTGACGTCAGAATGTAAACGTCACACAGGTAGCAATATAAAATAATTTTGTTGTTCAAACTATGCAATAATTATAATAGAACAATAACACAATGGCGGGATGTTTAAAGTACAGAAACACGTCATATGTATCAAAGAAACATAAAAAGTCACACGGACAACTGATTTTCAAATCTTTTTCAGATGTTATGCTGTTTACCTTACTGTCCACTGTTAGGGGAGAGTTAAACGATCACAAACTTGTATTCCACGCCCCCCCCCCCCCCACTCCCGTATTCTTTCTTAGCATATCCCAAGTCAGGAGCCTACATATACTTATTTTTTACAACAACTAAAACAATAGAAACCTACATAAACATATAAAGTAAAGTTTGAACAAATAACTCCATAAAACAAAAGCTATGACATAAAATGCATACCTAAGTAACCTAAACCTTATAGCAAATAACAATATTAAGTTTGAACGTTTTGGGTGGTGCAACCGAATTGTATTTGTTATCTTTCAATCTTTTAATCATATTATCTGAAAACTCCTTCTGCCTCACACACTCAATAAAACACAAAATCTTACATAATCATATGATCCTTGAATATGTTGTGGGTTTTGCTATATTGATGGACATCCAACATGGCCGTTAGTGCTAATAATACATTCTGATTGGCCTAAATCAATATCTATTCCATTTCAAATTGTTGTGTAGTGTTACATTGTAAAATAAACAAAGAACCATTGACTGTCTTGTGTAGTGTTCCTTTGGATGGAGATTTAATAAAAATATCTCATAGTAATGAGAAAATATTTTCCTTCTATTTGGACGTGAAAACATTTTTTGTCACCTGTCTACTAGTATTTACTTGTTCTTTAATATTCCCGCCGTTTGCTACATTCCTTATGTCAAATTTTAAACAAAATTAGCCAGTGGCTTCAGAGAGGCCGTAAAAAATTGTATGTTCGAACTAAACTCCAAGGCCCGTGGTAGATATAAAGATGTTTGGTCAAACCAACCATTTTTATAAGTATTCATGGTTTGTTTCCTTGTCAACTGCATTAAAGTGTCAGAGCTTTATTAAGTACTTTTACCATTTAAGACAGCGGTAAAACATAGTATAAAACCCACCAAGGGTGCTAGATTTATAGTTTCAACTTAACATGTAATTATGATAAAAGATGACGTCCGCTATGTTTGATGCTTAATACATATAGCGTTTGCATTACAAATAACGTTGGAAAGCCGACGCTACTAGACTATGAAATACAACATTTGAATTACTATACATGTATTTGTGATCAAAAGCGAACTTATTACTGGTGGGCTTTTTATTAAACACAGCAGACGTTCATTACTAGATCAATATTTCATCAGTGCATACACGTTTATTTATGTAATCATAAAACATGGTCAATTATGAAAGTTTTTATACAATGCAGCTGTTCAGTACAAGTCGTAAATAAAATATATGCATATCTCTACATCTGCAAGCTATACACATCTTTTGTGATCTGTGATGTAGCAATACAGAAATACATAAGCATCCAGGGACAAAAGTATTAATTACAGGAACAGAAATAAACATTCGATTGGCTATTTTTCAAAAACTATGATGTTGGGCAACTTAGCGACACAGGATACATAAGGAATGATTAATATACCTTTTGTAGTTCTTGAATATTACAGACAATTATCAATTGTTCAGTTATTTATAATCGGAAGAAATATTTCCGAGTATATATTGACATTGATTTGAATATACCATTTGTTAATTTTGTATTGAATTGATAAAAAAAGAGTAGTCATAAAAACATGAACAGATGAGGAAGCATTGCATAAGGTGTAAACAGATGGCTATCAGTAAATGTTCGTGAACAATGAAAATAAAACATTTTTTTAAATAAGGATAGTCCATTTCTGGTTTGAATATTTTCACTGAAGAGGGCAACACTTTTCTTAAACATATTTCAATAATATACGTAAAAGATTTGTTTACAAAACTATTCACCTATATCCTTAACACCATAAATAAAGACCAGCGCATTGTATTTGATATACACATTTTTTGACAATATCATATTGGATTGATGATAAAACATTTTTGTGTACTTACCATTCACACACTTTATATCTATAACAAAAGCAAATATGATAATCCACAACATTTTTTCATTCATTTAAAACCCCTGTATAACCCCCAGCCACAAAACACGGAAGTAGATCTGGTAAATAAAAGTCATTCAAATCAAGTCGATTGTTTAAGATCTCGTGTTAACAAAAGGTTACGCATTAAGGAAGTTTTATAATAACTTTTCATTGGTTTCCCATGTATGTTACATATTTTGATAACTGAAACTACTGAAGCATATACTAGTAAAATTGCAATTTATAATGTTCATATCATTTAAGTTTAACCCAAACGAAGTTAGCTATTTTGATCTGTCAATCACTGTATACTGTAAAACCCTTTGATCATTCGACTACCTCATAAAATCTTGCTAGGCACCTTGACGCATATATAAATGCATGCTATTGCAGTTTGCTTTTCCTGTAAACCGGATTATGCGCTATTTTTTTTTAACAAAATCAAATAAATACACAAACTGTACTTTGGTCAACACTTTTACATTTAGGAACCCTTGCTTCTAAGTAAGCAGCAACCATCTATCATGTAGATCAGAATAACAATCACATCTTACTAACGACGAAATATATATATACCATTAATTACGACATATGTGTATATATTCGTCTGTGTGAGAATCACCAGAAGCGATTGATTTTAAACTGATGGGAGATCAAATCAATGACAAAACAAAAGAGCATATAAAAACCAAACTCCCAAAATTGTGCACAATCTTGATTAGCTTATTCACGCCTACGGATGGACGACAAACATGTTTTTTTCATTTGTCGGCTACCCGATCTTGTGTGTTTTTATGTATAGCATACCGTCTTATTAATGTCGAGTCAGTGGAAAACACACCTTTACAAAACAAAATGATTTCAGCTTCCCAATTGTTAACTTTCCATGTCCATTTAGCAACATCCCAGCAGTGTCTGCATATAGAGTATTTATCTCCCAGTTGATAATATATTCCAGAGCTTGCATTCCCTATCATGATTTCCTTTGCTGCCTCCGATGAAGCTATTAAACTAAGGATGAAGTTAAAGTCATTCTTTCAAAAGTTTAACGGGCGCCGTCGTTGTTTGACCGTTATAGAATATCTGTTTCACAAAGGGCAACCGACATGTTCTTATTGTCGTTTCCTTAATACTTTTTTCTTTGAATGTGAAATCTTCTTATTAGACTTATCATCGAGTTCGTACTCATATTAGCAGTGCTTCTGTAATACACGTACATTAGGATCTGCTTACCCTTCCGGAGCTCCTCAGATCATCCCTGGTTTTGAATAAAAGGAGTTCGTGTTGCTCTTGCTTTAGTTTTGAGTGTTCTTCTTTGTGCTTTTTAATATTTTTAATTTTTATGTTGTTTTTACCGTAAACAGTATGTCTCTCTCTTGTCATGAAAAACGCGTTTAGATTTTAAAATCGTACAATCGGCCAAGTTTCATGTGTAGAAAACTTACATGACAAGTTTACAAAACTGATTTCTTATATATAAATAATGTTAACAATGTACTATTGCGTATTGCCTTATGACTTGATATAACTAATCAAAGTAATTCATAGGAGTGATCCAGCGGTTTTAGGCGAAGTTAGTGTTGCTCATTTTTATGTTTTTCTATGTTATGTCATGTATACTGGTGTTTGTAAATTGGTCGTTTAAAAAAAGAAATGTTGCCATTGCTTTCTTTGTTATGTCATGTATACTGGTGTTTGTGAATTGGTCGTTTAAAAAAAGAAAATTAGCCCATGGCGATGTCAGATTGTCATCAACTTATGGATATCCTTTTAGTATCTTCTGCCTCTATACATTATGGCCTTTACATAGTTGTTTAGGTACTGACATATAATTAAAAAAAAACTTCATACTATCGGTCTTTCATTTGATCAATCCGGACAACCTTCGGTGAGTTATAAGAAAATAAAAAATAAAGCCTTAAAGTATGCATTATAACATAGCTCTGATATCTTTCCGGGTTCAGCTCTGCTTTTTGGCCATTTTTGTTTTATCAACTCTTCAATGGTTTTGGATATTCAAATATTTTGGCCTCACGCATCACTGATGAGACATTTATGTCGAAATGCGCATCTGGTGCAATAATTTATTACGGTAAATTACTGAACGTATCATGTTTCAAGTTCTTCAGTTCCTGTCGGGAATAGGTTGGTTTTATAAAGATCTTGAATGTTCTGAAGTCACTAGTTATAATTTACCTCTGTCGTGTCGAACAATGCTAGGATGTCAATATGGAATCAGTACCAGATCTGTGATAAATATTTTGGCACTTTGTTTATTATTTTGAGTGACTTTAGAATCGCGTCAAAAGGATGCATGCACATCTGATGATACACACCATATCGACCTTAAACAATTTGAAAAACAAGTTGACTACGAAAATAAAATAAAATTAAAGCAATTTGTGTCAAATCTGAGAGTTATATTCATTTTCGTAATATTATCTTATAATGTATTTGTGCATATCGATATGTAGTAATTCATATTTTAATCGTTACTCGCATCAATAAACTACTGTCGCCTTAAATCATGAACTTAAGACTTAGGACAATTTGATACTTAAAGCGCATGTCTATAAAATCAAATTGATCTTAATAAATTTCCTGAGTCTAAAGCGCTTCATTATAATTACCTTCATCAGAAACGCTCAAACCCCTAAAATTTTAAAACCAGGAAGGATAAATACTTAAACACTTTAGGAGCACTATGATCAAGTTAATTATGATTATCAATTCCTTTATGTATGAATTTCATATAACAACCAAAAATTTCAATGATGAACACGTATAGAAAATAAGGCATATTCTCTCTGAACATACCACAATGGGGTAGAAATATAAAATTTTACAAGGAATTTTCAGATTGTTTTATTGTATTTAGAAGAAAAAAATTCACATTGACCAAATCCGTTGTTGTGTTGCAATTCTTGTCTTTGACGATGCTATTATTTCATGTTTTTCGTTGACATATATTGCATATATATATCAGTGTTGTTGCTCAAGTTTTTAGCATTATGATTGTTTTCTGCATATGTTTATCGATGACCCGATACCTATAAAGTTTGTTGTGTGGTCATGCTGCGACACTTGACTGGATATTTTAGTACACATAACATATAGCATCATACAACAATCACTTTCGCTGTATGGCGTCAAACATTTTTCCTTGTGACCTCAAATTCAACGAGAACGTTTAATTGTTTGTTTCTTCAGTGCTCTGAAATTTCGTTATTGATTTGGCTTTCCAACTGTTTTGAATTGAGTGCGTCTGATGACTTGTATTGGCCAAACAGCGCATTTCACTTATTAAATTTTAAGCCTTGTAATTTTAAATATACTATAATTAGTAAACAGATAGTGATGAGGTGTATTGACATGACCTTCCAACTGGTTTGATTGTGGCGATAGTATGCAAATAATGTAGACGAAACACGCAGCCAATGTATTTATGTACACACCTGATATTATTGACAACGGTTTATGTATAGATACATGGGGAATATATACGAATATAAGAATTTGAAATTATATTCAATGCAGATTAGCTTTTGTCATGAAAAATAAACACGAGTTTACCACTGCAAACATATGTATCCTCACAAGGTGATCTCTAATGTTTGAAGGCTATTCGAGATACAATTGTATCATGAGAACGAATTCATAATCGTACGTATTCTAAAATTTGATTTGAAGTGCTAGACTATTAAATCGCGTTATCAGAGAAAGACAAGCAATAGTTCATTAGCGGATCAAAGCAGACGCGCATATCTAAATGTATTACACTACACATAAATTAACTGCTCACAAATGTTTGCAAACGCTATTTAAACGATTTATATTGATTTAAGGTGAGATAATTGAGTTAATTTATTATACCCATGATTACTTGACATTCAATACTATAGGTATCTTATTTTTTGTATGGATGGACATTGTGATAAAACAAACTAAATAATGATTTGATTTGATTTTTGAATCTGACTTTATTCAAAGTAGTTAAAGTTACAAGGTTTCGGTTCTTTCAATAAATTTCGATATAACGTAATTTTCATTTTTGGAGGAAATCAGATATCTGACCAACATCCATCTCTCTTATCCGGCTGTATTCAGACAACGAAAAAATTATGATTTTCTATTGATGATATCACGTCGGACATATTCTTATTTCGATATAATGTTTCCATGTTTCTTATTTTCATTTACTTCTTCATATACTGGTGCACTGGATTCATTAATGTCACAAGGCTGGTCTGTTGTTGCTGTTAAACTTTTATGATTTGTTTTGTCAAGGTCTTCGTATGTTGTCGTTGAAAAATGCACACAACTAGTGTCTTCGTAATCATGAGTATTCAATTCTGTAAAAATCCCCTTTGATCTGTAAGCCAAAAGCACAAAAACATGATAAAGGTACAAAATAGAACTTAATGGCCTGATAAATAAAAAAAACCCAACTATTTTGAATCTATAAACTTGTATTGTCTGTATCATGTATTATTCAACAGTGTACATGTACATATACTGTAAACAAACTTATTTTCGCGGATACTTTACATTTTCAAATTAATTTTATGTAGTTAATTAAGAAAAGATCCAATTTTGACATTTTCACGTTATTTTTCTACAAGCGAAAGTTGAGAAAATAAATATCTCGCGAAGTAGTTGGTTAACAGAAACACATATATACTCAATATTGCTTTATCTATATATAACATTATACATATTTGTTATAAGGTTAAATCCAAACTATCCTACTGCCTGTCGATACTTTTATTTTGGCATTGCACAAGTCATGTCTTCTTTGACTGTCCATGGCGTTTAAACACTAAATCCTAGGGATGTGTTTTAATTGATTTTAGTTTCTGATGCATGATTTTTATTATTATTTTTGTTTGGCTTTTAACTAGCTTCCAGTAACTGCGAATACTCTCAAATCGTACGTTCGTGTTAATTTGACCTGTTACACAATTTGTAATGCATTTTTGTTATTCAATGTTTACTTATTTTGTGTTTTATCTCGTCTCACTATTTTCAATATGTATCACCTTTGATACGTATTTAGTATGACGATAAATTTAACTGCTGTTCTCTTACTATGACAATAAATTGATTTATTTTGTAAAAAATATCTCCGTACCCCTAACAACAAAATTAATATATTTAAATTTAATTATTTTATTTAAGGCCATTTTGTCCAAGGTTATAGTTGTCTTTTTGACATTGTGTCATAGATCAAATTTATGCGTTCAGTGTATGTTTACTTGTTTATGTTAATATGTCTTTTTGATTGAGTTAAGCCATTTTAATTGATATTTTATATTGTGTCGTTCTATGCTGTAATGTTACACTACTATTTCAGGTTAGGGTGAAGGTTGGCGCCTGTTTAAACGTTTAAACCCACTGCATTTGTTTGCACCTGTCCTAATTCAGGAACCTGTTTAAGTGGTTGTCGTTTGTTGATGTAGTTCTTAAATGTTTCTCCTTTCTTGTTGTTTATATAGATTAGAACGTTGGTTTTCCTGTTTGAATTGTTTTAAACTAGTTATTATGGGCCCTTTATAGCTTGCTGTTCTGTGTGAGCCAGGGCTCCGTGTTGAAGGCCGTACTTTGACCTATAAAAGAGGGACGAAAGATTCCGGAGGGACAGTCAAACTCATAGATCGAAAACAAACTGACAACCCCATGGCCAAAAATAAAGACAAACAGACAATTAATAGTACAGATGACACAACATAGAAAACTAAAGACTAAGCAACACGAACCACACCAAAAACTGGTGGTGATTGAAGGTGCTCCGGAAGGGTAAGCAGATCCTGCTCCACATGTGGCACCCGTCGTGTTGCTTATGTTATTGCAAATCCGGTAAATAGTCTAATTCGGTAAGTCATATTCGTGAATAGGGAAGGGTATTTTAGTTACGACATAAGGAACATATCCGATATCATCTGTGAAACGGTTATTCCATAACGGTCAACCAACTCGTAATGGCGTCCGTAAAATTAACGAAGGGATGATTTCAACTTCACTATTTGTAACTCTTGGTTTAATAGCTTCCTTGTGAGCAGCAATCCTCTTTCAAGGAAATCATGATAGGAAACACAAGCCCGGGAATATCGTATCAATTGGGAGATATATACTCCGTATGCAGGCGCTGCTGGAATGTTGCTACATAGAAATGGAAAGTTCACAATTGGGAAGCTGAAATAATTTCTTTTGTCGTAAAGTTTTGTTTTCAACCGACCCTCATTGTCAATTTCTAGATATAAGACAAGATATGAGGCAGACTTAACTGTATCTGTAGTATCCGTTATCTCTAGTGCGATGGGATAGATTTGTTCAACATAGTCACCAAATTTTGTATTATTTAGTGAGAGAATATCATCTATATAACGGAACGTAGAGTTAAAGGATATTGCCAACTTCTTATCTTTCTTCCTAAAAAGTTCCTGTATGAAGTCAGCCTCATAATAATAAAGAAACAAGACGGGAAGAAGAGGGGCACAATCAGATAATTGTTTAATTTTTGCACATTGTGACTTGGATGGAGACTTGTCTCATTGGCACTCATTCCACATCTTCTTATTTCTAATCAAGGATAACTTTAGAATGCATCTCAATCACTGGATAACATTTTCTGTACAATGTGACAAGTTTTATCTTTATTTTAAATATAAAAGTCTCTTTTGATATATATACAATCCGAAACAGTGTTAAATTGTATTTGAAATTGTGTTGAACTTCTGTCTGCGGAATTTTTACTCAGATGACTGGAACATCTATTATACAAAATTTGGACTGACTTTCTACCAAATTTAACACGTTCATCACAACCAGATCTGTCATATATTTTGTGTGTTTGTCCTGTTCCATATACAGCAAGGTAATAGGTAAAGGTAAAGGAATCCATACACCATATGATATAAAAATGAGGGTCTCTCGTGTTCAACAGAAAAACATTTGTGGAGAGTTGTCTTATTGGCAAACATACTACATCTTCTTATTTTTATATGCATTAAATATTTAGAAAAAAAAACTTGCAATATACAACTGCACTTTATAGCATATAATCCTTCAAGTCAACACAGAATGTATATATTAACTTCTACAGAGGATTTGAATAAAATAAGCGATTAAGAGTGACCCAATTTTCTTTAAATCATTTGAAAGAATTCATCTGAACAAAACCTTAATCATTAATCATTTCAATAACAAACATTGAAAGTAATTAATTTTATTGTTAAAAAGGTGTAACTCACCTCACTTTACATACAACAAGCACAGCTAACACAATAATCAAAGAGCATGCACCTAATATTCCACCAATCACTGCACCTGTTGATTTGAATAATATTTAAAAAAAAAATATGACGGCAAAATATGAAGAAAATGAATATATATATGGCCAATGTTGAAAATTATTGTTATCTTAATTCTGTTTGCGTATAAACTGATTCTTATAATTATTGTGATTAAAAAATTAAGATAAGGTTATTTTGAAACAACATCTTTCTTTTGGTGTAAAACAGGACAATTTTTGGGAAGCTGAGCAAGCATTGATGAGCAAACATTATCGTACAAAGTGATAAAGTAGAGCCACAAACGGTTATGTTATCAAGAAGAGGCGAAAACTACCAAAGGGACATTCAAACTCATAAGTCGAAAATTGACTGACAACGCCATGGCAAAAAAAGAAATAGACCAAGAGACAAACAACAGTATATAAAACATTACTAAGAAAACTAAAGACCAAAAACCGGGGGTGATTTCAGATGCTCCTGACTGGTATTCAGATCCTGTCACACATGTGGCACCCGTTGCGTTGCTCTAAAAAGGAGACAATCAATGATTTCCATTTGACTTTGATACTTACTTATAGAAATATCCATACAATCATACCAGTACTGACCATCTGGGCTTTTGACATATTCGATGCTATATATTCCACACGCAGATGTAAATCTTGTTGATCTGTCATTTGCTTATGTAAACATATTAATTCATTCGGAACAACTCGTGATTTCATCCATTATAAAAACCATAGGCACACATTTCTTGCATGGAGTCACGAAAAATTATATTTGTGATTAAAAATACTTATCCCAACAACAAATACACCAAAACTATGTAAAGAAAATGCTGGACTTTTTGATCGATAACAGTTCATATCATAAAAAAATTATTTCTATCATTCAAAAATGAAACTTTCCAAGATCATTAATATCATGTTCAGATATAAAGATGAAGTTTTGTCATTCAAAGACCAACATTTCAGCGCGTGCTTGAATCTCATACAACATTAAAAGAACGAACGAAAATAGAGTGTTGGCTTCATATCATGATTTTTTTCTTGGAATTGACACAAGTGGACGACCTGTTACTAGAATCTCTAATACACATGATTATTTCATTTTCTCAATTGGCAACATCCTAGTATTCAACTTACCCTTTGCTCTATCGTATGATGCTTAAAAATAACAATGGATACGTTATGCATGTTATGCTTGTGAAGGTTTAGGGAATAGCAACTTCATTGACACGTATAGCGCAAAATAAAAGTAGAGGTTTTAGTATAACAACTGAAATCCCCACTTCATGGTCACATCATGACCATTAACTAGTCTTCATGGATTTCTGTTTATTGGTTTGCAAATAAAACGTAATCATTAAAAATAATGGTTACATGTGTAACAAGCCGTTAATCCATCAAATTTCGATTTTGTATGCAACTGTTACAAAACGACTAAGTTAAAAGAAGGACAAACATTCTCTTGAAGGTACCTATATCAAAACTAGCGCTAGAATCTTTCTTCATTTTCCGTGTGACAGGTGTGGTTTGACTTTGGGTTGTAGCAAAATCTTCACCTTGAATTGAATAGAGAATGGATTTTTAAAAATTAAACAATTAGCTTTATACATTTTTAATGGCACCACAACATTTATATCGCGTTCTTTATTTTGTTTAATACATATCATGTGTACATAATAACTTTAAAATTTTTGTTTGGTGTTCACATATGTGAGAATTTGTTTATGTAAAGATGAAAATCATTAATCATTGGTATCAAATTTTCTTCTGACTTAGCTGAGTGTTCTCGCATGTTTTTTGTACATTAATTTGCATCTTGTTAATCAGGTTATGAGTATTGAACATCATTAACTTATTGTTGCCTCAAACTCAATTGAAAGATCGACTAAATCTCTTCATTCATTTATGATTGGAGAATATAAATATGGCCACTTAGGTCTTCTTTCGACCGGTCGTTAAACACTTGCCAAAGTTGGACGTCCGTTACGATATGAGGGATGTTCAAGTTCGTAACCCCGTCAGGTCAGAATGGGGACGTTAAATCCAATTCGTCGTGTAGAAACCTTGCATAATCTATTTAATGGGTCCGTAGGTGACCGGTTGCCTCTCCAATATACTCTCATTTTCCAGTGGCAGCCCAATTGTCCCAGACCCTCATCTCGGACGGCCTCTATTACAGAACCTGCCTATTGTATATGTTGTCAATTTGTTCTGGTCTTGATTGTGCATGAAATATTTGCCACTGGACGTTAAGCAATTAACAATCAATCGTCATTAAACCTTGTTTTTTCTTCAATTAGGAAAACCAAAGGTCAAAGATATTTTTCATATTCATGAACTGGAGTTACAAAAAATCATACTTTGTGATTTATCATACTATCCCAACAACTTGATAACATAAATGCTGTTTTTGTATCAATAATTAGTTTTACAGAGATTTTAGTATGAAGTTTTCAACTGTGTCAATTTCAAGTAAAAGATCCAGGTATAATGCCAACATTATAGTTTCTTTCCTTTTTTAATGTCATGTTTACCCATGCTTAATGATAATAATGAACTCGGAGAGATAGTTTCATTTTTCAATGATATATATCATTTTTGTTTGATAGAAACTTATTATTTCAGTACCTTCATTATAAACGTCCGTGTACGTAACACATCCTTTGCCCCATCGAATAATGTTTAAGGATATCAATGGAAAGAGCTTTAATGTGTATTGTATATCAACTTAATTGACGCTAATAACTGAATAACAACTCCCGTAGGGTTTTGAGGCAGAACGTCTGACATCACCGCTTCATAAATTATATGGTCACTATTACGACCGTTTCGACCTGTCTGTGTCAGATTTTCAACTCATAAGAATCGTTTTTCTCTTTCTATGGTTGAGGTACTCGCTAGAAAACCAATGCACCACATTTTGTCTTGTTCACATTATTTATCCAATATGCATGTAGCTTTGAATATGGGACCACGGGAAGCAATCCCGTTCCAAAAAATGAAAAACCAAGCAAAAAAAAAAAAAAAAGAGGCGATACCTTTTTGCAATTAAGTTTTGAATTGGGGTTGTTGAAGAAGCTTTACCTGGAAAATAATAAATCACAATTGGTTTCAAGAGACAAATGGCCATATTATGCATTTCTATATGTAACTTAGATTAAATTCTACTCCATGAAGCAGTATGACAAAGGGCTCTTCCTGATGTGTTCAATTATGAACAAAATAATCCAATATCGTCTTCCGAACCACAGATATGTGAAATGTCTAAGCTTTGAACCTAATCATCATACATGCACACATCAACGTGTACGATACAAACAGAGAATTCTAGAAAATGTAACTATTACATCCTACTTGAATTGAAGTATAGATATTTAACCATATACAGTGTCCACTTATGTGTTCTACACAACAACAATTAAACTAGTTAATACGTGACTTATATACCTATCCTACACGCAAACTGTAACTGGTCATTACAAACTCTTCTGGTAATATTAAGCACTCTTTTTGCATTATTTTCCGTAAACGAGCCTGCTAGACAGTAAAATGGTTCTTTGGTACCTGCTTCGGCTGGAAATATTTAAATGATTTGTCATGAATATTTAGTGAGTATGTATTCATAAAATTGCATTATTAAAATAAAGATTAACGATATTTTATTGTCAAAGTATGACCAACAAAAACATCGAGCACAAGTTATTACAAGGGTCCTTTCCCAACAGTATAAATATACTGCTAAACATTTGTCGGCAATACTTATATATACAGTCATTATCTTGTGAAAACAATACTGGTATTTAACCTGAACTCCTTAAAATGTTCATATGCATAATATAGAAAGCAAATTTAATATAAATCATTTAATATGTATGTCTATGAACGTATGATTGCATACAACTAGGTTGTAATTATCAATAAAAACACTTCACAAATTGGAACTTTCTTTTTTTTTAGTATTTTACTTTTTGCAAATATAAGCCTGCCTTGTAGAAATAAAAAAACGTAGAAAAAAGAATGGCGAAGTGAAGGGGGAAATTACTCAAGTAATTGTGAACAGAATAATACATTTCATCTGATATGCAATATTTTGTCTTAGAAACAATCTGTAAGAACTTGAAATGATTTTTGGTAATGTTTCTTATAGCATATCTAATAGAGTTTACTTTGTTGATAAAACCAGTTCGTGGGGTCCGGGGTCCAAAATTTACTGTCTGTGAACACCTCGCCTACTACGAATAACAAACCCGGAACAATGAACCATTCAACGAAATGCAGCGGATAATAACATGATTTAGTATTTTTCTTAGCACAGTCTGTTTTGTTTGGTCAAAGATATTTTTCATATTTGTTATACGTTTTTAACCTTTATTCCCGTGCCTTTTCGCCAAAAATTGGACATTAGTCAGTAGTTTCTTGCGATCATGTAGTATACAATTTTACTTGTATTAAACTGATGATAATTACGCATGTTACAATATGACCATCGTAAGAAGATGTTGGACCGCGAAACCAATAAATTATTTTGTTTCGTAAAATTCCCTTTCATGTAATTGTAATCAGTTTTTATTTGAAATAAACATTTTGTGGAATTTGATGAGTATTGATGCAGTAAGAAACCAGAGAAAGGCTAAATGAATACGAAACAGGGATTCAAGACAATTACGGACCCAGATGAAAGTATGCTTTCGGGAATCGGCTCATTGCTTTTTTTCTCAGATTTGTTTTAGATTATTTAAAACCCATATATTTGTTTTAGATTGGTCATGTTCACAGTTATAACTCAACTCATGTACTGTGTTTACAATCTTTATAATTTGTAGATTTTTTTCCGTCAACATCAATGTATATTGACTGTGTTCCCATTATTGTAAACCGTAACAATAACTTCAATCCCTTCGTTTTTTTCAAGAGGATTACTTAATTTAAAGTATCATTCCTAAACACAAATTATATGCCCAAATGTTTCTTCTATTGAAAACGTGTCGATAAACTCATTTTACTTTCGTACCTTCCTGTTATCTGAACATACCGTAACTGTCATCTATTGTCGAAGTTACTATATATCATCATTACTTTTTTTTTAAAAAAACATGTTGCTATGACAATTGGTATTCTGCCAACATAAAATGAGTTATAGTCTGCTTTGTTTTTGACTGAGCATAATTAAATTATTACAACCAAACACATAGCTAAGCGACAATGTCACTATGTGTCTTCGAAAAAAAAATCGCTTTACCCTAATCTTTTCTGGATATCTTTTGATAATATAGAGTCAGTATGAAACTCTTTATGATGAAAATCCTAAGCAGTACTGGCAACTTATTGATGCACTGCAGGGTAAAGAGAGAGAGATGATAAAAGCATATTTATTGCCCCATCAAATTGGTTAAATCATTATTAAATTTAAAAGAGCCAAATGATGAATTTAAAGGACGACTTCAGTTTTTAGAGCAAACACTGAAAACTCTTGAAAAAGTTAATTTTTTAATGAACTTGACAGTAGGATATCTCAAGCTGAAATATCATTTATGCAAGACGTAACCAGGACATTTCATATGGAGTCTAGAATTGGGGAACTTCTCTTGAAGGTGCAGCATTTATACCACATGCCATAGACGAAAATGACAGTGAGCAGAGTGTACTTTAGGAATAGAAGATTAATTTCAGTATTGCTAGGTTTCTGTCTCATTTACGTTTATCTCCGTATTCCTTTTGCTCATATATTTGAAATTAATTTGATTATATCGTAATGGGTTTTTTTTTGCAGCTAAGCAAACTTTCTGAAAGTCTTAAAGCATTTTCATTGGTGAATATAATATATTCATGAGACATATTTCACTTTTCATATCACTTTAAAGGAAGCAAATACATAGACGAAAACACTTGATCTTGTGTATAAATTACAGTTCTTTATAATTCTGAATAATACATTTCTAAAATGGACACAGCTTACATAGAATTTATAAGTAAAATCCTTACTCTAAACACTTTACAAAAGAAAACTTAAATTAATGGACTTCTATTAGTTTTAAAATGCATCCATTCGGTTTCTGGTTGAGAGTTGTTCATTTGGCAGTAATATCAAATCTTCTTATTTTCATACGGATTGAGGCATGCTTCTGTTGAATTTGACCTTATGATAATAAATGTATTCACAAAGTTCACTCAAACTTTTCGAGATAAGAATGTCTGTTGTATGTTGATTACCGGTACACTTGTCCACTGTCAAGACTATCTATGTTAACAATATAAAAACTAATTAAGAATAAATTGGCAAATGTTAAAACCTTAAAAAAGTATTTCAGTATAAAACTGAACGAGAACACTTATCATAAAATAATAAATGTATTTGTTCTTTTATCACGTAATTGATAATAACTTGCAACATTACAGTAGGATAGATTTAATTGAATTTAGCTTAATCCCTAAATGAAACCATTTGCTATGGACAACTGAGAATTTTTTTTTAGCTATTTATACTATTACTTGAAAAAAGTTCTAGGAAAATATATAAAGGATCGACTGAACAATTTAAGTAAATTCCATCTTAATTTTGGAGGTGAATACATTTTTCTTTAGATACAATTAGAGACAGTAGCACTATATTAATGTTATGTGGTCACTGACGTATAAATGGCAGTATTAAATGAAACTATCGTTTACACATGTTATACAAATGTTTAATTCAATTTTGAATCCTCATTTGAGAGTAAGCATGTGATCCTCCGGATAAAGAGTGATGTTTATGAGTGCAAATGTGGTTCTGGTGACTGATAACGTTTGTATATAATGTGTTGTATAATTTTTGAAATACATGTATACAACTTGTTTTCATCTTTCACTTTTTAACTACAAAATAAACTTTTATATAATAAATTTATTTACGGGATTTCTTTCCATATAAACATAAGATGAAGAGGTATAATTGCCAATGAGACAACTATCCACATATATTTGTGAAGATTTTCATCAACTGTACTTCGCTCTTCAATATATTTTACAGCTTTCAATCAAAATTCTTTCTGCCCATATTAGACATGCATTGCTTATGTTTGAAAATCATTTATGATTTTGAATTCAAACACTTAGAATATTCTGTTTGTCTATTCAATTTATATTTCGTGAATATCATTGCGGAAAACGAGTTTTCGGGCCACTTTTACAAAATGTCATTGATGCACATGTTTGCAACTTAAACCTGAATATTAGTAAGTTTTTTCTGTTAATAGAGTTAAAAAAAACAAGAGATAGGGACGAGATTCAAGAAATGTTCCGTAAAGTAATTCTTATGTTAAAATGATTATAGAATTACAAAAACGTTAAGAAAAGCAATTTTGAAGTTACGCGCGAATGTCTAAAATACGATTTTACCATTGTCTTTTCACACGCTCTGGAAAATTATACACACACAGGTACAAGTCTAATGGTTATAATTTTATGAACTACACTAGTTAGTGATACTTCTGTAGTAATTTCGTCAATTTCTAAGAAAGGGCCATTTTTTACCATTTTTTAACTTTGGAACTAGCTGGACTCCATTTTCTGAATATATTTCTATCTATGACAATAAGCAGCTATTATAATACTGCCATCGTAAAAACAATAAGTTTACAACAAATAAAGGCAACAGTAGTATACCGCTGTTCAATAGTCATAATTCGATTAATCGAAAACAAATCCGGGTAACAAATTAAAACCGAGGGAAACACATCAACTATGAAAGGAAAACAACGGAACAACAGAAACACTGAACAATAACAAAAGCAAACGCCAACATACATAGAAACGGACTGTTTGATAACAACTGTCATATTCCTGACTTGATACAGGACATTTAAAGAAAAATGGTGGGTTGAATCTTGTTGTATGGCTAGCCACACCTCCCACTTATATGGCAATGTTAAAAATACAAAATATAAAGTTACAACAATATATGTCGGTTTAAATTCATTTCACGACTACAAAATTCCAAATTTGAAAGTTTCAAAATCGCGAGAATATAATCAGAATTTAATTTTCTAACGCTATCGAGCACCTGATCTCTCAGTTTGAAGTGTTTGTGATTTAAACATTTTTATTTCCCATGTTTTCCAAAGCTTGTCAAATGTATGAATTTTGCTTCTATAACATTTAATAATGAGCGTACATTATACAATATACTACAGTTACTCATGTCGTGCAAATTTGAAAAGGTATCAGAATTTTTAATTTTCTGAATGTTAAAAATGCAGTTTTAATTAAATCAATGTATTGTTCACTAGAATTTTTTTCTTTCAATTGTTAAAACACATTTGTTACTCAATACAAAAAACGCATATCCTAGTATATAAAATGTCTTTTATAAGACAATGCATATTTGTATTTCATTTGATGTTATTTTGTTAAGCATGTTAAAGAAAATCTGACAAATGTCATACTTTTATTTTAAGTACAAATTCTAATGTTTTTACTGAGTGATGCCTTCCATTACTAGTCATAGGCATATCATAAAAATGTATATATTAACATTTGAATAGTCATAATGTATTTTCGATGCAGCTAATTACGTACTAACAGCATTTTGCTTTTTATTTCGGAACTTTTGAAAATTTAGTCTGAATAAATAAAACATGTACCATTTTTATGATGGCGCCTAATCATTGTCTTTCAGTTGATGTTTTAATTAAAAGACACTTTCCTTAATTGATTAATACTTGTAATAGTGTGCTCAAACCTATGACAATGTGCAAAACGTCTCTAAGCTTTCTTTCAACTATGTAAAGGTTCTCGTTATGTAATGTTTTATTTATTTAATATCTGATAAAGACAACAGTACCGTAAAACACGAACCTACATTTCATATAATTAATTGTTTTACCTTTTGTCAGTTTAGCTTCGGTTTCTGCTTGAAAAACGTTTGTCCAAGAATGGATCCCTTCTACTGTATGACTGTTTGTTTGGCAATAAGTTTCAGGTGAAAGTAAAAGCTGAAATCTTTCCAGGCACATTTGTTTGCTTGTTGAATACGGTACACCCCAAGCGACTATGTGTCCATCATCTTGGAAGAGATGAATGCAAAATGATGAAAAGTGCTTAAAATTTTGTATGAATAACCTGCATAATGTCAAAATTGATGGGAATGGTGTTAGGTCAGGCTGCCAAGGTGTTACTATTGAATGTTATGTGTTGAAAAAAGGACAAATGTTGTTTGTAAAAAGAATTGAAAGAATTAAATGCAATAATTGAAAGCATTTGAAAGACATACTCCGGACTGGAGTAAAACAAATGTACCTCAATAAGGCGAAGTGCAATCAAACCGTTCACAGTTATAAAAATATCTTATGTCAATGTCTATAAATAAACGAAATCTGAAATTACGAAACGCTTAATTATCAGATTATCTCTTTACCAGATAATTTGTAAGTAGGCTATTTTTGACACAGAAGTACAGAGAAGAATATATGTTTGAATTCTACGTTTGATACGACTTTAGTAATGTTAGCAACTAGAGGTCAAATGAGCGCCAAGGGTAAACTGTCGCTTCTGTTGATCTCATTTGAAGTAAAATATATCAATGCACACCTTCTCATTATTTTAGGGAAGTCTCGTTTGTGTTCGTGTAAAAACTCTAAAACCCCCAGTTTTTATATTAAACTTTTAAAATACATTGACCAAGGAATCTTTCATAGACGTTTAAGAAAGATCTACATTTAGACTTCCCGGCTACTTTAAAGGCAGATATCCTTGTTGGCCTGTGCAAATTCAAAGATCATAGAAATAGAGAGTTGGAGAAAAATGTTACAAAACTCAAACTTACTGTATCAAAATAGCAATTCTTCATTCAAATAAAAGAACAGACTCATTTTTGGAACATGTCGTTTAGGTGTAAATTCGTGCCAATTTTGTTTATCATACGTTGTAGGTGTTACTTAAGACACATTGAAATTTCTTGAGCAAATAAGATATAATGATCACAAAAAGTAAATTATGCACATAATAAAGAATACTTACTACATCTACTGGTTCTTGTCTTATCTGTAGCATCATTACAATTAGCTGATTTCAATCCATTGCTACCTATCTTACAGAATAAAGTCGTACATTTCCCATCGCCATTGTCAAAAACATTACAAGTAAATACTAAATGTGGTAAAATGTTAGAACAAATACAAGTACAAAGTCAGGGCATTATAAAAATCAAAACAGAATAATACATTTCATCTGATATGCAATATTTTGTCTTAGAAACAATCTATAAGAACCTGAAATGATTTTTGGTAATGTTTCTTATAGCATATCTAATAGAGTTTACTTTGTTGATAAAACCAGTTCGTGGGGTCCGGGGTCCAAAATTTACTGTCTGTGAACACCTCGCCTACTACGAATAACAAACCCGGAACAATGAACCATTCAACGAAATGCAGCGGATAATAACATGATTTAGTATTTTTCTTAGCACAGTCTGTTTTGTTTGGTCAAAGATATTTTTCATATTTGTTATACGTTTTTAACCTTTATTCCCGTGACTTTTCGCCAAAAAATGGACATTAGTCAGTAGTTTCTTGCGATCATGTAGTATACAATTTTACTTGTATTAAACTGATGATAATTACGCATGTTACAATATGACCATCGTAAGAAGATGTTGGACCGCGAAACCAATAAATTATTTTCTTTCGTAAAATACCCTTTCATGTAATTGTAATCAGTTTTTATTTGAAATAAACATTTTGTGGAATTTGATGAGTATTGATGCAGTAAGAAACCAGAGAAAGGCTAAATAAATACGAAACAGGGATTCAAGACAAATACGGACCCAGATGAAAGTATGCTTTCGGGAATCGGCTCATTGCTTTTTTTCTCAGATTTGTTTTAGATTATTTAAAACCCATATATTTGTTTTAGATTGGTCATGTTCACAGTTATAACTCAACTCATGTACTGTGTTTACAATCTTTATAATTTGTAGATTTTTTTCCGTCAACATCAATGTATATTGACTGTGTTCCCATTATTGTAAACCGTAACAATAACTTCAATCCCTTCGTTTTTTTCAAGAGGATTACTTAATTTAAAGTTTCATTCCTAAACACAAATTATATGCCCAAATGTTTCTTCTATTGAAAACGTGTCGATAAACTCATTTTACTTTCGTACCTTCCTGTTATCTGAACATACCGTAACTGTCATCTATTGTCGAAGTTACTATATATCATCATTACTTTTTTTTTTAAAAAAACATGTTGCTATGACAATTGGTATTCTGCCAACATAAAATGAGTTATAGTCTGCTTTGTTTTTGACTGAGCATAATTAAATTATTACAACCAAACACATAGCTAAGTGACAATGTCACTATGTGTCTTCGAACAAAAATCGCTTTACCCTAATCTTTTCTGGATATCTTTTGATAATATAGAGTCAGTATGAAACTCTTTATGATGAAAATCCTAAGCAGTACTGGCAACTTATTGATGCACTGCAGGGTAAAGAGAGAGAGATGATAAAAGCATATTTATTGCCCCATCAAATTGGTTAAATCATTATTAAATTTAAAAGAGCCAAATGATGAATTTAAAGGACGACTTCAGTTTTTAGAGCAAACACTGAAAACTCTTGAAAAAGTTAATTTTTTAATGAACTTGACAGTAGGATATCTCAAGCTGAAATATCATTTATGCAAGACGTAACCGGGACATTTCATATGGAGTCTAGAATTGGGAAACTTCTCTTGAAGGTGCAGCATTTATCCCACATGCCATAGACGAAAGTGACAGTGAGCAGAGTGTACTTTAGGAATAGAAGATTAATTTCAGTATTGCTAGGTTTCTGTCTCATTTACGTTTATCTCCGTATTCCTTTTGCTCATCTATTTGAAATTTATTTGATTATATCGTATTGGGTTTTTTTGCAGCTTAGCAAACTTTCTGAAAGTCTTAAAGCATTTTCATTGGTGAATATAATATATTCATGAGACATATTTCACTTTTCATATCACTTTAAAGGAAGCAAATACATAGACGAAAACACTTGATCTTGTGTATAAATTACAGTTCTTTATAATTCTGAATAATACATTTCTAAAATGGACACAGCTTACATAGAATTTATAAGTAAAATCCTTAAAATAAACACTTTACAAAAGAAAACTTAAATTAATGGACTACTATTAGTTTTAAAATGCATCCATTCGGTTTCTGGTTGAGAGTTGTTCATTTGGCAGTAATATCAAATCTTCTTATTTTCATACGGATTGAGGCATGCTTCTGTTGAATTTGACCTTATGATAATAAATGTAATCACAAAGTTCACTCAAACTTTTCGAGATAAGAATGTCTGTTGTATGTTGATTACCGGTACACTTGTCCACTGTCAGGACTATCTATGTTAACAATATAAAAACTAATTAAAATTAAATTGGCAATTGTTAAAACCTTAAAAAAGTATTTCAGCATAAAACTGAACGAGAACACTTATCATAAAATAATAAATGTATTTGTTCTTTTATCACGTAATTGATAATGACTTGCAACATTACAGTAGGATAGATTTAATTGAATTTAGCTTAATCCCTAAATGAAACCATTTGCTATGGACAACTGAGAATTTTTTTTTAGCTATTTATACTATTACTTGAAAAAAGTTCTAGGAAAATATATAAAGGATCGACTGAACAATTTAAGTAAATTCCATCTTAATTTTGGAGGTGAATACATTTTTCTTTAGATACAATTAGAGACAATAGCACTATATTAATGTTATGTGGTCACTGACGTATAAATGGCAGTATTAAATGAAACTATCGTTTACACATGTTATACAAATGTTTAATTCAATTTTGAATCCTAATTTGAGAGTAAGCATGTGATCCTCCGGATAAAGAGTGATATTTATGAGTGCAAATGTGGTTCTGGTGACTGATAACTTTTGTATATAATGTGTTGTATAATTTTTGAAATACATGTATACAACTTGTTTTCATCTTTCACTTTTTAACTACAAAATAAACTTTTATATAATAAATTTATTTACGGGATTTCTTTCCATATAAACATAAGATGAAGAGGTATAATTGCCAATGAGACAACTATCCTCATATATTTGTAAAGATTTTCATCAACTGTACTTCGCTCTTCAATATATTTTACAGCTTTCAATCAAAATTCTTTCTGCCCATATTAGACATGCATTGCTTATGTTTGAAAATCATTTATGATTTTGAATTCAAACACTTAGAATATTCTGTTTGTCTATTCAATTTATATTTCGTGAATATCATTGCGGAAAACGAGTTTTCGGGCCACTTTTACAAAATGTCATTGATGCACATGTTTGCAACTTAAACCTGAATATTAGTAAGTTTTTTCTGTTAATAGAGTTAAAAAAAACAAGAGATAGGGACGAGATTCAAGAAATGTTCCGTAAAGTAATTCTTATGTTAAAATGATTATAGAATTACAAAAACGTTAAGAAAAGCAATTTTGAAGTTACGCGCGAATGTCTAAAATACGATTTTACCATTGTCTTTTCACACGCTCTGGAAAATTATACACACACAGGTACAAGTCTAATGGTTATAATTTTATGAACTACACTAGTTAGTGATACTTCTGTAGTAATTTCGTCAATTTCTAAGAAAGGGCCATTTTTTACCATTTCTAAACTTTGGAACTAGCTGGACTCCATTTTCTGAATATATTTCTATCTATGACAATAAGCAGCTATTATAATACTGCCATCGTAAAAACAATAAGTTTACAACAAATAAAGGCAACAGTAGTATACCGCTGTTCAATAGTCATAATTCAATTAATCGAAAACAAATCCGGGTATCAAATTAAAACCGAGGGAAACACATCAACTATGAAAGGAAAACAACGGAACAACAGACACACTGAACAATAACAAAAGCAAACGCCAACATACATAGAAACGGACTGTTTGATAACAACTGTCATATTCCTGACTTGATACAGGACATTTAAAGAAAAATGGTGGGTTGAATCTTGTTGTATGGCTAGCCAAACCTCCCACTTATATGGCAATGTTAAAAATACAAAATATAAAGTTACAACAATATATGTCGGCTTGAATTCATTTCACGACTACAAAATTCCAAATTTGAAAGTTTCAAAATTGCGAGAATATAATCAGAATTTAACTTTCTAACGCTATCGAGCACCTGATCTCTCAGTTTGAAGTGTTTGTGATTTAAACATTTTTATTTCCCATGTTTTCCAAAGCTTGTCAAATGTATGAATTTTGCTTCTATAACATTTAATAATGAGCGTACATTATACAATATACTACAGTTACTCATGTCGTGCAAATTTGAAAAGGTATCAGAATTTTTAATTTTTTGAATGTTAAAAATGTAGTTTTAATTAAATCAATGTATTGTTCACTAGATTTTTGTCTTTCCATTGTTAAAACACATTTGTTACCCAATACATAAAACGCATATCCTAGTATATAAAATGTCTTTTATAAGACAATGCATATTTTTATTTCATTTGATGTTATTTTGTTAAGCATGTTAAAGAAAATCTGACAAATGTCATACTTTTATTTTAAGTACAAATTCTTATGTTTTTACTGAGTGATGCCTTCCATTACTAGTCATAGGCATATCATAAAAATGTATATATTAACATTTGAATAGTCATAATGTATTTTCGATGCAGCTAATTACGTACTAACAGCATTTTGCTTTTTATTTCGGAACTTTTGAAAATTTAGTCTGAATAAATAAAAGATGTACCCTTTTTATGATGGCGCCTTAACATTGTCTTTCAGTTGATGTTTTAATTAAAAGACACTTTCCTTAATTGATTAATACTTGTAATAGTGTGCTCAAACCTATGACAATGTACAAAACGTCTCTAAGCTTTCTTTCAACTATGTAAAGGTTCTCGTTATGTAATGTTTTATTTATTTAATATCTGTAAAGACAACAGTACCGTAAAACACGAACCTACATTTCATATAATTAATTGTTTTACCTTTTGTCAGTTTAGCTTCGGTTTCTGCTTGAAAAACGTTTGTCCAAGAATGGATCCCTTCTACTGTATGACTGTTTGTTTGGCAATAAGTTTCAGGTGAGAGTAAAAGCTGAAATCTTTCCAGGCACATTTGTTTGCTTGTTGAATACGGTACACCCCAAGCGACTATGTGTCTATCATCTTGGAAGAGATGAATGCAAAATGATGAAAAGTGCTTAAAATTTTGTATGAATAACCTGCATAATGTTAAAATTGATGGGAATGGTGTTAGGTCAGGCTGCCAAGGTGTTACTATTGAATGTTATGTGTTGAAAAAAGGACAAATGTTGTTTGTAAAAAGAATTGAAAGAATTAAATGCAATAATTGAAAGCATTTGAAAGACATACTCCGGACTGGAGTAAAACAAATGTACCTCAATAAGGCGAAGTGCAATCAAACCGTTCGCAGTTATAAAAATATCTTATGTCAATGTCTATAAATAAACGAAATCTGAAATTACGAAACGCTTAATTATCAGATTATCTCTTTACCAGATAATTTGTAAATAGACTATTTTTGACACAGAAGTACAGAGAAGAATATATGTTTGAATTCTACGTTTGATACGACTTTAGTAATGTTAGCAACTAGAGGTCAAATGAGCGCCAAGGGTAAACTGTCGCTTCTGTTGATCTCATTTGAAGTAAAATATATCAATGCACACCTTCTCATTATTTTAGGGAAGTCTCGTTTGTGTTCGTGTAAAAACTCTAAAACCCCCAGTTTTTATATTAAACTTTTAAAATACCTTGACCAAGGAATCTTTCATAGACGTTTAAGAAAGATCTACATTTAGACTTCCCGGCTACTTTAAAGGCAGATATCCTTGTTGGCCTGTGCAAATTCAAAGATCATAGAAATAGAGAGTTGGAGAAAAATGTTACAAAACTCAAACTTACTGTATCAAAATAGCAATTCTTCATTCAAATAAAAGAACAGACTCATTTTTGGAACATGTCGTTTAGGTGTAAATTCGTGCCAATTTTGTTTATCATACGTTGTAGGTGTTACTTAAGACACATTGAAATTTCTTGAGCAAATAAAATATAATGATCACAAAAAGTAAATTATGCACATAATAAAGAATACTTACTACATCTACTGGTTCTTGTCTTATCTGTAGCATCATTACAATTAGCTGATTTCAATCCATTGCTACCTATCTTACAGAATAAAGTCGTACATTTCCCATCGCCATTGTCAAAAACATTACAAGTAAATACTAAATGTGGTAAAATGTTAGAACAAATAAAAGTACAAAGTCAGGGCATTATAAAAATCAAAACAAGGTATCCATGAGCAGAGATACATAATGGAAAAATACATATGTAATAAATGGGTTAGGAAACATGTACAAAAGTCAAGCAGTTAAACAAATAAAGTAAAATGTGAAAACATGGCTTTACTTAGATAAAGTCGCTTTGGAATAAATATTTATCATACATTTTAAACTGCGTATTAGCTAAATAATCTGAACAAAATTAAGAACAAGATTCATTTACTTATTTTGTATAAACACAAATAAAGTTAATGTAACTTTATGTTCCTTTGATTATTTACACGTAATACGATTATTGTATTGTCTTGAATTATGTTCAAATTTGCATTAAACACTAAATTATACCTACCTTTATAAACGAAGGAATAGTTCGAATAATTTTCTTCTATGCAACTATTTATTTTGGAGGAACTACTTTCAATATGTTGACAAAAACATTTTTCTGTTGACTCCTGTAAGTATATGAAATATCGTAATTATAATTCAAAATAGCATAGAAAAACTTTAAGGTTGAAAAATTCTAGCTTGGATATTTATATTTGATAATCACTAGATTATTGGCATTTTGCCTGAGAGGCACGTACATAGTGTGGTAGGGTTAAATGTGTTTATTAACTTTCATTTGCTGCATTCATTTTCCTATATTTGTTCAAACAAATACAAGGCATATAATCATGATAATTGCAATAAGAGTTATGAAACTGACAAAAAAATAAGGTGGTGTTTTCCTTTATTAAGTCTCCTTCATGAATGAAACTGTACACACAGCCGTCTTACATTTAAACGCACTTCTATGTGCATGCATTACTATAAACTGTAATTGAATCATTTGAATTCAAACAGACTATTCCTAAACTTGATTGACATTTCATTTTGTTCTTTGAACTTAAAATTAGATTTAGACTGTCGTGTTGATATATCTGCATTTAATTTCATTATTTAATTTAGAATTTTGTAGATTGGCTTTTGTGTTCTAGAAGACTGGTTACAATTCTAGAATGACCGATCGACTGTTTATCTCCGTTTTAAACAAAACCATCGAATATAAGTAATTGAGAATTGGTGATGCACCTTATTTGGTATCAAATTTTGAGATGTGCTATGATAGCCAATTAAATAACTATCCACCAACGTTCAAATAAAGTGAATGTAAGCAATCATGAATAACTGTATGGCCTTCAACAATGACAAAACCATACCATATAGTCGGCTTTTAAAACCCAAGACATGAATAATGTGAAACAATTCAAATGAGCAAACTAACGGCCTAGTTTATAACAGAACAATTTACGAACAAAAAAATATCACAGACATCAAATAACAACAACCACTTGACTACAGGCTCCTAATTTGAGAAAGGCACGTTATATAATGCGGTGGGGTCAAATATATTTCTGAGCGCTCAACCCTCTCTTAACCTGGGACCGTAGCGTCCAGCAGAACTAATTGTAGAAATCAGTTCAAAAGATCGGCACGATTCACAAAAACATCTAACATAAAATCAATACACACAAAGCTAACCACATACAGTAAAGAAATGAGTACGGGTAACTATATCTGTAATTTGCTTGCATAAACATATTAATTCAGTCGGAACAACTCGTGATTTCATCCATTATAAAAACCATAGGCACACATTTCTTGCATGGAGTCACGAAAAATTATATTTGTGATTAAAAATACTTATCCCAACAACAAATACACCAAAACTATGTAAAATAAATGCTGGACTTTTTGATCGATAACAGTTCATATCATAAAGAAATAATTTCTATCATCAAAAATGAAACTTTCCAAGATCATTAATATCATGTTCAGATATAAAGATGAAGTTTTGTCATTCAAAGACCCACATTTCAGCGCGTGCTTGAATCTCATACAACATTAAAAGAACGAACGAAAATAGAGTGTTGGCTTCATATCATGATTTTTTTCTTGGAATTGACACAAGTGGACGACCTGTTACTAGAATCTCTAATACACATGACTATTTCATTTTCTCAATTGGCAACATCCTAGTATTCAACTTACCCTTTGCTCTATCGTATGATGCTTAAAAATAACAATGGATACGTTATGCATGTTATGCTTGTGAAGGTTTAGGGAATATCAACTTCATTGACACGTATAGCGCAAAATAAAAGTAGAGGTTTTAGTATAACAACTGAAATCCCCACTTCATGGTCACATCATGATCATTAACTAGTCTTAATGGATTTCTGTTTATTGGTTTGCAAATAAAACGTAATCATTAAAAATAATGGTTACATGTGTAACAAGCCGTTAATCCATCAAATTTCGATTTTGTATGCAACTTTTACAAAACGAATAAGTTAAAAGAAGGACAAACATTCTCTTGAAGGTACCTATATCAAAACTAGCGCTAGAATCTTTCTTCATTTTCCGTGTGACA
The DNA here is from genome assembly GCF_021869535.1 of Mytilus californianus. NCBI lineage: Eukaryota > Metazoa > Mollusca > Bivalvia > Mytilida > Mytilidae > Mytilus > Mytilus californianus. Next base: position 1,519,455 of record NW_026262695.1, on the reverse strand, counting down.
GGTGTGGTTTGACTTTGAGTTGTAGCAAAATCTTCACCTTGAATTGAATAGAGAATGGATTTTTAAAAATTAAACAATTAGCTTTATACATTTTTAATGGCACCACAACATTTATATCGCGTTCTTTATTTTGTTTAATACATATCATGTGTACATAATAACTTTAAAATTTTTGTTTGGTGTTCACATATGTGAGAATTTGTTTATGTAAAGATGAAAATCATTAATCATTGGTATCAAATTTTCTTCTGACTTAGCTGAGTGTTCTCGCATGTTTTTTGTACATTAATTTGCATCTTGTTAATCAGGTTATGAGTATTGAACATCATTAACTTATTGTTGCCTCAAACTCAATTGAAAGATCGACTAAATCTCTTCATTCATTTATGATTGGAGAATATAAATATGGCCACTTAGGTCTTCTTTCGACCGGTCGTTAAACACTTGCCAAAGTTGGACGTCCGTTACGATATGAGGGATGTTCAAGTTCGTAACCCCGTCAGGTCAGAATGTGGACGTTAAATCCAATTCGTCGTGTAGAAACCTTGCATAATCTATTTAATGGGTCCGTAGGTGACCGGTTGCCTCTCCAATATACTCTCATTTTCCAGTGGCAGCCCAATTGTCCCAGACCCTCATCTCGGACGGCCTCTATTACAGAACCTGCCTATTGTATATGTTGTCAATTTGTTCTGGTCTTGATTGTGCATGAAATATTTGCCACTGGACGTTAAGCAATTAACAATCAATCGTCATTAAACCTTGTTTTTTCTTCAATTAGGAAAACCACGCATAGATTTATATTCATGAACTGGAGTTACAAAAAATCATACTTTGTGATTAATCATACTGATCCCAACAACTTGATAACATAAATGCTGTTTTTGTATCAATAATTAGTTTTACAGAGATTTTAGTATGAAGTTTTGCAACTGTGTCAATTTCAAGTAAAAGATCCAGGTATAATGCCAACATTATAGTTTCTTTCCTTTTTTAATGTCATGTTCACCCATGCTTAATGATATTAATGAACTCGGAGAGATAGTTTCATTTTTCAATGATATATATCATTTTTGTTTGGTAGAAACTAATTATTTCAGTACCTTCATTATAAACGTCCGTGTACGTAACACATCCTTTGCCCCATCGAATAATGTTTAAGGATATCAATGGAAAGAGCTTTAATGTGTATTGTATATCAACTTAATTGACGCTAATAACTGAATAACAACTCCCGTAGGGTTTTGAGGCAGAACGACTGACATCACCGCTTCATAAATTATATGGTCACTATTACGACCGTTTCGACCTGTCTGTGTCAGATTTTCAACTCATAAGAATCGTTTTTCTCTTTCTATGGTTGAGGTACTCGCTAGAAAACCAATGCACCACATTTTGTCTTGTTCACATTATTTATCCAATATGCATGTAGCTTTGAATATGGGACCACGGGAAGCAATCCCGTTCCAAAAAAGGAAAAACCAAGAAAAAAAAAAAAAAAAAAAGAGGCGATACCTTTTTGCAATTAAGTTTTGAATTGGGGTTGTTGAAGAAGCTTTACCTGGAAAATAATAAATCACAATTGGTTTCAAGAGACAAATGGCCATATACTGCATTTCTATATGTAACTTAGATTAAATTCTACTCCATGAAGCAGTATGACAAAGGGCTCTTCCTGATGTGTTCAATTATGAAAAAAATAATCCAATATCGTCTTCCGAACAACAAATATGTGAAATGTCTAAGCTTTGAAACTAATCATCATACATGCACACATCAACGTGTACGATACAAACAGAGGAATTCTAGAAAATGTAACTATTACATCCTACTTGAATTGAAGTATAAATATTTAACCATATACAGTGTCCACTTATGTGTTCTACACAACAACAATTAAACTAGTTAATACGTGACTTATATACCTATCCTACACGCAAACTGTAACTGGTCATTACAAACTCTTCTGGTAATATTAAGCATTCTTTTTGCATTATTTTCCGTAAACGAGCCTGCTAAACAGTAAAATGGTTCTTTGGTACCTGCTTCGGCTGGAAATATTTAAATGATTTGTCATGAATATTTAGTGAGTATGTATTCATAAAATTGCATTATTAAAATAAAGATTAACGATATTTTATTGTTAAAGTATGACCAACAAAAACATCGAGCACAAGTTATTACAAGGGTCCTTTCCCAACAGTATAAATATACTGCTAAACATTTGTCGGCAATACTTATATATACAGTCATTATCTTGTGAAAACAATACTGGTATTTAACCTGAACTTCTTAAAATGTTCATATGCATAATATAGAAAGCAAATGTAATATAAATCATTTAATATGTATGTCTATGAACGTATGATTGCATACAACTAGGTTGTAATTATCAATAAAAACACTTCACAAATTGGAACTTTCTTTTTTTTTTAGTATTTTACTTTTTGCAAATATAAGCCTGCCTTGTAGAAATAAAAAAAACGTAGAAAAAAGAATGGCGAAGTGAAGTGGGAAATTACTCAAGTAATTATTGTGAACAGAATAATACATTTCATCTGATATGCAATATTTTGTCTTAGAAACAATCTATAAGAACTTGAAATGATTTTTGGTAATGTTTCTTATAGCATATCTAATAGAGTTTACTTTGTTGATAAAACCAGTTCGTGGGGTCCGGGGTCCAAAATTTACTGTCTGTGAACACCTCGCCTACTACGAATAACAAACCCGGAACAATGAACCATTCAACGAAATGCAGCGGATAATAACATGATTTAGTATTTTTCTTAGCACAGTCTGTTTTGTTTGGTCAAAGATATTTTTCATATTTGTTATACGTTTTTAACCTTTATTCCCGTGACTTTTCGCCAAAAATTGGACATTAGTCAGTAGTTTCTTGCGATCATGTAGTATACAATTTTACTTGTATTAAACTGATGATAATTACGCATGTTACAATATGACCATCGTAAGAAGATGTTGGACCGCGAAACCAATAAATTATTTTGTTTCGTAAAATACCCTTTCATGTAATTGTAATCAGTTTTTATTTGAAATAAACATTTTGTGGAATTTGATGAGTATTGATGCAGTAAGAAACCAGAGAAAGGCTAAATAAATACGAAACAGGGATTCAAGACAATTACGGACCCAGATGAAAGTATGCTTTCGGGAATCGGCTCATTGCTTTTTTTCTCAGATTTGTTTTAGATTATTTAAAACCCATATATTTGTTTTAGATTGGTCATGTTCACAGTTATAACTCAACTCATGTACTGTGTTTACAATCTTTATAATTTGTAGATTTTTTTCCGTCAACATCAATGTATATTGACTGTGTTCCCATTATTGTAAACCGTAACAATAACTTCAATCCCTTCGTTTTTTTCAAGAGGATTACTTAATTTAAAGTTTCATTCCTAAACACAAATTATATGCCCAAATGTTTCTTCTATTGAAAACGTGTCGATAAACTCATTTTACTTTCGTACCTTCCTGTTATCTGAACATACCGTAACTGTCATCTATTGTCGAAGTTACTATATATCATCATTACTTTTGTTTTTAAAGAACATGTTGCTATGACAATTGGTATTCTGCCAACATAAAATGAGTTATAGTCTGCTTTGTTTTTGACTGAGCATAATTAAATTATTACAACCAAACACATAGCTAAGCGACAATGTCACTATGTGTCTTCGAAAAAAAATCGCTTTACCCTAATCTTTTCTGGATATCTTTTGATAATATAGAGTCAGTCAGTATGAAACTCTTTATGATGAAAATCCTAAGCAGTACTGGCAACTTATTGATGCACTGCAGGGTAAAGAGAGAGAGATGATAAAGACATATTTATTGCCCCATCAAATTGGTTAAATCATTATTAAATTTAAAAGAGCCAAATGATGAATTTAAAGGACGACTTCAGTTTTTAGAGCAAACACTGAAAACTCTTGAAAAAGTTAATTTTTTAATGAACTTGACAGTAGGATATCTCAAGCTGAAATATCATTTATGCAAGACGTAACCGGGACATTTCATATGGAGTCTAGAATTGGGGAACTTCTCTTGAAGGTGCAGCATTTATCCCACATGCCATAGACGAAAGTGACAGTGAGCAGAGTGTACTTTAGGAATAGAAGATTAATTTCAGTATTGCTAGGTTTCTGTCTCATTTACGTTTATCTCCGTATTCCTTTTGCTCATCTATTTGAAATTTATTTGATTATATCGTAATGGGTTTTTTTTGCAGCTAAGCAAACTTTCTGAAAGTCTTAAAGCATTTTCATTGGTGAATATAATATATTCATGAGACATATTTCACTTTTCATATCACTTTAAAGGAAGCAAATACATAGACGAAAACACTTGATCTTGTGTATAAATTACAGTTCTTTATAATTCTGAATAATACATTTCTAAAATGGACACAGCTTACATAGAATTTATAAGTAAAATCCTTAAAATAAACACTTTACAAAAGAAAACTTAAATTAATGGACTACTATTAGTTTTAAAATGCATCCATTCGGTTTCTGGTTGAGAGTTGTTCATTTGGCAGTAATATCAAATCTTCTTAGTTTCATACGGATTGAGACATGCTTCTGTTGAATTTGACCTTATGATAATAAATGTAATCACAAAGTTCACTCAAACTTTTCGAGATAAGAATGTCTGTTGTATGTTGATTACCGGTACACTTGTCCACTGTCAGGACTATCTATGTTAACAATATAAAAACTAATTAAAATTAAATTGGCAATTGTTAAAACCTTAAAAAAGTATTTCAGCATAAAACTGAACGAGAACACTTATCATAAAATAATAAATGTATTTGTTCTTTTATCACGTAATTGATAATGACTTGCAACATTACAGTAGGATAGATTTAATTGAATTTAGCTTAATCCCTAAATGAAACCATTTGCTATGGACAACTGAGAATTTTTTTTTAGCTATTTATACTATTACTTGAAAAAAGTTCTAGGAAAATATATAAAGGATCGACTGAACAATTTAAGTAAATTCCATCTTAATTTTGGAGGTGAATACATTTTTCTTTAGATACAATTAGAGACAGTAGCACTATATTAATGTTATGTGGTCACTGACGTATAAATGGCAGTATTAAATGAAACTATCGTTTACACATGTTATACAAATGTTTAATTCAATTTTGAATCCTAATTTGAGAGTAACCATGTGATCCTCCGGATAAAGAGTGATGTTTATGAGTGCAAATGTGGTTCTGGTGACTGATAACTTTTGTATATAATGTGTTGTATAATTTTTGAAATACATGTATACAACTTGTTTTCATCTTTCACTTTTTAACTACAAAATAAACTTTTATATAATAAATTTATTTACGGGATTTCTTTCCATATAAACATAAGATGAAGAGGTATAATTGCCAATGAGACAACTATCCACATATATTTGTGAAGATTTTCATCAACTGTACTTCGCTCTTCAATATATTTTACAGCTTTCAATCAAAATTCTTTCTGCCCATATTAGACATGCATTGCTTATGTTTGAAAATCATTTATGATTTTGAATTCAAACACTTAGAATATTCTGTTTGTCTATTCAATTTATATTTCGTGAATATCATTGCGGAAAACGAGTTTTCGGGCCACTTTTACAAAATGTCATTGATGCACATGTTTGCAACTTAAACCTGAATATTAGTAAGTTTTTTCTGTTAATAGAGTTAAAAAAAACAAGAGATAGGGACGAGATTCAAGAAATGTTCCGTAAAGTAATTCTTATGTTAAAATGATTATAGAATTACAAAAACGTTAAGAAAAGCAATTTTGAAGTTACGCGCGAATGTCTAAAATACGATTTTACCATTGTCTTTTCACACGCTCTGGAAAATTATACACACACAGGTACAAGTCTAATGGTTATAATTTTATGAACTACACTAGTTAGTGATACTTCTGTAGTAATTTCGTCAATTTCTAAGAAAAGGCCATTTTTTACCATTTTTAAACTTTGGAACTAGCTGGACTCCATTTTCTGAATATATTTCTATCTATGACAATAAGCAGCTATTATAATACTGCCATCGTAAAAACAATAAGTTTACAACAAATAAAGGCAACAGTAGTATACCGCTGTTCAATAGTCATAATTCAATTAATCGAAAACAAATCCGGGTATCAAATTAAAACCGAGGGAAACACATCAACTATGAAAGGAAAACAACGGAACAACAGAAACACTGAACAATAACAAAAGCAAACGCCAACATACATAGAAACGGACTGTTTGATAACAACTGTCATATTCCTGACTTGATACAGGACATTTAAAGAAAAATTGTGGGTTGAATCTTGTTGTATGGCTAGCCAAACCTCCCACTTATATGGCAATGTTAAAAATACAAAATATAAAGTTACAACAATATATGTCGGCTTGAATTCATTTCACGACTACAAAATTCCAAATTTGAAAGTTTCAAAATTGCGAGAATATAATCAGAATTTAACTTTCTAACGCTATCGAGCACCTGATCTCTCAGTTTGAAGTGTTTGTGATTTAAACATTTTTATTTCCCATGTTTTCCAAAGCTTGTCAAATGTATGAATTTTGCTTCTATAACATTTAATAATGAGCGTACATTATACAATATACTACAGTTACTCATGTCGTGCAAATTTGAAAAGGTATCAGAATTTTTAATTTTTTGAATGTTAAAAATGTAGTTTTAATTAAATCAATGTATTGTTCACTAGATTTTTTTCTTTCCATTGTTAAAACACATTTGTTACCCAATACATAAAACGCATATCCTAGTATATAAAATGTCTTTTATAAGACAATGCATATTTTTATTTCATTTGATGTTATTTTGTTAAGCATGTTAAAGAAAATCTGACAAATGTCATACTTTTATTTTAAGTACAAATTCTAATGTTTTTACTGAGTGATGCCTTCCATTACTAGTCATAGGCATATCATAAAAATGTATATATTAACATTTGAATAGTCATAATGTATTTTCGATGCAGCTAATTACGTACTAACAGCATTTTGCTTTTTATTTCGGAACTTTTGAAAATTTAGTCTGAATAAATAAAAGATGTACCCTTTTTATGATGGCGCCTTAACATTGTCTTTCAGTTGATGTTTTAATTAAAAGACACTTTCCTTAATTGATTAATACTTGTAATAGTGTGCTCAAACCTATGACAATGTGCAAAACGTCTCTAAGCTTTCTTTCAACTATGTAAAGGTTCTCGTTATGTAATGTTTTATTTATTTAATATCTGTAAAGACAACAGTACCGTAAAACACGAACCTACATTTCATATAATTAATTGTTTTACCTTTTGTCAGTTTAGCTTCGGTTTCTGCTTGAAAAACGTTTGTCCAAGAATGGATCCCTTCTACTGTATGACTGTTTGTTTGGCAATAAGTTTCAGGTGAGAGTAAAAGCTGAAATCTTTCCAGGCACATTTGTTTGCTTGTTGAATACGGTACAACCCAAGCGACTATGTGTCCATCATCTTGGAAGAGATGAATGCAAAATGATGAAAAGTGCTTAAAATTGTGTATGAATAACCTGCATAATGTTAAAATTGATGGGAATGGTGTTAGGTCAGGCTGCCAAGGTGTTACTATTGAATGTTATGTGTTGAAAAAAGGACAAATGTTGTTTGTAAAAAGAATTGAAAGAATTAAATGCAATACTTGAAAGCATTTGAAAGACATACTCCGGACTGGAGTAAAACAAATGTACCTCAATAAGGCGAAGTGCAATCAAACCGTTCGCAGTTATAAAAATATCTTATGTCAATGTCTATAAATAAACGAAATCTGAAATTACGAAACGCTTAATTATCAGATTATCTCTTTACCAGATAATTTGTAAGTAGGCTATTTTTGACACAGAAGTACAGAGAAGAATATATGTTTGAATTCTACGTTTGATACGACTTTAGTAATGTTAGCAACTAGAGGTCAAATGAGCGCCAAGGGTAAACTGTCGCTTCTGTTGATATCATTTGAAGTAAAATATATCAATGCACACCTTCTCATTATTTTAGGGAAGTCTCGTTTGTGTTCGTGTAAAAACTCTAAAACCCCCAGTTTGTATATTAAACTTTTAAAATACCTTGACCAAGGAATCTTTCATAGACGTTTAAGAAAGATCTACATTTAGACTTCCCGGCTACTTTAAAGGCAGATATCCTTGTTGGCCTGTGCAAATTCAAAGATTATAGAAATAGAGAGTTGGAGAAAAATGTTACAAAACTCAAACTTACTGTATCAAAATAGCAATTCTTCATTCAAATAAAAGAACAGACTCATTTTTGGAACATGTCGTTTAGGTGTAAATTCGTGCCAATTTTGTTTATCATACGTTGTAGGTGTTACTTAAGACACATTGAAATTTCTTGAGCAAATAAAATATAATGATCACAAAAAGTAAATTATGCACATAATAAAGAATACTTACTACATCTACTGGTTCTTTTCTTATCTGTAGCATCATTACAATTAGCTGATTTCAATCCATTGCTACCTATCTTACAGAATAAAGTCGTACATTTCCCATCGCCATTGTCAAAAACATTACAAGTAAATACTAAATGTGGTAAAATGTTAGAACAAATAAAAGTACAAAGTCAGGGCATTATAAAAATCAAAACAATGTATCCATGAGCAGAGATACATAATGGAAAAATACATATGTAATAAATGGGTTAGGAAACATGTACAAAAGTCAAGCAGTTAAACAAATAAAGTAAAATGTGAAAACATGGCTTTACTTAGATAAAGTCGCTTTGGAATAAATATTTATCATACATTTTAAACTGCGTATTAGCTAAATAATCTGAACAAAATTAAGAACAAGATTCATTTACTTATTTTGTATAAACACAAATAAAGTTAATGTAACTTTATGTTCCTTTGATTATTTACACGTAATACGATTATTGTATTGTCTTGAATTATGTTCAAATTTGCATTCAACACTAAATTATACCTACCTTTATAAACGAAGGAATAGTTCGAATAATTTTCTTCTATGCAACTATTTATTTTGGAGGAACTACTTTCAATATGTTGACAAAAACATTTTTCTGTTGACTCCTGTAAGTATATGAAATATCGTAATTATAATTCAAAATAGCATAGAAAAACTTTAAGGTTGAAAAATTCTAGCTTGGATATTTATATTTGATAATCACTAGATTATTGGCATTTTGCCTGAGAGGCACGTACATAGTGTGGTAGGGTTAAATGTGTTAATTAACTTTCATTTGCTGCATTCATTTTCCTATATTTGTTCAAACAAATACAAGGCATATAATCATGATAATTGCAATAAGAGTTATGAAACTGACAAAAAAATAAGGTGGTGTTTTCCTTTATTAAGTCTCCTTCATGAATGAAACTGTACACACAGCCGTCTTACATTTAAACGCACTTCTATGTGCATGCATTACTATAAACTGTAATTGAATCATTTGAATTCAAACAGACTATTCCTAAACTTGATTGACATTTCATTTTGTTCTTTGAACTTAAAATTAGATTTAGACTGTCGTGTTGATATATCTGCATTTAATTTCATTATTTAATTTAGAATTTTGTAGATTGGCTTTTGTGTTCTAGAAGACTGGTTACAATTCTAGAATGACCGATCGACTGTTTATCTCCGTTTTAAACAAAACCATCGAATATAAGTAATTGAGAATTGGTGATGCACCTTATTTGGTATCAAATTTTAAGATGTGCTATGATAGCCAATTAAATAATTATTCACCAACGTTCAAATAAAGTGAATGTAAGCAATCATGGATAACTGTATGGCCTTCAACAATGACAAAACCATACCATATAGTCGGCTTTTAAAACCCAAGACATGAATAATGTGAAACAATTCAAATGAGCAAACTAACGGCCTAGTTTATAACAGAACAATTTACGAACAAAAAATATCACAGACATCAAATAACAACAACCACTTGACTACAGGCTCCTAATTTGAGAAAGGCACGTTATATAATGCGGTTGGGTCAAATATATTTCTGAGCGCTCAACCCTCCTTTAACCTGGGACCGTGGCGTACAGCAGAACTAATTGTAGAAATCAGTTCAAAAGATCGGCACGATTCACAAAAACATCTAACATAAAATCAATACACACAAAGCTAACCACATACAGTAAAAAAATGAGTACGGGTAACTATATCTGTAATTTGCTTGCATATAAATGGGCGAACATCCTTGGAGAGATCATAAAAAAACGTCTAACACAATACAACAAGACCTTAGTTTGTGCCATGCCAAAACAAACTTTTCAGAAGTTGAATGTAGAAAATGAATAAAAGATCCCAAAACATTTAGTTTCATTTCAGTCTATAAATTAACTTAACTGCGCGTCATTACAAACCAATAGTGATATACGCATACCATCATAAAGAGCCAAAATTACATCACAAACGAAGAAAGGAACATTGACTATATAGGAAAATTCATCCGTTTTACCATCAATTATGTAATGAATACATAATGAAACATACGAATATAAAGGTATATAAGGAAAACTTGCATTTGCCTTTCAGTTTTACTTACTTTGCATTCTTTTAGGTTTGCATTTATTTTGGATTTTTATGTTTCATTTTGTGTTTGTTTGTTTCTTCTTTTTGTTGTTCTATTTGTATGGTATTGAATTAAATATAACAACTGAAATAAGTAGCCAGCAAATTCACACCTGTCCATTTGGCACTGAAAAACAACCTGTTTGAAACACATTGAATTTAACACCGTCAAAATCAAACATTAGCAACATGAAACATTTTTGTGTGTGATTTGTAGCAAATTATGCAATATTTTAACGAATGAAACATAAAAAATGAATACAACAATTTTCGTGTCTTGAACATTCAATACTATTGTTTGGCGTAATGATTTGCATAAAAGCTGTTCCGTTGAAGACGTAAGACACATATATCTTTTTTAGTAATTTACAGAGTAAAGAAAGGGTTGTGCTGAAACATGTTTTTAAGATATAGTCCATGAATTCTAAACTCCACCTTAAAAATACCTAAAAAAATTATACCGATTATTATTAAAAATACCGAGTATATCTCATTTTATATATATATTCTATTAAGATATGTTCCCTTGTTTATTTCCGAATGTATCTTTTTTTGTATAGTTAATGAACTATTGAACTTAATTCCAAGTTATCAGAAAGTTGCCTATTGCATTAGAAGCAATATGAAAACAAATACATACACTGACAGGATGATAACAGGTATTAAATGAATGACCATCACCCAAACTGCTCAAGTTCTTTGTTCAGAATAAAGGGTGTTGGTTTGTTTTGGGAGTATACGTCAATAAGACAATCATCGAAAAACAAACCTAACTTACAATATATGTAGATGGCAACATAATGATTCAACACAATAATGGATACCATCCAATTTTGTCTGATTGCTGTAGTACATAGTTTCAACAATCAAGTGTAAAAATGAATTAAAAGTAAAAGTTACGAAAGTATTACACTAATTTGTTTTATTTAAACCGGAAATTAATGTTCCTGTTGTCCAGAGTTTCTAGAAGAAGTAAATGCCTTTTGTACAATTGCAAACAAATATGACAATGAAGATTCATTTTCTAATCAATAAACGTAATTTTCGCAATGATTAGAAGTATGAGCTTGGCTTCCCAAATGTCTTTTTAAAGCTATCAATAGTTTTACTTGTAGTCAAATCATCAGGTTAAGTAAAAAAAAATACATCTCATTGGTTTGATATTCTGTATGTTTCTACTGTACACATTATAATTTGAAAATTTAACATGGTTAATTCATTTCTGCTATCGAAATTACCCGTTTTACGTACCTAGAATTTCTATCTGTGATGTAGTTAATCAGTAAATAGCCTTCTTAATTCAAAATTCTTTATCTTGCAGCATGGGAATATTTTTCAACACCTTTTCGTCAAACTCTAATCCATTATTGCCACATCTATCAGAAGCAGCCTTCCATGTTTTACTGTCAATATGATATGCCTGATCAGATGGAAAACTGCATGCTAAAATGAAAATAAAAATATACTTTCTCTCTCTGCTTTTATGCAATGACATTCAAAGTTTATAAAATTTGGTAATTATAAACTTTTTTGTGTAGAATTTGATTATTTTGAAATATTGATCCATGGTCTATTGTAGAGGCAAAAGTGAAAGTTAGAAGCAGCAGGTAATTTGTTAACATCAATTTGACCAATTAGTTAGTAGATTAAATGCGGTATCTTAGTGTATATGAAAATTTTGTAGAGATTATGTTTTGTACATGAATGAAATGCGATTAGGTTGGAGGGAGTGGGTATACACAGCAGACAAAAAAACATGGATTGCAGTACGCCTTAAGGCAAATGTCAACAGAGGTGAACACATTTTTAGGTCATCATTCGGTCTTCACAAATCGTCAAAAGTCTATGAAATATATGTGCTAATTAAGAATTAAATAATTGTCTACAATATCAGTGAGATTAACACTTTGTTTGTTTCCGTCACAAAGTCTATATCTAATGTGCAGTACAACATTGTTGTCAATACATATAGACATAGCTCTACTCACCTTTTTATCAACTGTCATGTAACAATACAGAAATAAATCAGGATCTAGGGGCAATTATAGGAAACGAAATAAACGTTTGATTGGGTAATTACTAAACAAGAAGATAAAAGGAGACCCAGCGACACAAAGTACTCAACGAAATGATTAATATTCAACTTTCAGTTGACACACATGACAGATAGTTTTCACTCGTTAAGTTATTTGAAATCTAATAATATGTATGTATCTGTTAGTTTTCATAAACAGTAAATTTAAACCTGGAATTAAACATGTTAAAGAGTTAAAGTAAAATTACCGTCTGGACAGTTTAATTCACGAGGGCTTATATTTATTTAGTAACATGTTTAAATAACTCATGTAATTTTTTTTTTCACTATTTCACCTTAATCCTTAACAGCATTTAAAAAGGCCATCAGCTTATTTCTTATTCAGAGATAATTTTTGACAACATCATATGGAATTGATAGTAAAACTTTTTTTCGTAACTTACCAATCACAGATTTTATATTTATAACACAAGCTAATAGAATAATCCATAACATGTCAGCCATTGTCATTACCTTTTAGAATTAATAGTAACAAAAAAAAATGAAGAAGATCTGATACATAAAAGCTATCTAGATCTTTTAAAGTAAGTTGTGTGTGATGTAATGTTTACAAATGACGACACATTAAGGAAGTTGAATAACTTTTCAGTGGTTTCCCTTGTATGTTACATATTTTGTTCACTACAACTACTGAAGCATATACAAGTAAAATTGCAATGTATAACAATGATATCATTCTTGTACACTTATTAACCCTTTAATCATTCGTACGTCTCGCCAAATCATAACAGACACAATAACGCATATATATAAATGAATTAAATAGTACATGTAGTAGTATAGGTATCTTTTGAACTGGATCATGTTTTATTTCTTTTTTTTGAAAAATCAACACATAAACGTTCCTCTAGGCTGATGTTGTTAGTACGAAAGAAACCTTAATCAATGTATTTTTTAGCCCCTGTTTGGTGGCCAGCAATGTCTTGTTATTGCTTTGTCTGCACAGTATTATTGCTGCAAGAAATCCGCTTAATTCGTTTAATTCTAATGATCTTACAGTTAGGAACGCTTCTTATAAGTATATATAGACGTCTAAATATGTGACATATGTTCCCCATCGGACAACCTATGTTTATACAGGGCGCACACAATAATTTATATATACTTCGTCTCAATTTTGCCAAACAATGTTAGTCTTAATTTATGTTATTTTTGTAATAGAGATTAGAACCCTTGCATCTTAGGCACCGTGTCCAGCGCCTTAGACCACTGGACCAACTAGGCTATAACATTTCTTTGTTAGTCTAGTAATGCCTTTCCTCGTCGGCTATATCTAGGATTGTAATAAAGTACATAATGTATAGTGGCGAGTAGATGGTATAACTTGCAGATATACTCTTTGTTAATTTATATACGTACGTCGGAACCAGTGACAATTCTACGACAGACTTTATCCATCGGATCACCAGTGATGGTGACACAAGGCTGAAAACACATTCTGTATGTATAATTCGTCTTAATAACAACCCAACAATGTAAGATCTTTAAATTTACGGAAGCAAATTTTTGTTCTTCCCTGGACAAGATTCGAACTTCGAAGATGCTACGAGATATCGTGGCACCAAATCGCCTTGCACTATGCCCGACGCGCTAGACCATTCGACCACCTTAGTATTGTTAAAATCATTGACACTGACGAAGGCTATTTGTTAAGCCGAAATATTTGTCAACACGATTTTATAACATCATCTCCGTATATTACCATGATCTTATATTAGTACCGTAGTGCAAATCTTTAGATTTATATAATTTTTCCTTATCTGCGCAGTATCGTCTATTCTAGACGATCCGGTACGTATTAAATTTACTGGTTGGTCCTTTTGATAGACTTCTATATATATATATATATATAGTTTAGAAATTAAAAAAAACACAGAAAAAATCACAGAAAAAATCGAACATTGTTTCTGTTAGCGCTTTCACCGCATCTCCTACGGTTCATCAGACAATTGTTATCGTTAAAAGTAACGACTTGTGATTTTACCTCATAGTAACGTCTTGCGAATTATGTATATATTACGAAATCATATTCACGGACCGAATTTAACTTTCTATTTAAAGTCGGCTTGTACAGTTCAATAAAATAGTGTTCCTTGGCTTCACGCGGAATTTTATCTTCGGTCCACATCTTAAAAAAGGGATATATTTTAAATGTTCCCTTTCCACATTTGTCAAAGTGTTCATTCCTAATTGAAGGGTCCTTTATCTGCTGTTTGTGAACTCTAAATCAAATCTTCCGAAGGCTCAACATAAGGCTATAAAGTACTTTAAAATGATGAATCTTTTATAATAAAAGAGGCGGATAAAGGCAGGGTATAGTGATTATAGACAATGATCACTACAAAGAAACGGTACTGAATCAACTCGAAGACCGTGTCTTTTTCCAAAAACTGAATGGAAATAGAGACAAAAGCACCATGTCGAAAATAAGAAAACTAATAAAGGAATGTTCTAACAACCTTACCAATAATGAAATAGATTATCTTAAAAAATTTGAGGTTAAAACCAGCAATTTGTACGGCCGTCCAAAAATCCACAAATCCAAGGAAATTCAAGATCATATAGAAAACTGTGATTCTATGTATATTAAAATCAACAGGCCTACTAATCTAAAACTAAGACCGATTATTGCAGGACCTTCATGTAGTACCCAAAGTCTAAGCAATCTCCTTGATATTCTGCTTTAACCACTTTGCATAAAAGTGCCAAGTTTTGTCAGAGATGACATGGATTTTCTTAACTATATTCCAGACAGGGTACCTCTGGATACCATACTAGTGAGTTTTGACATAATTAGCCTTTACACTAACATTCCTCACGAATAAGCTGTACCATTTTGGTTGGAAAAGTATTAAGATAAAATTCCGGAACGTTTTTCCAATGACTTCATAATCAAAGTGTTAAAACTGATCCTTGAGAACAACAACTTCTAGTTTGACGACACTTATTACCTTCAAATCAAGGGAACCGCGATGGTTACCAAGGTGGCACCAACGTATGCTACTCTTGTTATGGGTTACATAGAAAAATAACTTTACGAAAAGATACCTTCCGAATTCATGAAAACTTCAGGCTTTATATTGAAGAAAATTGAAAGCGATATCTTGAGGATTGTTTTATTTTCTGGACAAAAAGTGAAGTTGAATTAGATAAATTTCATTCAATGCTGAATGCCTTAAATGAATCTATACAGTTCACTTACGATTCCAGATCTTCAAAACTCCCGTTTTTAAACACCCATATCATTTAGTAAGATGAACAAATTATTACGGACTTATACTTTAAACCCACGGATACCCATCAATATTTAGATTTTAGGTCATGTCACCTGTCACATACCAAACGAAATATCACTTTTTTTTTTTGGCCCGACGTATATGCACAATAGTTTAAATTTTGAGTTACGTTATAAGAGACTACAGGAATTAAGAAATTATTTAAAAAGACAAAATTATCCCGTCAGTTTAATCGATCATGGAATAAAAAAGGCATTGAGCATTCCAATCGTTGAACTAAGAAAAACAGTACCAAGGGATGACAAAAAAGATAAACAACAACCAATTCCGTTCGTAATAACACATAATCCACGTAATCAGAAGATCGTTAATTCGGCAAAGGAGTTCTTACCTATTCTGCATCAATCAAAGAAAATGAAAGATCTAGTTGATGAATCATAGCTTTCTGGGAGCCGTCGACAAGCACCAAATCTGAAGAAACTTCTTACACGAGCAAAATTCAGTACTTAGAAGGTGGCAGAAGAACAAAAATGCGGTGATCCCAGATGTGGAACGTGCGAAATGATAGAAGTTGGATAAAGTAAAACTCTTAAATCAGGCACAATAATTAAACCGAACAGAAGTATGAACTGTAAATCGGAAAATATTATTTATTGTAGAACCTGTCCCACTTGTAATCAAAACTACATAGGTCAAACCAATAGACTAATTGATAGAGTTAGAGTTCACAAACAGCAGATAAAGGACCTGTCAATTAGGAATTCTCCATGTATTATCAACTTTGACAAATGTTGAAAGGGAAAATTTAAAAAATATCCCTTTTTTAGGATGTGGACCGAAGATAAAATTCCGCGTGACGCCAAGGAACACTATTCTATTGAACTGTACAAGCGCCTTTAAATAGGAAATGAAATTCGGTCCGTGAATATGATTCCGTAATATATACAAACTACCGCAAGACATTACTATGAGGTAACGTCACAAGTCGTTACTATTAACGATAACAATTCTGTCTGATGAACCGTAGGAGATGCGGTGAAAGCGCTAACAGAAATAATGTTCGATTTATAATGTGATTTTTTGTGGTTTTTTTTTAAACTAGTATATTTTCTGTACAGAACCAAGGACTTTTTATTTATCAATATATATATAAAAACCAGGGTTTAAGAACATCAGTTGTTCGACCTGCTAGTCAAATGCGTTTTGTTAAAATATACCTTTTTACTCATTTGGTCTTATGGAAAATGTTGTTTGTGCTGTATTTAGACCCCTCTACCAAGAAATTTGTTTTTCATGCCCACGTATAAAAATTGCGGTTTTTATCCAACGCAATCATAGGTTTGAGCGTTGTTTTTAATTTAGACTTGTTTATATTTTTTCGTTTGGGCTTGTATTATATTTGCCTTCGAGTTTATATGATCCGTTCATCCTATTTTGACTCTTTCAAAATTCAAAAGTCTATACTAAATTGAGGTAAATTATATGGCCTTCCAAATTCGTTTTTCGATTCCTAACATCACTGAAGAGACATTCATTGTCGAAATCCAGATATGGTGTACAAATTTTTGCACCTCATGTTTGCGGTATACCATCTTTTCCGCAAGTTTATTGTGTTCTGTTTGGTAATTAATTAATGATAAGATCTATTTTGTTACATCTTGTGATCCGTTCAAACAAATTTCTTGTTAGAGGGGTCTAAATACAGCACAAACAACAATTTCCAAAAGACCAAAAAAGTGAAAAGTATATTTTAACAAAACGCATTTGACTAACAGGTCGAACAACACATGTTCTTAAACCCTGCTGACTGCCATTGGCGATTGCCAAATAAACGGATCACCGATGTAATAAATGGATCTTACTTATACATTTAATACTAAACAGAAAACAATAAACTTGCGGAAAAGATAATATACCGCAAACAAAAGGTTCAAAAGGTTTTTGTACGCCATATCCGGATTTCGACAATTAATGTCTCTTCAGTGATGTTAGGAATCGAAACGGTATTTGGAAAGCCATACAATTTACCTCAATTTAGGATAGACTCTTGAATTTTGAGGAGTCAAAATAGGATGAACGGATCATATAAACCCGAAGGCAAATATAATACAAGCCCAAACGAAAAAATATAAACAAGTCTAAATTGAAAACAACGTTCAAACCTATGATTGCGTTGGATAAAAACCGTAATTTTATACGTGTGCATGCAAAAAAATTTGTCTTGTTAGAGGGGTCTAAATACAGCACAAACAACATTTTCCAAAAGACCAAAAAAGTGAAAAAGTATATTTATATATATATACATAGAACTACATTTATTTGTAGCATCCTTTGTTGCCAATGTGTTATGTTACTTCCCAAAAAAGATTTCATACAACAATCATTGAGAGAGATCATATTAGTAAGAGACAATTATGTTGAATTTAAAGCGTGACCTACCTACAACGTGGTTCTACTGTTGCAAATTGAGTCTGCATGTAAGTCTATAAAAATGTGTTCTTCCTTAAAACACAAAATTCACAACATTTGGTATCCCACGACTTCGTGATAAAAACGTGACATCCCACACAGTTTGGTCACTGGTGCATTGTTGGTATTGTATTAAGAATTATCATAAAGTTTGGGCACTATTTCATTAATGAGGGTAGTGGTTCTTTATTGAAGGTAAAATGGTATTTTGTGACTGGTGCATTGTTGATGTTATATTAAGACTGAACATAAAATTTAGGAACTAGTTCATTCATGAAGTGAGTGGTGCATTATAGAAGGTAGAATGGTATTTTGTGATTCATTTCGATCACTGACCTGTTATTATATGTTTTATTGTGACTTCTGTATGGATTGCATCTTTAACTTGTGTTGACTTTAGCCGAACAGTTGTGCATGAGCTAATTCTTATGAAAAAATGGTGTAAATGTCAGCAATGTAGAAATTTTGATTTTATGATTTATGAGTTTCTCAATGAATTGTTGTTGATTTGATGTTTTTCTGTTATTTTTATACGAAAGAATCAACTGTTATTAACCAGGTTTTTTTATTCACAAAAATCTTTCATTTGTGATAGAACTTGACATATGGCTTTGTTTTGAGTGTATAGATAAACATTCTGTAGACCTTTTGTTGATGAATGTTTTATTCTAATGCCTGGAGGCTCCCTCGCTGCCATTTATTCAAATTTACTTTGCATGTTTACAACATGGTATCAATTGCTTCATACATCCTTATTTCCGAAATAATCTGTGTAATGAAGCAATCTTTCACTTTGTTTGGATGAAGAAATTGCAATACTTACCTTCCAATCCAAAGAATGTTATGTCAGTTTTAAAAGTCAAAACACTTTTTGAAAATGTTAGGGTTTACCTAACTTATCCACAGGTTTATTCATGATGGTGATGAAATAACTGTCTAGTCCTAACACACATTTTACTGTAAATGAATGAAGAAGAAACCGTTAATGTGAAATAGTTAAAGTAAAGTTAATTTGTATTCATAATGTTTATTAGCATTAATAATGTAAGTAATTTAAGTTAGTATCAGTTTAGTTGTTTGTATTCATAATGATAATTGATAATAATATTGTTCATTGGTATTAGTAATGTAGATTAGTATAGTTTGTAAGTATAAACGTAACGTTCGTTTGTATTTATAATGTAAATTAATATAAATATTGTGTATTAGTATAAATAATGTTTATAAGCAACGTTTGATAGTATAAATGAAGTTTATGTGTATTAATAATGTTTATTAGTAACAATAATGTTATAAGTAACGTTTGATAGTAAAAGTTATGTTATTTGTATTCATAATGATTATCAATATTAATAATGTTTATAAGTTTAAGTAATGTTTATTAGTAACATTTGATAGTATAAGTAATGTTTATTTGTATTAATAATGATAATTAGTAAAATATTTATTAGATCTGTGGAAGAGTGTACAGATATTTAACACTACTGAGGGGTATGGTCATGTTATTTTTCCTGAGACATTTAATATTTCGCTATGCCTAATAGAGGGAAATAGTTCGTGTCGAGGGATAAATAAAATGGCTATATCTGATATTCCAAAAAAAAACTGTTAAATAACTTTTATTTCACCGAACTATCTAAGATGAATCTAGATCTTATTTAAAGAGATACAAATCTAAAACAGTCGTGTCGTCGTTGTTCATTACGTTACAATTTAAGCAATGCTATACCAATTGTGCACCCCTTCTGGCCGATTTGTATTGGTACTCGTATGAAGAATAATTCATTTAAGACCTTCTAGAATAAAAGAGAAAAGCTCATTGCATAATTCTTAAATTTTTTTTCCAAATATATTGATGACGTCCTATTACTGACATACCCATATTTCAATCAGTACATGCATCTCATATAGCCCAAATGAACTTGAAATTATATACTACTGATACTAGAACGACTAATTCATACCTTGATCTTTTCCTCAATATTGACACAGATTGACGAATTCAGACTAAAATCTATGACACACGGGATGAATTCAACTTCGCAATTACCAATTTCCCATTTCTCAGCAGTGACATACCCTCTGTCCCGTCGTATGGGGACTGCATATCTGAATTGATACGTTATTTTCGTGTATGTTTACACTCTACGGACACCATATACAGGAGTGTGCTCCTTACGCAGAAACTGGTCTAATAGAATTATGAGGAGAAAAAAAAATGATACTCATGTTTACCACGTCTTAGATTGTGGCTTACCATTTACATCGTCTGGTCTGAATCGAACGTTTCCTATTCCCGAATTTGATTGTTTTACCGAGTGTGAATGCGCATTGCTATACGACGTGTCTCGGTATTTATACATCCAATATTCATGTATTCAGTTGTGATGTTTCTTTTGTAAGCCCTGTCGGATATTGTGTTATGTCTTATCGTTTCTGGTTTGAATTCTGTATTTTCAGTACATTTCACATATGTCCTATTTGTCAGATTAGTCCAGTTACAGTGTTTGTGGTTTATGTTGTTTGTATTAAGTGTGTTTACTGCATTTGTTTTTATATTACATAATCCTTCCTTAAGTTACAGTATTTTTTTTTGTATGTTAAGTTAAGACAAAAATCAGCTATTTCATTTTTACAAGCTACTATGTACACATGATGTTTTTATTTATACACATTTTTGATTTAGAAGAAAAACCAAAATGGTTACGAAATACAAATAATAACACCATTAAAAACACAATTCCATTTTAATTTTTGTTACATGGTTAGTAAATACATAAAATAACACCTTTACAAACTCAACTTTAATTTTATATTCTATTATGTATCTACAAATAAAACAAATTTATTTTATTTTTTAGAAATTTACATGTGATGATATAAATAAAGGCAACAGTAGCTAGTATACCACTGTTCAATAGTCATAAATCGATAAAGCGAAAAGAAATCCGGGTCACAAACCCAAACCGAGTGAAACACATAAACTATAAGAGGAAAACAACTGAACAACAGAAACACTGAACTGCAACAAAAAACAAACGTCAACATACATATAAACGGACTATTTGACAACAACTGACATATTTCTGGCTTGATACAGGACATTTTAGGAAAAAAATGGCGGGTTAAACATAGTTTTATGGCTAGCCAAATCTCCCACTTATATGGCAATGTTATAAAAAATGACAACATTACGTGTAAGTAATACAATACAAATTTACGCAACAACACTAAGGACAGAAAAAATACATTGATAAATATTAAAGTGCGTCAAAAGCAATTTCAGTATTCACCTTCTTCTGGAAAACTCAGAACTTTGAAAATCGGGATGCATAAACCTTCCAAGCTACATGGCAAATTAATGTCTAAAAAGTGTAACAATATTTGTCTAAAGTTGATTTTGCCTGAGGAAACTGAAACCTTAGTTTCTGAATGCATTTTATGTTATTTTATTACACTTCACCTTCACCTTCAGTAATGAGGTCATTTAAAGACATCTCTGTCCAGTTATTGAGTACTTTTAACTGCACAGAATTCTTTGTTGATTTTAAAGTCACAAGCTTTCCTGAAATGAAAATTGTAATTAAAGAACCTGTATTCATTTTATTGTTTGTTAAATTGATCAATATGGAAGTTTAAAAAAAATAACCAACTTCAAGATCATAAACTCTATAGAATTTTTATGTCGTTATGATATAAAATTACGTGAATTTTTATAGCATCTATTCTAGTCTAGGAGTTTGTGGTCTTTTTATCAATAGGCTCAATGCAACCTTGTTATTAAGATGATTTATTTTTTTATGTTTTAAAATGAAGTGCTGAGCTTATTGAATTTAGTATTGGTATTGCTTTTAATTGTCTTTATAGATTTTTAACCTCTGAACCAGGATTTCGGAGGATGGTTGAGTACTTATAGACTTCCTTTACCCACCTGTGTACAAGCCAGACCCTGTATTTTCAGTGGTTGTGTTATGTTTAAAACTATATGTTATTTGTAATCTGTTTTTTTCTTTATGTTGAATATAAAAGTAATACCTTCATCAATATTGTTTGTCTGCCACATCCTCAAATGACTGCTCTCAAATCTAAAGTTGTAAAAACTTGTAATATTGGTTATTGTTTCTTTATTCTTGGTTACATCTAAATCAAGGATTGTGTCAACAACCTTCACCCTGTAACGCTTCCCTGGTACTTTATCATGTGCCTACAAAAGATTGGATACTAAATGAATTCTGATAGACACAATATAAAACAAGATGTGCTGTGAGTCATTGCTCACTAGTGATATCCCTGCGTTTTGATAGGTAGCTATCAAACTTTCACATTGATTTGTGATAGCCTTTTTGATTTATTTTGTGAAAACTGTTTGTGACGGACAGACGGAAAGCTGATTACTATAGGGCTCCTATGTCTGAATAAAAAGATAAAATATCAAATAAAGTTAATGAAATATCTTATATCTAATTTATGAGATATCTTATAAAATAAATAAGATATCTTATAAACTAAACAAGAGGAGGCTCCGGGGTCACCTACTGGTGCTAAAATATAATATTTCCATAAAGCACTAGTGACCTTGACCTTTGAATGACTAGAATCATCAAAATCAATAGGGATCTTCCTTACCTAATAACATTCAACTGTGTAAGTTTGAAGAAATAATATGAAGGTGTTCAAAAGTAACATTCCAGAAACCGATTGTCAGCTGAAAATTCAACATCATTTAGTATCTGTGACCTCGACCTTTGACCTATAAACATCAAAATCAATACGGATCTTCCTTACCTAATAAACATTCAACTGTGTAAGTTTGAAAAAATTATATGAAGGTGTTCAAAAGTTACGGTCCAGAAACTGATTTTGGACGCACGGAAACCGGTATTTCTATGTCCCCTCCGGTGGGGGACAATAAGAGATCTTATAAAATTGTTTTATAAGATATCTTATAAATTATATCAGATGTCCTATAACATTCATTCTAATGCAACATTCGTTGTAACGTACGAACGTCAAATTTCATTGGATAAAGGCGTAATTTTCAGGGTATATATCAATCTGAAGATTTGGAGTCATCAATCTATGATTTGATGGTTGCAAATATCCGTTTACTGGCCCTGCTAACGTGTCGCTAGTAAACTCAATTTGCGACCATCAAATCCATGATTGATGGCTCCAAATCTGCAAATTCAATACAGTTAGCTCCTAATTGGATATCTTGAAAATTTTATATCTTCTAAAGTTTATGAGATATCTTTATAAACTTCTTTATAAGATATCTCATGAAAGATGTAAAATATATTATCATATACTTAGACTAAATAACATATGATTTTTACCATATGATAATAGCATTACATTTACGTATATTCCATATTTTTTTTGAATTGGTGCTTAGCGGTCTGGTATGAAAAGTTTATCACATGCTTCGACTTTTATCACATGCCTTTTCGTTACGTTATCGCATGGCCTTCCGGTAATACTCGGCAAATTCTGGAAAATACACCTCAATTGTACGTTTTCAGTGAAAAACATTACAAAGTAGGGTACAAAAAAATATTTGGATACTGGAAAGTATATTGTGTAAAATGGAAAAAAAACAAACAATAAACAAATGATAAAATAAATGCATTTTTAACATAATTAAGAAAGTTACTTATTTCATACACGGTTAGTAGTGGAGTTACGTCCCTTTATATTCCATATAAGGTTAGAAGGTAGGCGGGGCTTATTTCATACACGGTTAGTAGTGGAGTTACGTCCCCTTTATATTCCATATAAGGTTAGAAAGGAGGCGGGGCTTATTTCATACACGGTTAGTAGTGGTGTTGCGTCCCTTTATCAAAAAAACAAAACGGTATTGAGAAAACATCTTAAAGATTTCAACAGACGAAGAAATTGATTATTAAGATTGAAATGAATTCATAAAAAAAAAGTAAAATCACAAAAATACTGAACTCCGAGGAAAATTCAATCGGAAAGTCCCTAATCACATGGCAAAATCAAATGACAAAACACATCAAACGAATGGACAACAACTGTCATATTCCTGACTTGGTACACATTTAAATCTAACAAGTTGCTGGTGGACTAACAGTCCCCGAGGGTATCATCAGCTCAGTAGTCAGTACATCGGTACTGACATGATTTATAACAAACTTTTCTAAAATTGTCCGTTGTTAAATTTGAAATTATAAAGAAACTAAGGTTTCAACTCCCTCAGGCAAAGTTGACCTTAGATGAATTTGGCTATTTGTTTTAGGTATTTTTGTTATATAGCCCTTCAACTGTTTCGGTACTTATACATCCCTCGGATTTCAAATGTTTGGCTTTGAGCGTTCCTGATTAAGGTAAATCCAGAAAAGCGCTTGGGACGCATGAAATTATTAAACGTGTTGTTTTCAATTTTTTACATCACTGGGTCGATACCTCTGCTGGTGGACTAACAGTCCCCGAGGGTATCATCAGCTCAGTAGTCAGTACATCAGTACTGACATGATTTATAACAAACTTTTCTAAAATTGTCCTTTTTTAAATTTGAAATTATAAAGAAACTAAGGTTTCAACTCCCTCAGGCAAAGTTGACCTTAGATGAATTTGGCTATTTGTTTTAGGTATTTTTGTCATATAGCTCTTCAACTGTTTCGGTACTTATAAATCCCTTGGATTTCAAATGTTTGGCTTTGAGCGTTCCTGATGAAGGTAAATCCAGAAAAGCGCTTCGGACGCATGAAATTATTAAACGTGTTGTTTTCAATTTGTTATTGTTGGCAGCTGTTTTTGTAGGATCAATGAGAGAAGTTTCTTAATGCTCAAAGTATTGAAGACTTCAGTGCTCATTTTGGTAGGTCACTAGTCTAAATTTCACACGTTAAGATAGTCGGTAAGATAAATTCGTTACATAGTGTGCTAGTGACGTAATACGGTATATATGGGGTCAGTAAATTCCATATGGGGATTCGAGCTTTGCTAGCGGCATCATTCAGCACTTATCAGGCGTCAATTTTCTGGCAACCTGATCAGCAGCCACAACATTGCAGCATTGTTGCTGCAACATTTTTGATTTCATAAGGACCAGTATGAAATGATGTGATTATCATGTACAAAACCTTACAAATCTGGTAAAGGAAAGGAAACGTGAAACAGCATTCATGTTATAATTTTTGTCTCTCAAAAACAAGATTCAAAGAACTTCACATAATTTTATGTTTCATAGTTTAAAAAGGGGGTATTAAAGAAGTTCATATGGCTGTCACATGCTAAAAACAATTGCTTTTGATTTCTTTTTTATAAGAGGTTTATCACTGTATCTTTTTTAAAGAAAAATGGTATTAGGTAAATAGTATTTACTTACATGTTCCAATAGGAATGAAAATGCCTGTCTTTGTAACAATTCTTTGAAACATCTCGGGTGTAACATGTCGATCCACTGCTTTTGTAGTATTATGATATTTCAAAATGACATTTACTGAAGGCACACCACAATTTTTCCTTCTATATCTCTTGTTAGTTGTTTCGATGATAATATTTCTATGAATATCACAGATCCTCAGTTGTGAGTACAATGTAATGTCAGATTTAAGTAAAGAAATTTCTGACAAAAATTTATACATGTCTCTTTTTCCAATGGAAGCATTTTCAAAAATACCTGTCGTCACTGCAGATGTCACAATTGCCTACGAAATGTTTTATATTACACATTTTATAACAATTATTCGAAGATTATATAAATAAATACATTAAAAAGGTTAGTTACGGTAAGCAAAATAAACTATAAAATACACTGTCGTAGTACAGACACAGTTCCATTGTTCTGACAATATTTTCAAAATATGAGCAAATCACACCAACTTAATCATATATATAAGTGTAGGCTAACATCACTGTGAAAAATTTATCCATTTCCCATTATGCTTGAATATAAAACATGTAGAAATTCGCAAAATAACATTGTCTGCATTTGTTTACATTTTCCCTCCTGTTTTTAATTTGTTTCTCGACAAGAGAACTCCGTAAAGGGAGGTAATTTGATTAGGTAAATACAGGACAACTCAACTTTTCAGGGTCAATTAATTTCAACACAGTCAGGTTTGCCCACTGGTTTTTTTTCTTTTCTTGTATAACCTTAATCCATTCTCTCTATTCATATAATCAACAATATAAGAAATGGCTGCATTTTTTTTACAACACCTGATCAAAATAGGCTCTAAAACCCCCCTTTTATTGCACTTTTTACCCTATTTTAGCTATATATATTTTTTTTCTAAAAAGTTTACTGTTGAACACAATTTTTATTTGTTTTTTTTAAACTGAAAAAAGTTTTAAATGTCTGAATATCTATATTATTTTCTTTTTATTAGACATAATTGATCATAATTTGTAAACACTGCATTTTCCCTCTTTCTTGCCACTTTAAGTCCTGTTACCAAGGAAACGGTAAACATATGGGGCTAAGTGTAATAATATTTTTTGTTAAGCTCATGTGGCTCTATTGAACTAATAAAGTTAAAGACAAATATTTTTTAGTGCGTGCCGAAATATTTTGGTGATTACAGAGAATTGCTCTTAAGATAAACGAATGAACAATAGATATATAACTAAATTTATAAATATTGATGCACGATTTAAAAAGCTCAAAGTGTTAATCTGTTAAAAATAAAATAGCTCTTTATATCAAATTATTCGTTTTCAATATTGCTTACTAATATGAAAACTCGTGGTATGTAAGTAAGGTATGGTCTTTTAAATATATCTGCGAAAAAATAAAAACCGGAAAGATAATAAGAAGGTCGTCATTGTACTCATTACAAACCTAGAAGTGAAAGATGTTTTTTTTAATCAATGTACAATAAGTTTTAATATATGCATATTATATTTTCGGTAAGAAAAAAAAACAACAATTATACCGACATTTAAAATAGCTTGTAATTAAAAACATTTTTTTGTTCAATAATAAAATTGATCTAGATGAGCTTGACATTTGTTGAATTCATTTAGTAAACAGTTTCGTCTTGCTAAAACTTGTAATTAAAGTAACAGCTCAATGAACTTTTAAACCTGTGTAAAATTGTAATACCGGTCACTGGTTAAAAATGTGTGTTATTTGTGTAAAAGCAGCAAACGACAAATGAAATTTGACGTGGGTTTACGAAGAGATTATCGTTATGTCCGCATGTAAAATAATTCTTGCCAGAATTGAACATTTGACGAACTGGACTGGCTATTAAGCCCTCGCACGGTCGGCCCTGGCCCAAAAGGAATATTTAAAAAACCCTTATTTTTATATTTGCGGCATTGAAAAACGTTTTTAAGACCAAAAGGTAAC
This sequence comes from Mytilus californianus, assembly GCF_021869535.1. Lineage (NCBI taxonomy): Eukaryota > Metazoa > Mollusca > Bivalvia > Mytilida > Mytilidae > Mytilus > Mytilus californianus. Next base: position 1,491,706 of record NW_026262695.1, on the reverse strand, counting down.
TTAAACATTGTAAAGCACGTCGGATAAAATGTTTCTGTCATATAATTGTGTAAGGCATATTTTAGCGGTAATGCATATTTTAGCGGTAATTACTAGATAAAAAAAAAAAAAATTGGCTATTCTAACTTCCCAAGTTTAATCTAGGTGCTCTCGTAGGCCACGTTTAATATTCAAATAAATTTCATTGGTCGGGATTTCATAATGTGTTATATGAAATTATCTTGAAAATAATTGCGGGAAAGGGCTGTTAAAGTACGAGAAGAAAACTCTTTTTCTTTTTGCGGAAACGTGAACGAAGGAACGTGCTACAAATAAAGACCGGCGATTGTTTGTCAATAACTCAAATTTACAAAATAGTAAAATATAACTAATGATCAATGTCAAAATTATTGGAAGTTTTGTGATCATGACATCACCTATGTTATGTAGTATGAATACTCGAATTTGTCAATTATACCACATCTTCTTATTTGTATATTAATCATGTCAAAATACGAAAATGGAACGAATGTAGTGAAGTATTGTGTCCATGCATGACGATATCAAAGTCGCGTACATATACGAAGAGAAGATGTGATAAAGGCATAAAAGAGACAGCAACTCAACCACACAGCATTAACTAGTGTTAATGTCTATGGATGTATTAGTTACAGTTGCATACTAATTGAGATATCGTCCTTTTTGATGTTCTTCGTGTGGAAATTATTCTTCCTTCAGCATGCATCTTTACTTTGTTCCTCTTATGAGATCCTCATTTACCCTTACATTATAATAGTTTGTGGACCCGTATGTATTTAGGGAATGGCACTCTCCGTGTATCGTACGTAAAAAAAAACTTTCGTATATTTTACGTTTCAGAGCCCTACATGTATGTTGAATTTTACTCAGAACTTAGACAGTTGATATCAGCGCGGGTTATGCTGAAAGTTAACCTTTTATTCTATATGTCAGATAACCTACTTGTTTTTATGTAGGATTGCTGTCTGATTGACGAATAGCCGTAATTTTATCTCTATATTTTTTTTTTTAATATTTTTTTAGGGATGCATCCAATTGCACCTTTTCATTTGAAATATATTTCCGTGACGTAACCTCAAAAGATTAGTCACTTCAATAAAAAAAAATGTAAGCGAAAATAAAACCTCTTCTCGCATGTTGCACTTTGTGTAATTGTTCTCTTCGACAAAATTAAATATAAAGAAGCCACAATTTGGTTCCTTAATGAATATTTTTTAAAACCCGGGGCCTAAAGCTAGGTAAAGCCTATCTCTTGATAACGTTTCTTAAATTCGGCAAATTTTAGAGACCGACCGTGCGAGGGCTCAGTCTGTATAGCCATTCAAGGACGTTAAGACTTTGATCATCCTTGTAGAGATTTTTTGAAAATACGATGGTTGATGCCTTTTTCGAAACTAAAACATGATCAAATATAATTGGTGGCCTTCTGTTTTCATGTTGTTGTCTCTTTTACATATTCCCCATTTCCATTCTTAATTTAAGATAAAGTAAAAAATTAAAATAAACAAATGTATTCTTGTTGTCAGATATAAAATACATTTAACAAGCCATTGCGATAAAATTCCATTCGTTACTATTACGTAAAATGTATATCACGATATCTCAGTAGCATGGGTTCGAATCCCGGCGAGGGAAGAACAAAAAATTTGCGAAAGCAAATTTAAAGATCTAACATTGTTGGGTTGATGTTTAGACGAGTTGGATATATATATATATAAGTCCTGTGTCCAAGTGAGAAATAACTACATGTGGTTTGTATATCAGGGGAGAATTGACAACGGGTGGTATGTATACTAAAATGTTTATCGTCTTCCATTATACATGACGTTGTGGATGAAAATTATTGACAAAAGAATAAAGAAAACAGAAAATAACCAGACAAATACATAGAAAAGAAAATGATGAGGTTCTAGAATACATGGAATAAAGAATGATCGGCAAAAGGTATAACGAATAGAAAAAATTGCCTAAAATGATAGAATACAGAAATAATGAATCCCGATTCAGACCCTCACAATCTGACGATGACATTTAGCTTTAGGGCAATTATGGGCAAACGACCAATAACACAGTGTTTTTTTATGAAAGTTCACATACAAGCTAATTTTTACAAAATCAACTTGAATATGTAATAAAAACTATATCTATATCTTCAAGTGTTGAATTTTAAAGATAAACGGGTTTGAAGTTTTCGACATTAACTAAAAATTTCGGTTTCTTAAACATTTCTGTCTCCTTAAATTGTGTTTCAAAAGATAAACATATGCGGATTTCGGTAAAGAGATAAGGAATATCTTCGTTACAAAATTGGGCTCTACATTTGTGTAACAATCCTTATCAAAAATCCGTTTTGTTAAAGAAAGAATTTAATTTTAGAAGAAAAAAAAAAACGGCATTTTTGTTGTTTATTTATCTAGTTGAAAATAGTCGGTTATTTCTTTATAAAAGTTGGAACGAATAATCTTCATCAGAGACATATAGTAATTGTATGGGTGTATAACGTTTCCGCAATTTTAGCAAAAATCCAGTTCTCGTTTCCACATTTTCGTGCATTACTTTTCCGAAATAAATAAATACCACTTTTCAGCATTTTTACCTGTATTTCTCCTGTAAAAAATGGTAATAATAATATATCGGTATAAGACTTTATTATCAAATATGGTCATCTCCTCCCGACACAGATACCAAAAGAACCACAACTGGGCCGGAATCGTTTCTCCCAGTTCTATCCATGTCACACAATTATATTTATTTTTATAGACGTTTTGCAGAAGACCCAAACAACAACTTACATCAACATTCGGTCTTTATCAGCAATAGCATCAGTTCGTGAAAATGATCGCGAACGTGCTGAATTCGTATCCGAACAGTTTGTCAAGTATGGTAGAGAATAGAATACGAGGTTAGACTTTATAAAGTCAGTTGGCTACAAGTTTACCGCTTTAAACTGTGCTACATGTACTGTATAATAGTATGCTGACGCTTAAAATATATATAAACTTTTAGTGCTGAACATTGACTTTTAATTGATATATGACCATGTGTGATTTTTATCATTTTAAGTTGATACATTTGTAGTTTCATTTTAGTCATAAAGACTAATCCTGCTCGAAGTCCTACTTCCACCCAGTTGGTAAGTAAAAAAGGGGGGGGGGGGGGGATACATTAAAAATTTAAATGCGGAAACGTAAATAACCTTTAATAAAATCAATGTAAAAACAATGCGGAAAAGAGTACTATAAAAATGCGGAAACGCAAGAATTTTAATGCGGAAACGTAGTGCCAAAATACGGAAACGTAAAACGCCGAATTGTATTATATGTCTCTGTCTTCATACAGTATCATGCCAAACGCCATTTTTAAAAAGAGGTGGTCCATGTTCTTGTTTTTAGGCTAATGGTTAAATCTCGAAAAGATGCATTTTTTTCCGATATTTCACAGTTTGACGTCGCGAAAAATAACATTTTACGGAAGCAAATAATCAATTAATGTGTCGATTAAAAGAACGAATTCTACTATACAATATATAAAATTCTGTCAAAAATCATTTCCTGGGTCAATATTATAAAGTTCATCCGAAAAAGTGATAAAACTGATAATAACATACCAATTCAAGTTCATGCAATTAGGAGAGAAGGTTGGGCGGAGTTTTATTTATTTTTTTTTGTTTTGACAAATTGTTTATTTCCTTTGAATATAAGGGACAAAAAAATACTTCATTTCGTTAAAAAAGTCTTGTTTCATTTTATTAAAAATAAATAGATTAATTTGTTGCTGAATAATTTCACAAAAAAAGACAATTCGAAAAAAAAAATGAAGATGTTTAACCTCGCCGCATTTTTGCGCCTGTCACAATTCAGGAGCCTCTGCCCTTTGTTAGTCTTGTATAATTTTAATTTCAGTTTCTTTTATATACTTCGGAGTTGAGTATGACGTCCATTATCCCCATATTCATTCCCAATTTCATTTACAAGAAAATTAAATGTGAGTACTCTATTTTGGTAAGTAGACATGTTCCATATATTAATACAGCATCAACATTCTTAAAACTAATGTTTAGGCACTTGCTGATTTTCTTTGATTTTGCCGAAAATCGGTGACCCGTAAGACACGTGTCAAAGAACATATCTGATAACACTATTATCTTGAAAAAAATGAAAAAATAATTATTTTGCATGAGAAAATAACCCATTAGATATGTTTGCCATAAAAATATATTGGGACTTATTATTTTTTTTTTTAATTCAACATCTATAGTTGAAAATCTTAGGTGTACATCGGTTAATTGAATGATAGAATATATAAATTGTTTTATTTTTTTTTTAATAAAAAAAATGTTCCCCCTTTTGAGATTGGTCATTACATAAGTGTGTGCTAAAGTCTGGAAACCGAGGACTAACAGACTACGAACAGCAAAAAGTGGATACAACATTTGATATGCATGAAAGAACGTTGGACACACAATACTGATTTCACTGAAAAATTTCAACTAGCACATGATACCCTATGAATGTATTTACGTACTTGAACTCTTCTAAGGAATATAATTCTGGACAAAAACGAATTCAGTATATCTTAAATGGACAAAAAAACAACAGCACTCATTGATGGATACACTTGCGGCTTAATTCATGTTTAAAGCACAATTTGAATGATTGATTAATGGTTGTTTAACGTCCAGTGGCAAACATTTCATACATGTTCAAGGCGAGAAGTCGTTTCAGAAATAGATTATGAATTATAAAGTATACCAAAATGTTAAAATGTTATCATCGTTTAGCAAAAGGAAATTTTCTTAGCTATTAGAATTGGTATGTCAATATTTTTCTTACAAACTTATATCTTTTGCTTTAAAATTAACACATATAAGGTTCTGATCTTATTAAAACAATGTCACTTAAGTCTCGAGAATTATTCGTGTACTTGGGCTTTTGAACTCCGCTGTATTTGTTTGCATCTGCCCTAACCTGCTGTTTAGTGGTTGTTGTTTGATTATGTATTTCAAAAGTCGAATATATAGACCGTTAGTTTTTCCGTTTGAATGGTTCTACACTGGTCATTTTGGGGCACCTTATAGCTTGCTGTTCGGTGTTAGCCAAGACTTTGTGGTGAAGGCAGATGAGTAAAATTGTATAGTTTTACACGTATGAATTTAGTAATGACTAGCAGAGCACTATCAGACTCAAGACAAACAGTGTTCATGTATATTTGGTATCCGGTATACGAGTACGGGGCGCATTTAAAACTGTTTAAGCTAAACGAAATTTTAATTTTCTATGCGAATTAGACCAAAAAAAAAGAGATATGTTTTAATGTGAATTTTTAAAAGTTCGGGACTGAATTGGTTCATTTTAATTTGCTTAACGTAACGTGGCAAATATTATTGCATATTCTCGACGAAATTACATTTTTGATCAGACGATACCTTCATATAGATTTATGTTTGCGTACAATATCCATTGGCATTCATCAAACATGCTTATTTTGGTCCCTTTATTGGCTATTAAATAACTATCAGCTTTCTCGTTTTATTTCAAGCAAAATAATTTTTTTTTATGACAGTCACTTTTTTTATCTCAAGAGCTGCTGCGTGTTAACAAAAAAAAAAAAAAAAAACTAATTATACTTTTCGCTGCATTTTAAAAATCTGGCATCATTAACTATAAAAAACTTAGTTTACACATGTATTTGTCATTATTTAATTTTAATGTGAATATTTGTAAGAGGTACATTTTTACTTTTCTGACTAAAATCGATAACGCTCGGAACGGTTAAACGATAGATACACGCGGATGCTGTACCGCTTGAGTGATTTACCTTACAAAAAGGCGGACGCTTTAAAGTTTAAAAGGACTTAACATCAGTTAACAAATTAACTTGAATGACCGCAAGGGAATCTATTTGACTGGTATTAAAATGACTTGATATGGATTGAAATGCATTAAAAATAATTTTTAATTTTTGTCAATCTTTATTTAATTTTCATTAATCTTTTTTAAATGCCGTTAATGCGAATTTGTCCGTTCAAGCTAAATTCGAGTTACTAGTGTCAATAAAACTGATATTAACTTTCTGCGTTGGTAAATCAGTAATTGCATTTCATAGTAACAGTGAGCACTAATTAAGTGTTGTGACAGACACACGCTAACTGGCTTTTACGACTTGAGGGCATCACAGACGCGTTAGACTTATTAAATGACATTGATTGACAGTTCTTGATCATTATTTATTACTGTACAAACAAAAGATTAGGATTATCATCTGACTTAAAGAAAACGTTTTCATATTGTTGTCTAATCAATCAACCTATTAATTTCAGTGTATGCATTTATGTTCATCATTCATATGATTTATATAATGTCAATATGATTTTGTCAGATCATAAAATAATGTAAATCTACAGTTAAATTTTCGTTGGGGTTTTAATTTCGTGGATAATTCTTATCCACGAAATTAATGAAATTAAATCCCCAGCGAAAATTTCTGCTTTAAAAGTACATAAACATGTCAGTTTATTCGCATACAATATGTCTTGTATGTTTAAAAATATCTGATGATATATGAGTTCTTTTATTGGTGAAATGTAAATAAAGGAACTTTTATCTATTCATGAGATATCTGAAACACCGATCAAGATTATTTTATTTAATTCTTCTACACATAACATATGCATAGATAATTGCTCCACGAACGTAAAAAAAAAATGAAAAAAAAACAAAAAAAAACGTCTATTAAATTTCTTAATCTGAATTGCTTTACTATAGTTAAGAAGACGATGAAATGTATAAGATGACCGAAAGGTGAATACCTGATTACAAAAAGAGTGAACTTAACCTGGTTAAGATATAGATCTATCAAAACAGTCACTTCTTGAAATCAGGGTTACATACAAATCTATGTTATCAAATATATTATTGTGATCACATTCCATAATAGTGCGTTACCAGTAACCCTTCTCAGGAAATAAATTGTTGCCGCTAGACTGCTTTATCGTATACATCATTTTCATTTCTAGTTTCTGATTTGAGAGTTGACGAATAACCATAGTCACTACCGTCTGTTGATAATGTGTCTGTATGATCATACACATCGTTATCAAGTTGCAGTTTTCTTCCTCCATGGTTGGAACTGTCGTATGTTGGGTCACTTTCGTTACGAATCCCTGCATGGCTGTCATATAAATTTGTCTTTGAATCTGTTCGATTTTTCGACAAAACATTTAATCGATCATATTCTCCGTATGATGTTTCAGTATAAGTGTCCTCAGTTGTTTGGAGTCCGTTCTTTTTAATTTTGTTTACGACTGCATACGTGTTGCTTGAATTGATTGGAGCTAAGCCATATGATTTGTTAGAAATCGGCGTCTCAATTGTTCTAACTTCTGGATTTTGTGAATGCTCGTAGAATTCTTTGGAGAATTGGACTTCTTGCTTATCCGTATTAGCCGATTTAAAAAATCCACATGACCTAAAAATATCATGTAATGTTAGATCTATCTGTGAAGAGGTAATATATACAAAAGCGATATTCATACGTTAAAGTCGATCATAAACAGACAATACTGTTAATAAAATGAGAAATTACCGAAAAAAGAAGGATGCCGACAAGTTCTTAAAATATTTTACTGAAAACCAAGAAGTCAGCACTAAACGCCACAGACAAATGTCGGTGCACTCCTGTATCTTGGGAAAGTAAGTAGTTCGTTTCGAGTGAAGAATAACATTGTATAAAAAAACAGTATTATCTTAGTATGCAGCATCAGTTAATATAATCAAAATATAATAGGAAATGTATATGCATGTGCATAATATTTTTAAATCAGATCATACGCCATATTTATAGCAAACAAACAATCTAAGTTATAAGGTCTTGAAGCAAGTTGATTTTCATTTCCCTGTGTCAAATTAAACAACTATTCATTGGTTGTCTTTTGCAATCTTATATTGTTAAAGTCATATTGCTGTTTTCTCGGCCATTACCCCGGACCTAACTTTATTCAAACGCAGTGGACCAAGTGCAAGTATTAACCGTAGCACTAACGTTTACAGTTGTAGCTACCACTGTCAAAAAAATTTCAAAACCCAAAATAAAGTGAAATGGATAAGTTGAATACATAACATTAAATATGCCGCCAGTAATTTTGATTCTAATGCAGTAATGATAGGAAAACAAGTGTAACACTTTGTACAACATATCAAGGAGGTGATAATTGTGTATTATAATCAGATAGTTTACTGAAATACTGATTTCATTTTAAACTATCTAGAATTGTGTACTTTTCAAACGAATTCTTTTTCTATTTTATCCCGTCGATTGAAAGAGTTTCTCGAATAGTTTTGATTTATCGTCCCTTTTTGTTAGTTTTTTGTCTATACAACTTTTACAATGTTTAATGTCTAACTTTTGGATTTGAGATAAATTAACATGAACTATATTTTTAATGTACAAATAAACATCGTAAGACCCTATCAATTTGTTTGTTACGATGTACGTTTAAACCAATCACAAATCCTGCCCCGACCGTGAATACTGACAATGATTTTGGTCGTGTAAATCAAAACAGCTACTAATCGGGAATACTCTACGTTTTGTATTAACAGATTGCTTAAACAGAACGATTTATGGGATTGAATTAAAAAAAAAATACAACACACTGTTTACAAAATCCACATGTTTGACAATCCTAACAAGAAAGTATTAGAACGAACTGTTACACTTTTTGTTTTAGATTAAATTGTTCCAAACGACGTTATGGCTAGTCAATTTTAAAATGGAAAATAAAAACAAATGCAAAAATTTTCCAGACACGCTCTTTATTAAACACCGGTTTGAAAAATGATACAGATCCATGTCCATGCACCAACGTCTGATTTAGTTAGTCACAAGATAATAATTAAGTTAAGGGAAATAACTAAAAATTTGATATATTTACCATTAGCAAATTTATTTTTGTTTTTATAACAGTGAATGTTAAGGAGATTTAAAACACTTTACTTAAATACAGCACATATTTATAATATCACCTTATCTTACAGTAAATCATCACAAACAAAACAGCCAATAGTGTGATGGCACCTGTAATGCCACCAATAACTGGACCTATAGAGAAAAGAAACAACTATGACACATATGTGGACAATAAATTTCACTTATATCTAGTAAGAATATAACATATAGTCAATAAAACTGTGTTCAGATAATCTAGGCCTTGAAGGTCTTATTTCAGGAGGCATTGGTACATTTTTGTTCTTTTGAAATGATAATATTAACTGCACGATGAAAATGTGCTCATATATGTCAATTTATCGAGTTCAAATAGTACTTGAATAAAAGTAGTAACTATAACCATCCGTTAATCCATCAAACGTTCTATGTGTGTTCACCTTATACAAAATTGCTAAGTTATATTGAAGACAACAACTAGCTGATAAAAAGGTACCTATATCAATGCTGCCGCTAGAATCTTTCTTCATTGTCCTTGTTGCAATTACGATTTGGCTTGAGGTTGGAGCAGATGCTTCGTCTAGAAAATAAGGTTAGAAATTGTTTAAAAAGATATTTTTTGTTCAAGTTTTATGTAACTACAATATTTATACTGTGTACTCAATTTTTTTTTGAAATAGTTAAGGTGTTACATGATTTTTTTGAAATTATATTTCTGTTATCAAAACATGTGAGAACTTATTTATGGAAAGATAAAAATCAATAATCATTGGTATCAAATCTTCTTTTGATTAAGTAGAGTCTAGACACCGTTAATCGGTGTATGAGATTTGAACATCAATTAACTCATGTAACCTCAATTTCAATTGAAAGATAGTACAAATCTCCTCATTTTACCATGATTTCTTCCATTATAAATAAAGGCAACAGTAGTATACCGCTGTTCGAAAGTCATAAATCGATTGAGAGAAAACAAATCAGGGTTACAAACTAAATCCGAAGGAAACACATCAACAATAAGATGAAATCAACAAAACAACAGAAACACCTGAAGTGCAACAAAAACAAACGACAATGCAACACACACACAGAAACGAACTATAAGTTAACAATTGCCATTTGTCTGACTTGGTACATGACATTTTAAGAAAAAATGGTGGACTGAACATGGTTTTGTGTCTAGCCAAACCTCGCGCTTTTATGGCAATGTTAAATATAACACTAAAATGACAACAACATTACATTACAGGAATACAGTACATTATAAATAGATGCAAGAACATTCAGGACAGAGAAATACTCAAATAAACAATAAAATAGTACATATGGACATGCTAACACAGAATAACAACGAACACGTAAAACAACCTAGGACAGCACCCAAGAACAACAAACCAGAACCACGTACTGTTCGTCACTCGACTTGATCAACGCCACAAAAGTGACGTCACAGGTAAATATCTATAAATTGGATATTAATCACGATTACATTTGTAATTATGCTAATTGATGTATTTTATAACAATCACAAAAATATAGAATTGTGTTAGTAATTAGATAATTAATGGTATTATCTAGCTATGTCGGTATTTCTTCTAAATTAAACTGTAAAACAAATAAATCGTGTAGATATAGTTGCTTTAAACTAAAATCTGATAAATGAACTGGATGATTAACTATCTTTACTTTTACATACGAATAGAAAATAAACAAATTAAAATTACAACTTCAAACGATAAGACATTTAAAAATATCCGATCAGAATTACAAATACAACATCATAACTAAGTACATGAATGTTGGATAAACAAATACCGTGACACGTCTTGTAGCAATGCGAATTCATACTCAGCAAACCAGTCATATTCGGCAATATGTCATGTTCGGTACTTTAAAGACCAGACGACGTAAATGATAAACCAAAATTTAAGACGTGGTAAAAATGTCCTTAAGTAGTTTAGACACAAACAAATCGTATGGATCAACCAATTCGTGATGGTGTCCATAAAATTTACGGAGTGTCATTTTTAATCTTTCCTCCTCATTACTATGTTTGAGCAGTTTCTGCGTAAGGAACACACTCCTGTATATGAAGTCCGTATAGTGTGAACATGCACGAGCATAACGTATCAACTCAGATATAAAATTGAGAATGGAAATGGGGAATGTGTCAAAGAGACAAAAACCCGACCATAGAGCAGACAACAGCTGAAGGCCACCAATGGGTCTTCAATGCAGCGAGAAACTCCCGCACCCGGAGGCGTCCTTCAGCTGGCCCCTTAACAAATATGTATACTAGTTCAGTGATAATGGACGTCATACTAAACTCCAAATTATACACAAGAAACTAAAATTAAAAATGATACAAGACTAACAAAGGCCAGAGGCTCCTGACTTGGGACAGGCGCAAAAATGCGGCGGGCTTAAACATGTTTTTTGAGATCTCAACCCTCCCCCTATACCTCTAGCCAATGTAGAAAAAACAAACGTACAACAGTACGCACAGTAAAACTCAGTTTAAGAGAAGTCCGAGTCCGACGTCAGAATAGGAAACAAAAGAAAATAAACAAAATGATAATAATACAAAAATAACAACAGACTACTAGCAGTAACTGACATGCCAGCTCCAGACCTCAATCAAACTGATTGAAAGATTATGTCTTCATCATATGAATATCAGGCACAATCCCTCCTGTTAGGGGTTTAGTATTATACCATCATAAAATATATGAGAAGAACATAACCCGTGTCATGTTAACAACTGGTTTTAGAATAAATATGTTTAATTCCGATGCAAAGACCCTACAAGTGAATCAATATTAAAGCCAAAATATGCAATCTTTAATGACCTGACAACAGTATCGTAACTATATCCCTCTTAATGAGTCTGTTTAAAGGTTTTGTTAGCTTTTGAGGTGAATACTGACATTTTTGTGCTTTGTAAAGAATATTACCATAAAAGATTGGATGTGAAATACCCGAACGTATAAGATGTCTGCATGTTGAGTTATATTTACGCATGATGTCCTTATACCGATGATAAAATTTAGTAAATGTTTTGACTAGTTTATGATATCGAAAACTTGGTGTAATAATTTTTCAGTAATACATAAATTTCTCTCGCTAAAATCTAATACGTTGTTACATACACGAGCGAATCGTACAAGCTGAGATATATAAACACCATAAGATGGTGACAAGGGAACGTCACCATCTAAAAATGGACAATTAACGATAGGAAATGAAAAATCATCTCTTTTATCATAAATTTTTGTATTAAGCTTCCCGTTAATGATATAGATATCAAGATCGAGGAAAGGACAGTGGTCATTGTTAGTATTAGCTTTATTTTAAGTAAGTTCAACAGGATAAATTTCTTTAGTATACACATTGAAGTCGTCATTATTGAGAGCCAATATATCATCCAAATATCTAAAAGTATTGTTAAATATTTGTATCAGATGTTGTTTCGATGGGTATTTGCTGATTTTAGTCATACATTGTAACTCATAACAATACAAAAACAGGTCCGCAATAAGTGGTGTACAGTTAGTCCCCATTGGAATTACGATAACTTGACGATATACGGAATCTCCAAAGCGAACAAAAATGTTATCAAGTAAAAATTCATGGGCAGATATAGTATCAAAGCATGTCCAATTGACATAGCTCTTTTGTTTATTGCTACTAAAAAATGACCTAAAAGAGTTTGAACATATGTATTCGCATTCCAACATTTTAAATGCCCATTTAAGTAGGTGTGTGAATTTTTTCTTAATAAGAATATGAGGCAAAGTGGTATATAGGGTAGAAAAATCAAAACTTTGATCAGATTCAAAATCACCAATATATGCATGCAATTTATCAAGTACTTTCAACGAGTTTTTGACACTCCAAAAGTAGTTAATTCCACTATTTTCAAAGGCCTTATTTGAACAATTTATTATCAGGTTTTTGTACTAGTAAGTAGAATAGACAATTTAGTAGTGGAACAATGACTTGAAGACGAAATAAATCTATATTTGTAAGGTGATTTGTGTAGCTTCGGAAGCCAGTACATAGTTGGGACTTTCATTGTATTTGGTTCTGCTTGTAAAGAAGTAGCTAATAGTTCATGTTTGTTACAGATATCGTTTTCTGAAAATGAAGTCAGTTGGAATGTTGGTGAAATCGTGATTTCCTTTTGCAGAACCTCAATGTAAAATTTACGTCAAACTATAATGATATTATTAGCAGCTTTATCAGCCGGGACAAAAACAAATGCCTTGGCTAGTTCTTTTAGTTGATGTTTGATACGAGAAATAGGATTTTTATGGTTGTTGTTAAGAGTAAAATGTTCTTTAAAATGTTGTTTACGTAAATCAACTATCTTCATTACTGAATTAAAAAAAGAGTCCAAAGATTTTTTGTCAGCTTTTTCCCGTTTTATCCATTTCAAACAGTAAGCACGAAGTGAGTCGTGGATGATATTACGACACTAATTCCAATTAATAATTGACGGGGAACGATATTTAGGTCCTTTACTGAGGAATGATTTTAACTCTCGGTCGCGAACGATGTTAAGGTCTGTTATAACATGGGAAATGGGGCCATAAATGTATTCGGAATTACTACAATTACATGACGGAGGTGTATTTTCACTGATATTTACATCTTTACAGACTTGGCTATAATTAAACACAAATTTTCGGGTAGATTTCTTGTAAATATAACAAATAAGAGGGAGTTCAGTATTATCAAAATATCCAGGAATTTGTTCTTTAACAGAATGGTCGTTAAAAATACCGGCAATATTTACAAAATCAAAACCTTTATTGACATACTTTATTTTAATAAAATGTTTTTTATAATCTTCAGGGCGATCAATTTTGGGAAAGAGTTTAGAATAACAATATGCCATTATAATTTGAACGATTTCATACTTAGGACTGCAATATGAAATTGTGTTGCAATCCTCTAAAATTTTATTTAATTTATTTATAGGTAAAGAACAGAGCTTGGTTAATAGATAATGTCTGCCGTTGTTTTTGAACTAGAAATTAGGTCCGAAATATTTGTATGGTTGGCATGAAATTTTCTTTGATTGCGATTATTTCTACGTCCATGAGAACGGTTTTAACGAACAGTTTTAGAAACTATATCCAAAATGTTAACATAATCGGTTCTTGATATATTACCAATTCCAGTGATGTTATCATTAAGACCGAGAGGGCAGACTGTCTGTAATTTTTTAATCCAATTTAATTCAATTATTTTCCGTGATCGTACAAACTTTGAATGAGATTCACCAGGCTGCTTATTTACTACTTCTAAAGGTTAAACTGTTAAATATTTGATAGGATTATTGTGCTTTTTAAGATGTTGATAAATGATACTTTTGAATTTATTGGGCCCTTTAAAACGATACAGGTGTTCTTGCGTGCGTTTAGATAAATATCGTCCAGTTTTACCTTCGTACTGAATACCGCATCCCGGTTTGTTTCATGTGAGTAAATACACAATACTGTTTGTTTTTCAAGTTATATCAGTTTCAAAATTTAAAGAAAATGTGCGACTATTAAACGTAGACCTTACCGTATTGTTGGTAGAAAGACGGGGACATGTGAGTCATTTTTTGGCATGACACTTATCGATAGAAGGGTAAAAATGTCAGCGATTATAGTATTTTTAGATAAGCGATTTTGAAGATTGAGACGTGTAGATACCCTTTGAACGAGTTAAGTATTTAATATTTTTCCATTTCTTAGCTTCATATTTGTTTTTTGTTATGTGGATTTTATTAGAAAGGAGCAAAGACTGGCGTCCAGAATATGAACCAGCACTCAATAAATTGAATTATGTGAAAATAATAAAACTGTTCGGCTAAAGACGTCAAACGCTATCCGTCATAAAGTACCCGAAAAATAAAACAAAAGATAGGGTATATCAGGGTAGCGACTGACGTCACGTCTGACTATATAGAAGAATGGGACTGAATGTGAAATACTACTTTTTGATAAATATTCCTAAAGTAATGAACAAAGAGAAGTTCTCGCTCGGACACACACTCCATAATCTAGTATATTATAAGAGCATAAACCTGAAGCACGGGGAGGCACTCTACTGTCTCCACACGGCACTAAAGACAAACTCTGTAAAAATAAAATTGAGAGTGGAAATGGGGAATGTGTCAAAGAGACAACAACCCGACCATAGAGCAGACAACAGCCGAAGGCCACCAATGGGTCTTCAATGCAGCGAGAAACTTCCGCACCTGGAGGCGTCCTTCAGCTGGCCCCTAAACAAATATGTATACTAGTTCTGTGATAATGGACGTCATACTAAACTCCGAATTATACACAACAAACTAAAATTAAAAATGATACAAGACTAACAAAGGCCAGAGGCTCCAGACTTGGGACAGGCGCAAAAATGCGACGGGGTTAAACATGTTTTTTGAGATCTCAACCCTCCCCTATACCTCTAGCCAATGTAGAAAAAACAAACGTACAACAGTACGCACAGTAAAACTCAGGTCAAGAGAAGTCCGAGTCCGATGTCAGAATAGGAAACTAAAGAAATAAACAAAATGACAATAATACATAAATAACAACAGACTACTAGCAGTAACTGACATGCCAGCTCCAGACCTCAATTAAACTGATTGAAAGATTATGTCTTCATCATATGAATATCAGGCACAATCCCTCCTGTTAGGGGTTTAGTATTATACCATCATAAAATATATGAGAAGAACATAACCAGTGTCATGCCAACAACTTGTTTTAGAATAAATATGTTTAATTCCGATGCAAAAGACCCTATAAGTGAATCAATATTAAAGCCAAAATATGCAATCTTTAATGACCTGCCAACAGTATCGTAACTATATCCCTTCTTTATAAGTCTGTTTAAAGGTTTTGTTAGCTTTTGAGGTGAATACTGACATTTTTGTGCTTTGTAAAGAATATTACCATAAAAGATTGGATGTGAAATACACCATACGATTGGGGAGAGGGTATGTTACTGCTGAGAAATGGAAATTGATAATTGGGAGGTTGAAATCGTCCCGTTTGTCATAGATTTTAGTGAGCAGTCGTCCATCTGTGTCAATATTGAGGAAAAAAATCAAGGCATAAAGCAGTCCTTCTAGTATCAGTAGTATCCTTAATTTCAAGTTCACTGGGATATATGAGATGTAAGTATTGGCAGACATATGGGTTATTCAGTGATAGGACATCATCAATATATCTGAAAGTAAAATTACAGATTTCGCAAGTTGCTTTTTCCTTTTGTCTTTTAGAAGGTTCTGAATGAATTCTGCTTCATAAGAGTACAAAAACAAATCGACCAGTAGGGGTGCACAATTAGTACCAATTGGAATAAAAACCATAAACACACAGGTCTGGCTTGGAAAAGTCATACTTAGTAATAACAATACTGATTCCAATAACAAATACACCGAAATATTTGTAAAGAAAATGCTGCACTTCTTGGTCAATAACAGTTCATATCATTAAGAACTTATATCCATCATTCAAACATCTTACTATCTTCTTTAGTTCTTTAATATTACGGTCAGATATATGGACGAATTCTAATCATTCAAAGACCCACATTTCAGTGCATGCTTGCATCTCATACACTATAGTTGACAATGACTTTAACGGAAGGAACAAAAATAGAATGTCTGCTTTCATGTCATGATCTTTCTCTTTAAACGGGCGAAAGTGGACGACCTAAAACTAGAGAGTCTTTTTTCTCTTTCTATTGTCGAGATACTCGGTAGATAACGAACGCATAACATATTGTCTTGTTCACATCATTTATAAAATATGCATATAGCTTTAAATATTGGTCCGATGGAAACAATCCCGTGCTTAAAAAAATATAAATAGAGTAAAAAAAAAAATCAAAACCAATATGTTTATGAAAAGTTGTGCTTGAACCGTACTCCTGTCTATCGTCAGCAATTAAGCTTTGACTTTGGGTTGTTGAAGAAGCTGTACCTTGAAAATGGTGAATCAAAATGTGTTTCCAAAGACAAATAGCCATATACATGATATATGCATAACAATTTGTAACTTAGATTTAACTTCTACTCTTTGAAGCAGTATGACACAGGGCTCGTTGTTCCTGGTGTGTTCAATTGTGCAAATGACGAACACATAACGTACTCTGAACCACAATCATATATGCACATATCAACATATCAACGTTTACAATATAAGAAGAATGTA
Organism: Mytilus californianus; assembly: GCF_021869535.1. NCBI lineage: Eukaryota > Metazoa > Mollusca > Bivalvia > Mytilida > Mytilidae > Mytilus > Mytilus californianus. The sequence goes on along the minus strand of NW_026262695.1, from coordinate 1,474,526 downwards.
AGAACATGAAATAAATGTAAATATTACTTCATACGTAAACAGAAGAGTGTCTTTTCAACCAAGGATATACATCAAGCTCAACAGTGTTCTCTAATTTTTTATATATAAGAACAAATGAACTAGCCAATATATGATTTATATACCTATTCTGCACAAAAACTGTAACTGATCATTACAAGCTCGTCTGGTTACATTCAGCACTCTTTTTCCTGTTATCGAGCCTGCTAAACAAGAAAGCGGTTCTTTTGTACCTGCTTCAGCTGGAAATAAATTAATGGTTTGTCATCTGTATTTAGTAAGTATGCGTTCATAAAGAAGTTTTTGTAAAGTATAGATTAACTATATTTTATAGTTAAAGTATAACTAAGGAATCGGAAACATGTTATAACAACTTACGAAGGTCCTTTCCCAACAGTATACAAATACTAGTTAAATAGAAAGCAAATATGATACAATAAACTAGTACTACAGTAACACATGTCGTGTACATTAGAATCGGTATCAGACGTTTAATTTGATGAGTATTCAGTTTTAATAAAATCTATCTATTTTACACCGATATACCTTTTTTCAATTGTTTTCAAACGTTGGTTTATTGATTATATACAGTATAACAGTCTTGTGTGCATTTTTCATTTTGGCTCTCTTGTATATTTCGGAATTATGTGTGACGTCCATTATGATCAACATTATATACGGTGTGTTGTCTCTTTGACACGCACCCCGTTTCTATTTTTGATAAAATACTTTCCATTTTGAATTTCCCTTGGAGTTCAGTAATTTTGTAATTTAGCTTTATATAATAGTTTGAATAGTCATTATGCAAGTTCGTTGCAGCTATATAATATTGTTTTTACACCATTTACGTTTCCCTTTATAATTTATGAACATTTAGTTGGAATGAAATGAATGAAACTTGTATCATTTGTATTCTTGGTCATAATCATTTTTATGGTTAAATGATAAATTTATAAAATGTTAAAATAGAATTTTTCGAAAAATGTCCAGCAAAAGATTGCCTTACGGAATTATTGGTCCTCAATTCCTTTCTACTTCGTAGGTTTTAAGCCATTTTATGTTTTAGATTCGAGGTCACTGATGATTTGTTTTGTACACGACACGCGCGTCTGGTGTTCAAAATAAAAAAAAACAAAAAAACATGATATAATATATTACGTCATTTTATACTTTTACCTTTTGTCAGCTTAGCTTCGGTTTCCGCTCGAAAAACGTTTGTCCATGAAGGAATCCCTTCGAATATGTGATTCAATTGGCAATAAGTATCAGGTGGAAGTAAAAGCTGAAATCTTTCCAGGCACACCTGTTTGCCTGTTGAATACGGTTTACCCCATCCAACTATGATTCCATCATCTTGGAAGAGATGAAAGCAAAATAATGAAAATGTGAGCTCAATATTTGGTATGACTGATTGCCACGATGTAAGGTCAGGCTATGCACAACGTTTTTATCAAAGCTTTCTTGTTGGAAAATGGAAAAAACGTTGTTAATTTTTAACAGATTTTTTGTCAAATGAATTGAAAGAATTAGGTGCAATAAATGAACACATTTTGAAATACATACTCCAGACTAAAGTCAAAAGATAAATTGCAATCAAATCCTTCACAGCTATACAAACATGTTTTGCCAATGTCAGTGAATAAAAGCAATTTGTTAATTACGTAACGCTCAATAATCAAATTATCTCTTTACCAAATAATTTGTAAGTAACCAATTTTTGACACAGAATGTACAGAGAAGAATAAATGGATATAATGTTAGAATTCTACGTTGATACGACTTTAGTAATTTTAGCAACTGGAGGTCAAATAAGCACTAAGGGTTAACTGTTCGCTTTTATTGATTTCAAATAAAGTAAAATATATTTATGGAGTCCTTCGCATTAATTTAGGGTTGTCTCGTTTGTGTTCGTGTATAAACTTTAAATTCCATAGTTTTTATATTGGAATTTTAAAGTAAATTGACCAAGAAGTCTTTCATAGAAGTTTAAGAAAAATCTATCATGGAACATTTAGACACCAATTTAAGGTGTGTACAAATTCTAAGATCATAGCAATATAAAGTTGTAAAAGAAAATGTTATAAACTTACTGTCTTAAAATAGCAGTTTTTCATTAAACTAAAAGAGAGATTCATTTAAGAAACATGTCGTTTAGGTGTTAGTTCGTGCCAACTTTGTTTATCATAGGTTGTAGGTGTCATTTAAGAAACATTGGCTTTTCTTGTGTATTAATATATAGTGATCACAAAAAATTAAATATACACATAAAAAAGGATATTTACTACATCTACTGGCCCTTGCTGTATCTGTTATATCATTACAATTAGCCGATTTCAACCCATTGCCACCTATACTGCACAATAAAGTCGTACATTTGCCATCGCCATTGTCAGAAACATGCCCAGTGTATACTAAATGTGGTAAAAAAAAAAAAATCATATTACAAATCCTGGGTCATTATAACAGTTAAAACAAGACATCCACTGATAAAATAAATGAAAAAATTTGTAACAAAAAGTAAAATCACAAAAGTACTGAACTCCGAGGAAAATTCAAAACGGAAAGTCCCTAATCAAATGGCAAAATCAAATGATAAAACACATCAAACGAATGGACAACAACTGTCATATTCCTGACTTGGTACAGACATTTTTCAAATGTAGAAAATGGTGGATTGAACCTGGTTTTATAGCGCTAAACCTCTCACTTGTATGACAGTCGCATCAAATTCCATTATATTTACAACGATGCGTGAACAAAACAGACATAATAGGTAAAATTGTCAAAATAGGGGTACAGCAGTCATCACCGTGTCACAATCTCAATTATAACAAAAACAAACAAATATTTAACAAAGAAGCACAAAAAAGCATCTATCAAATTTAACAACCACATTCATTAGATATAGGAAGATGTGGTATGAGTGCCAATGAGACAACTCTCCATCCAAGTTACAATTAATAAAAGTAAACCATTATAGGTCAAGGTACGGCCTTCAACACGGAGCATTGGCTCACACCGAACAGCAAGCTATAAAGGTTGCTTACTTTTATATGTATTTTAAATCAACCCATAAAGGATTGAAATATTTGAAATCTTGTGACTGAATGGCAAGGTTCACATCAACTCTAGTGTAGAGTCGTGTGTTTGATGTCAGAATGTAAACGTCACACAGGAAGAGATATAAAATAATTTTGTTGTTCAAAGTATTTTCAAAATTATAATAGAACAATAACATAATGGCGGGATGTTTAAAAGTACAGAGCCACGTCATATGTACCAAAGAAACACAAAAAGTCACACGTACAAAACACACAAGCAAAAATGAAAGATAATACAAACAACACATTGACGGGATGTATAAGTACCGAACCATGTCAAATGGATAACACCGAAAGCAGACCAAACAGTAAAAGTAATATTAATTATAGAACAAAGACAAATAAAAGAACAATATAAAACGTTATTAAGATGATAAACAACGTCAGTACGCAGAATCTATACACCAAGACCATCATGTATTATTTGTGGAGTTGATACGGCGTATTTATCAACAAGGTCTTGAGAAATGAGATAGGAAAAACATTTACAAAAGTTGTAAAATGTGAAGACATGGCTGTACTAAGAAACATTTCTCTGGAATGAGATATTGAATAAAGATTTCAAACCGCGTATAAAAAAAAAAATGTCTTTATAAAGTGAAGAAGAAGTAGTATTTACTTATTTTCTTTCAACACAAATAAAGTTAAGTGACTTTATATTCCACTGGTTATTTACACGTACATGTAATGCTATTATTATATTGTACTGAAATAAGTGCTTGTAATCAAATCATAATTTTCTACATACCTTTATAAACGAAGGAATATTTCGAATCAATGTTGTCTATGCAATTACTTATATTATGGGAACTACTTTTAATTTGATGACAAAAACAGTTTTCTGTTGACTCCTGCAATTATATTACATATCGTACTTAATATATAGGATTACCCCCCCCCCCCCCCCCTTCTCATCGTCCCCTAAAATTAAAAAAAAAAACATTCAGTTATAAAATGGTAACTTGGATATTCAAATTTGAATTTGTGATTGAAGAATGAAATTCAAATTCTGAGATAATACAAAAATAGTGATAAAACATTCCATATTCAGTGGATTCATTATAATTATTCTTTGAACACCAATTTTCAAAGAATTCGTGGATACAGGAAAACCACGAATTTCAATATTCAACGAAATAAAATTTCAATAACTTGATATGCTGTTATTTGACAGACACACATCGTTTTCAATATAATGAAATTTTATCCGACTGTCATACAAGTGAGAGGTTTAGCTAGCTATAAAACCAGGTTTAATCCACCATTGTCTACATACGAAAATGCCTGTACCAAGTCAGGAATATGACAGTTGCTATCCACTCGTTGACGTGTTTGAGCTTTTGATTTTTCCGTTTTGAATTTTCCTCGGAGTTCAGTATTTTAGTGATTGTACTTTGTACAGATATATAATGCGGCAGGGTTAATTGTAGGTTAAAGCTTTCATGTGGTCTGTTCTAAAAGATTGGATACAATTCTATAATGACCGATCAACTGTGTCGTCTCTATTTTAAACAAATCTATAACATATATGTATTTGGGAAACTGGTGTTGCACACTATTTAGCATAAAAATAAAAGTATCAATCAGAGATCAAATCAAGTGGAGGTAAGAAATTATGGACACCTAGCCTATAACAATGAGCAAAAACCAAACGATATTGTCGCTGTAATGGCCATCGATATAAAAAAATTGACACAATTCAATTAAGAAAAGAACGGCCTAGACTATAACTCCTTTACCTGTGACAGTGGGTTTACAGCACAAAATAAGAACAAATTGTAAAATTCAGTGGAAAAACTTATTATAACTAATGGATCGCTACGATTCACAAAAACAACTAACACGAAAGCAAAAGACACAAAGCTGAGTACATGAAAAAAAAAAAAAGAGCAATTTCTTTTAATATCGATTGCCGTACGTCATTCATGGAAGAGACCATATGGAAAATTTTAAACGCAATACACCAAGACTTGATTTTGTGCAATGCCAAAAAAAAAAAACCCCAAACTATTCAAAATTTGAACGTAGAAAAAAAAAAAAAAAGCACAAACCAATCAGTTTCACTTTTTAAACGTAACTGCACATCTGTTAGACAAAACAGTGATATTTACCGAATAAGACATATCAACTGGTTCTTACTTACAAGAGCAGCACCTGAGATTTGCACTCAGTTATTGGTAGTTTTCGTGTTCAGCAATCCTTAGTGTTTTTTATGTTTCGTGTTCTGTACTGTTGTGTGTCTGTTAATCTTTTTCATTTTTAGCCATGGCATTGTCAATTTCTTTTTTTAACTTATTGAATGTCCGTCTGGTATAGTTTGCCTCTTTATATATACCACTAGGACAATGAAGGAATAGCCAACATAACATCATCATCGCGGAAATAAAAACTGACAATACAAGAAAAGAACATTCCTCCCGTTCACCATACAATATTATATGAATAGATTACAAAACATACGCATAAAAATGTTGAAAGGGATACTTGCATTAGCCATTTGTTTTTGATGTGTATGTCTTTTATTTTTTTCTTTTGCTTTTGGATTGTCATACTTCATTTTGTTGAGGTTTGTAACGTATTTGTTGTTGTTCTCTGTAAATGTTATTGAGTCATATAAAAAATAATAACATAAATAGCCAGAAAATTCACATTTGAAGAAATTAAATACTCACACTGTAACCAAAGAACTGATACGAGACACATTGTTTTTGGCATAATACAATTGATGGACTTTTCTTAATTTCCTGTCCGTCTGGTACTGAATAACAACCTGTTTAAAACACATTGACCATTACATCGTAATAATCAACCAATAACATGTATGTGATTTGTAGCAAATAATGCAATGCTTTGATTAATGTAGAAGTAAAGATACAATAGAGTACAATAGTCCGGAGATTTTCGATTTTCGCGTCTTCAACTTTCAATAACATAGGTTGGCGCAATCATTTGTATGAAAGCTGTTCCATTAGAGACGGAAGAAGTGTAAATCTTTTTTCAATAATTTACAAAGAAAATATACATGATGTAACATGTTTGCTAAGATATAGTTCGCATGAAATAGTCCATGAGTTCTTAGGTATAGAACTACTTATTTGGCCCGGTCAGAAAGAACAAACAAGAAAGTAGCACATATTTTAAACATAATAATTCCTATGCATAGCTGTAACAATAAGTTAAATAAAAGGGTTATCTTGGTATCTTATTAGACTTTAGGACGAAGAACCATTGTCAAAGTTTCTATTGAACAGTAAAAAAATTCTGAAATTAAGATAGGAAAATTTGTCCTCTTGCTCATTTTAGAATTGTTGTTCTTCCAAACTTAAAGGATCAAGGGCGCTCTTATATGAAGTGGAAGGTATATTGATATTTTGAGCACAAGTCAGAATAAGGTTTTGACAATAACTATTGTTCTATCTAAATCTTAAATAAAACATAGCTATGTATGCTTGAAGTTGTAGTAATTACTGTTTAGTCTTAATTATTCGTGGTATACCAATTTTTGTTGATTTTGTGTTAACAGGTGAACCACGAATTTAAATCTTCAATGAAGTACAGATTTGTTATATGTTTGAATGCAGAACTTATTGAAACCACGAAATCAGATATTCACGAACATACAAAGCTTCCTCAATCCACGAACATTGATACACATGAAAAATAATGAATCCACATTAAACATTAAAATCAATGGGCTACGAAATAGTAGTGTTATTTCTAAACGCTATCCTAACATACCTAAACATTTTAAACAATATTTCTGATCGAAAACTGTTACTAATATTAAAGAATTTCGCATCTGTTTATATCTATGTGCTAAAAGATATGATCCCTTTTTTTTATGTCCGAGTGTATCTTTGTTTGTATGATTATTGAACTATGGATTAAATTAAAGTGATCAGAAAGTTGCGCATTGCGTTGCAAATAAATCAAAACATTAACACGGTTAACATAGGTACTAAATAAAAATGTTCAAGTTCTTTGTTCACTACATATTTAAAGGATTTTGTTTTGTTTTGGGGTAGACGTAAAAAAGTTAACATTTCAAAGACTGCACTAAGTTTAAATACATATACATAATATAGATGGCAAAAAATTGTTTTCAACATTATGATGAAAACTACCCATTTTTGTCTAAATAAAGTAGTACAAGTTCAAATAATATTTAAGATAGTTAAGTAATTACACTAATTAAGCCAGAAATCAAAATTCCCTTCTCCAGCGTTTGTTGTAAAAGTCATTGCCATTTGGATACATGCAAACATATATGAAACTGAACATTCTGTTTTATTATCATTATTTGATTCTTACACGACTTCCTTCAAACACGTTGAGAACATATCCGCGGTAAAATGCAAATATATTGCATGTTAGCTGATCAACATCGTCGCATTTTGTATTGGCTATAATTATTTACTCCCCATGTCGTAGGTAGTTATAATTAACCACAGCAACCTGAACAAACGATGGTACGAATTAGTTAACCATATCAATGTATTTGATTTAATAATTTTTAATAATTTGCAATGCAATAGGCTATCACTTGTGGTAAAATATTTATCATAAAGGTCAATCCATGGAAAAACACCATACATTCAAGCCCCATTGAATAATTTTTAATTATCGCAATTATTGGTAATATTGGCTTGGCTTTCCATAATTTCTTTTAAAGCTTTCGATAACTTTATATAGTAATTCATTAGGTGAATTGAAAAAACTGCACCTCATTTGTATATTATGCATGTTACAACTGTCCGGATTCCTATTTTGAAATTAACATGGTTAATTTATCCTACATTCAAATTGACACACTTTACGTACCCATACTTTCAATCCATGGTGTAGCTATATGGTAAATAGCCATTCCAATCCAAAATTCTTTTTCTTGCAGCACGGCAATATTCGTCAACACCTTTTCGTCAAACTCTAAACCAATTTTGCTACATATTTCAGAAGCAGCTTTCCAGGTTTTTCTGTCTGTGTGATATGCTTGATCAGATTGTAAGCTATATGCTAAAAAAAAATATATCTCTATGCCGATATGCAACGAGACTGTGAGGTGCATTATCTATTAAATCCATGGTTAACGATTCGATTGATACACACTCAAACGTTTATCCAAATAACAAAAAGTCTAAACTAAATAATTAACAATGCATGGACTCGATAATATGTATCAATATTTCGAATGTAATTTAGTCTTGATGACACCAACAGACTGAATTTTCTTTTGATAGTTGAACAGGCTTAGTACATGCGTATCCCACCGTAACCCAGCTTAAATAAGGAGATACATGGAAGGTCACATGAGTACATATTCAAAGAGGATGAATAAATCAGCATTATCTTGATCCTTTCTTGACAAACATACACGATTTTATATCGACATTCAGCTTTCGTTAATATTTTAAACTAAATCGGTGCTAACGCTCTTATAAAGATTATTAAATTTTGTTATTATGAATCTGTATGTTCATAAATGTTTGTCTATTCAATAAATACCATTGTCTCTTTCCAAGGCCAACGTTAAAGATACAAACAGTTGTTAATGTGTTAACTGCTAATTATATAAGTACACTATTATGTGTATCAAAATAGCATACATAGCAAAGATGTACTAAGTTGCTGTATACCATGTGTATTCCGTAATACAATGTAAAAGAAATATGTAAAAAGATTACTCAAGCTAACTTTTGCGAAGGGTCAAACTCAAAAGAACTACTGTACTTAGAACCGAGACTAGTTTTAAACCCTCTATTTATATAAGACACATATTTAAGTCCTACATTTAAAACTAGTTTCACAATGTTCACATACGGGTTCTTTTCATTTTAATTCGATCTATATCTGTTAGATTACTCCACAGCAATTATGCATGTTAAAGCGACTAAGAATGATATGTTAGTCTATTTTTTTTTACACATATGCTTATCTAAAAAGCAAAAAACAGATCCAGAGTTCAATGTTGAAGGCCGTACGATGACCTATAGTTGTTAATATCTGTTTTATTTGGTCTCTTGTGAAGAGTTGTCTCATTGGCAATCATACCACATCTTCTTTGTATATTGAAATTTGGTGCAAATGAAATTGAGATCTTGAGGCGGAACCAACGTGAACTTGCAGTTGCATAACATAAGAAGTAGAAGTTGTTTATAGAAATAAAATAACATATAAATTATAGAAGGAACATTCATGTTTTTTATTGAAAGAAACATATATGGGCACATTTAAAGGGCTGTTGAAGCCCGATTTCGCCTGTGGGACTTTTCGCTGTGTTAAAGACACATCGGTGGCCTTTGGCTGATTTCTATTCTTTTACCAGGTTGTCGTCTATTTGACACATTTTCCGTTTCTATTCTTTATTTATTGGTATTAGTCAAAAGATGTGAAATTTACGACAGATCAGTAGCAATCAGGCATCATGAAAACAATAAGATATATTGAGTTAAAAATGTACAAATTCAGGTGACAATTAAAAACAAGCGTTGTATGAATGAAGGCACATACACAAGTCTGGGAAACATGTGTTTTATTCATTAGTTGTCCTCTACTTTGAACTAGCTTTGTATAAGCTCATTAAAATCATCTTTTTTTCAGGAATTAAGAAAGCATTTCCTTATCTTTGTAACTGATATATTTATATTTCTAACTTTGTTTGTATTTATTAGCAAATATGGCGTACGTTATTTTCGATGCCTATTACAAATAACGTTCATTTTCCAGAAAGCATTGAAAACACCGACGCTACGTATACGAAAGTTATGAACTAATACGTGTAGCGTACTTTATTTGTAATGAAAAGTGAATTTATTTAAAGTAGCATATTAAATGAACACAAAAAAATGAACATTACTAGATCTATATTTCATTGGTAGATACCCATATATATTATCCTAAGATATGGTTTATTGTGAAGGTTAGAATACAAAGCAGTTGTTATCATGTAGAACCATACACTTCCAAGCAGGAAACACTTTTCTTATTAACTGTGAAGTAGCAATACAAAAATACCAGGCTGAAGGGACAACATTAATGATTACAGTAATAGAAACAAACGTTCGATATGCTAAGTGCCAAACAAGAAGTTGCTGAATAACCCATATACAATATACAGAGAAATAATAAATACTCGTTTTGTAACTGACTAATATGACCGATATTTATCACGTGTACAGCTATTGAAATTGGTAAAAAATATTTCCGAGTATATATTGACATTGATTTATAATTTTCGTTATGTTTATCTTACGTTTTGTAAATACTAAACCATAATTTAGTTAAAAAAGTCTGTCTTTTGCTTAGTAATACAAAAAAATAACAGATGAAGAATCATTTCATTAGGTTTAAACATATACATGCATCTATAATTTTTTGTCGTAAACAGGAAAATGAACTGTGAATCAAAGAATTATAGTGAAATCTTTCAGAAAACTTTATTCACGAGAGTATTTATCCTACATATTTCAATAAAATGTATAAAAAAGTTTGTTTTCATTATGTCACCGATATCAATAACAACATAAATAAAGGCCATTGACTAATTATTGATATTGAGACCTTTGTGACACTATCGTGTTGAAATGACAGTAAAAAAAATCGTTACTTACCATTTACAGATTGTATATCTATAACAAATACCAGTAGGATAGTCCACAGCAGCATGTCTTTTTCCTTTTCCTTTTCAAACTATAGCAACACAACAAGGAAGTAAAGCTGATATATTAAGGTGAATACAACCTTTTAAAAGTCGGTTGTTTATGATGTCGTGTTTACAAAAGATAACACATTACGGAAGTTGAATAGTTTGTCAATGGTTTCCCTTGTATGTTATATATTTCATTCACTAAAACTACTGAAGCATACTTATTGCTTTGTATTGCATTGATATAATTCTTGTAATATCCTTTGATTATTAGCCACACAAAAAATTTTGATTTCACAAAATCATGCCAGGCAGAATGACTCATAAATAATTACACTCCATATGTATATGGAAGTTTTATGCATGCATGGCAATTCATGGTGCATGTGACATTAGGTTAATATGTGTTAGTTAATGTAAACCAACTTATTTTTGCGGATACATTATTTCGCGTTTATCCCTTTCTAGTTCATTTCGCGGCGATTTAATTTCGGGATTCTCAAATTTCTTCATGTAGATAATTAAGGAAAAATCCAAGTTTTACATATTCGCGACGATTTATATTCGCGTTATTTTTCTACTCGCGAAAAACGCGAAAAATAAATCGCTCGCGAAAATAAGCTGGTTTACAGTATTGCTTTGTAATGGCTTAAGGTGAATTTTTGCAAATAACACTACTTGCCTGACATTATTGAATATTTTTTGGATACTTGTTACCATCAAGTTATGGTTGAAACTTGCAAACAGGTACAAGTACTTATCGTCCTTCCCTATGCCTATATCACCCTGGTCAGTCGCTCTTTTATTCTCGTATCACAGCTTTGAGACAAGACAAGACATTATCAGTTACGTCACAATGTCTGAGGAGAAGTTATCAGCGACGTGACAATGTGACAGGAGACATTATCAACCTTAATTATTTTCGTCAAGCGTAAAACTGTCTTAGGGAGGGGAAAAAGACCATTAATAGAACTATAAACAGGTAATCGGGTTTTATTCGTATAGATATCGTAAAATATCAGCCCCTCGATCCAATATGAAGCTCACTCGCCAAAAAAGATCACATTGTGTAACCCGATAATCTATACATATCTGTATAAAAGTGTTTGATGATATTTTTTACTGGTATTCCAAACAATATACACTAGACCTCTTTTTTACGTAACCGCCTCGTTTGTCTCGTGTTAACCTCGAGTTCGGGAGGTTGTTGGTTCGATCTCCGGCAGAGTCAAACCACAAGACTTAAAATTGAGTATTGACTGCTTCTCCTCTTAACTCACAGTATTTAATAGTAGAGAATGTGCCCGGATCGTCATGTGGACAAGTATCTTTTGAACTTGCGCTCAGTGTGTATGTCCAGTACAAAAAGTGGTTATAATCATATCACATTATCATGTTCTCGTCCTGAATATGTATTTTATCTGTCACTAGACATTTTAAAAGAGCCATCAATTCTTCTTTTTCTCCTGAACATGCATTCCATCTAAAACAAATGAAGACACATATGATATCTTACTTTAAAACATAAAAAAAATAATGGCCAACAACAGGTATCGATAAAATAGCAACAACTCATCGCTGATTTATTAGCATATTAAATCTAAATTTATATACTAAATTGAAAAAAAGTGGTATGAGGCAACTCTCTAGTAGATTATATGGCTTGTTGCGTGAAATGTATATTTTCCAATATCTTTTGATGTTTTACTTATGTAGAACCGGAATTAATTCTTTCAGAAAAAGAAAGTATGAGTATATATATATATTTATCGCTATTTTACGAAATTTTATTTTGATCTTGCTGACTGATAATTTCCTTTCTCTACGGAGTTGAGTGATATGAAAAATTATCGCTAGAAACTAAGGGGGCACGTTGAGTTGTCAATGAAATTGACATGCAATTGAAAACGTCGTCATAGATAAAATAGCGACAAACAGATTATCCTTGGTCATCTCAACTCGATTGCGTTTCTCACTTTCGGCGTACCGGCTCAAGCGAGAAAATCAATTTCGTTGAGATGATCAACGATAATCTATAAATATATATATATATTGTATAAAATACTTGCATTGAGAAAACTTGGAACGAATACTTTTATGACATGCTATTTAATATTAGACATGTTAGATAAATAACTTTTGTTGACAATTGAGTCTATAGTTGAGACATTTAAATTAGGGACCATCTCAAAAGAACAAAATTATTATTATTGATTTACACGTTACAGTAACAACTTTATTAATTGCTATTCAAGCGCGGGTCCAGCCAATTGATAAGGGGAATTCCAACTTTAGAACACCATGAAATGTTCACATTATTAAATAGTAAAAAAAAAAAAAAAACAAAAAAAAAAAAAAGGAAAAAAGTTGCAGCTCCTTCTCCTAGAATTCCCCCATCCAGGGTCCGCCAATGCTACCTCACTCGATGAAAATGTTTTGCAGTTCAGAGAAAAGACTCAAAGTACATACCATGAATTTGAACGTCTGTATTATATTGATAGTCTTTTTTTTTTATGACAAAGCGATATATTAACTAAAACAAACGAGTCATATACCAGGATATTTTGTTATTTTTAATTGGAATCAGAATCAGATTCTTAGTCACTGCCAAAAAGCCCTTAAATATTTTGGCACTTGCCTCCTTATGAATCGGTCATAAGCCAACTGGTTTTTCCGGACAAGTTCCATGGTTCTTGGCTTTTCCCCTTTCCCTTTGGCTATTTCTTATCAGTTTTAGATTTTTTCGGAGGCGGTGGTACAATGTAGATCATCATCTTCAGAGAACAGTTTTATTCCGGACTCAGACATATGCACTGTATTCACACAAAGGTTTTGATTGACAACCAAAATCACATACGACTAGTAGGCAGCGGTATCCTTGGTCATCAAATTCATGCACAACAATTCAACTCGATGCCAGAAATAGGATACGGACTTGATTTCCCAGAGATTCTTTTTATATTACCGGATAACATATAAGAGACCGTTCTAATGTCGAACACATGATATTCGCAGACTAAAATGTTATAAAGTACTTGGTACAATGTGGCGTCATCCGCGCTGGAGAATAACTCAGATTGTTAAACTTTGCGCTGGTTTGGTAGAAAGAGGGTACAATTTAATTGCCTCAAAATAATAAAATCCTAACTTTAACATGTTTCATTTGGGTAAACGTAATGAATTACATTAACAAGAGAAAAAAAGCAATACTTCTTTTGAGACGACCCCTTTAAATTGTTTATAATCTCTCGACTCTCGTTTGTTGTTTGTCAAAAGTATTCATTTATCTAACACGTCTAATGACAGACTGTCCATCGATCGCGTTTATGCGACCATTATTTTAACTTATGTCAGGAAACCTGAATCCAATGAATTGTAAAATTTATTTCACTTTAAGAACAATCACCAATGAGCCGGGATATAGCAAAAGTATAATGAACATACTCGTAATATTTCGCCTATCTAAAAGTTCAGATAACTAATTCAATTCACTTGATTTGTTGAAAAGTGTAATGCAAAGGGTTCTGCAAAACGTGGTAACGAATTTTAAAATTCGCAATCTCGTAATAAGAGATTAAGAAATCAGAAATAAATAAAGAGCTGCGTCTAGAGCAAATAACACGCCCGTCTTCTTTTAGATCGTTTTTATGCTTTAAATGAATGTATATAATCGATAAGAAAAACTGTGAGCACTGATCAAAAGCACCCCCCCCCCCCCCCCCAAAAAAAAAAAACAACAAAAAAACATCCCAAATTAAAAGAAGACGTGACACACAGAGGAACTCATTGGCATAAAACATGTATAATTCGGCACTATGAAGGCTTCCTCAAATTTGAATATGGTTGTGGTTTCCTTTTTTGAACGAATAAAACTCAATAACCGTCCAAAGTAATATGTATATATAGTATTCGACGGTTTTTAAACAAAATAAAAGTTTTAAAACTCAGCAATGTGATATCAGAAATTTATAAGAAAAAAGGGAGCGTATTTGAATAGATATAAACAAGTCACCAAAAATTCATGAAACTTCTCAAAGAGTTTTTAAGTGATTGTCCGAGAACTGGAAACCCCCCTTTTTTAGGAATAGACCAAAAACTTCAAAACTCAAAATTGAAATGTTTAAAAATCAAAGTGGAACTTATGTCAATATATATAAACATTTCACCAAAGTTTTATGAAAATTGCATAAAGCATTTTTGAGTATTAGTCAGAAAACTACAAAATGCCCCATTCATTTATGAATAAAATCCCATCACTCGGAAACTTAAAATCTCAAATGCACAGCAATCGAAAGGGAGCTTATGTCATTAGATATTCAAAACAATTCACCAAAGTTTCATGAAAATTGTTGAAAGCATGTTTGAGCTATTGTCCGAAGTGTTGACGGTAGACAGACGGACACACAGACGGACGGACAACGGTTTACAATAATACGTCCAGTAAACGGGAGTACAAAAAATGACGAGTTTATATTAATTCTTAAAGACTTTAGTTCGTGTTTTCTAGTGATTGTTGATTTAATATAACCGTATTTTCGAATATAACAATTGACTCAACACTTTGAAATTCATTTACTAAAAATTTAATTTTATAACGAATTGCACATATTTTTAATGAAAAAAATTCATAATAACGAAATTGAACGTTATGAGAAATTAACTCCGTTTCTTGATAGATTCTAATTAGATTTCAAAATGTGTATACGAGGTATGCGTCTATCGTTGAAGACAAATGCAAACTTGGAAATGTTTCTTGATTCTTTTATGATATCTCTGACTGTGTTTATAACCTTCTTATCAATTTGAAATTAATAGGTTAATAAGTTGAACGTGTTTGTAAGGAATGTTTACGCTAACAATTTCAAAACAGTATAACGGTCATGTCAGGTTAGATTACTTAATGGGAGGTCAGAGTATTAACTTGATAAAAGCTGTTAGCTGTAACAGATACACCAAAATTAATAATCTCTGGTTTAGCAATACACCAATGTCATAGGTTTACTGCAATGTTTATATTTAGTACATGGTTGCACTTTTCATTTCTACAAAATTTAGTTGAAAATCATTTTTTTTTTGTTCAGATTAAACAAATGCAGCTTTCGAATAATCAATTATAATTGTTACAGGGATCATCATAAATAGTTCTTTCATCAAAACTAAATACTGGTATTATAATTTGTCTTAGAATAATTCATCCATATCTTTAATTCCAAAATACTAGACTTTAAACAGTTTACAATTTCATGTATTTAGAAAAAATGAATGGTTCTGATTGTGGTCTAAGGATCATGCATCATTTCCTTATAGTCTTCTAGTATTGTATTCAACTATCTATCATGAAATACGTTAAAATTTCGTTTAACAAAACGCCTTTTGGAAAAAAGTGTTCTGATTTTCACAACCATGTAAAAATGAGATTGAGCAAGTAACTGTTCAATCATTCTTGTAAATACTTTCGGTAATTTTAATTTAGAACTATATTTTAAAACAATTATTTTCAGATATTATCACATTCAACTGGCCGAATGACAATTGACATGTATGAAACAAGGTCACATTAGCGGTTAGGTGAATAAATGACTAAAGGTGTACACTCCACTCAAAGTTTTAGAGAAAACTTGACAGTAAAAATTAATGATCGCTTGTTGATTGATTAATGTCCAGTTGCAAATATTTCATGCAATGACACACGCACATGTATGTGTAAACACTGAATGTATCCATGCCTCTTTATTTAATACAAAATGTATCTTTATAGTAGCATGTATCATGCTTGTACGTTGAAAGTGGCTTCAGTGACAATAAAAATGTGTGGGCGTTAAATTCAGCAGAAGAAGTTACTACACAGAAAGACAGCAGTGCATTATATGTTTTATTGTGTTGACCTACAAATATCAAAACCTGTTATCATTTACTTGAACGACACGGATACGTGGGATGTATTTAATGAAGAAAAAACTACATTTTCACGATTCAGATAGAGAAAAATGGAAAAAAATCTTTAGATGTTTTACAAAGATGGTAGCCTTGGAATATTGCAGGTAAATATCTAACTTGTTTTCTATTATATAGAAGAAGACAAAAACCCGAATGAAATGACTCCGTGTCATGCGTGTGCAGTTTATATAATGAACACATATCATATACATGATACATACAATAGACCTTTATTTTACTGAAGTGCATTCAGATCCTAATCCAGCTTTGATTCCTAATTAATCATGCTGATAATATTAAACACGTAACAAAATAATGGATATTTTATTTGAAAATTTATCATACTTCTGAATATATTTACTTCTTTATCAAGACTCTTTTTAATCTACATATACGCATATTAATCAAACATATATGAAATATTGATGAACATGTTCGTTACAGCGAAGCTTTTGTTCTCGACCGAGCTGAAGGCTAGACCGACAATAAACTGTTCGCAGGTTTGAAAACTGCGTTGCCATCCTCGCAGATATGAGTGATTTCTTCAATAATGCCAATGCTTTTTTAATTCTACATACAGGTAACTTTGTATTTTAATGTGTTTGTTTTTTTTTTTGTATTTTTTAAACCATACAAGAAGTTAAATAAATAAATTATTTCTCTACTGAAAGATAAGCCACATGTTATTATGCACCTTATTGAACAAATTGCTACTCTCAGCCATATGATAATTAAATTGACACCTTTTATTCGCTAATTAAAACACATCTTGCAAAATGTACATAAAGTATAAAAATGAATAAAAGCAATCAATCATATTAGTTACAGTTGCGCACACAACGATCGCCTTATGAGTAATGCAATATGTATTTCACGTTTGTATTAAGAGTGTGGTTTTCTTTGTATCTTTTTTTACATATTTTTTTAATTTTGTTCATGTTAGATTTTTAAATCTCTAAACAAGTTGCATCTTTGTACACTACAGATAATTGGGGAAAATGAAAGACGCAAAACTATTTTCTTCCAGGATTTCAACATCCCAGAATCGGCGTATAGAGAGGAGATCATGGCAATGCTATTTTCAAGGACAGCATTTTACAAGCTTTGACGACAATTAACGGTAAGATAAAGTATTTTAAAATAAAAAAATTAGGAGTGCGAATGATGGTTTTTTTACTGCAGACACACCCATGATTTCTGTATTTAGTCTAGTTTAGTTTAAACATATTTTATTTGCTCAAAGCGAACAGGATCATACATAAGTAAAACATACTTATAAAGTATTCTCCACAATACAATATATATAACAATTCAAAATGAACGTGAGCATGCATTATCTACTATAAACAACATAAATATTACTAAACTATACTGAAAAAAGAAGAGGGAATGAAGAAAGAACGACAGAGATTAGGATGATGGTGATAATGATGATGATGTGCGTTTTACCTATGTTGATACTATACTACGAGGAATCGTTTTGATCTCTTTATAAAATTGAATACTTGTTTAACAATTTGCACATTTTGATCATAGGAAATAGTTTCTTTTCCAAAAACCAATAGTTTTAAGTCCTAATCGCAGCCTTCGGGAAGCCAGCTGAGACTATTAAATGAATAGCCCTTTCATTTAGATAGAAAGGACAATCAAAGAAAAAATGGTGCTTGTCCTCAATATCCAAACCACATTTACAGGTTGGATCAGATATAATGTTAGCTCTAAACAAGTCACAATTCAAGAAGGATGCCAAACATCTAAATTGGGTTCAGATTATATTAAATTTTCTTGGACCATATATATAATATTGAGATTGATTCTCATTTCGAATGTCGTATTTTTTTAATTCTACTTTGAAGTTTAATAACGAGTCTCTATTTAAAACTGACATGTTCAGATTATTCCAATGTTTAATTGTTGATGGGATAAATGATTGGAAAGTCAGTGTTAGCCTGCAAAATAGAAAAATAATATCTTGTCCATTATGCAAGGGATATTAGAAATACTGACCCAAAAATAAGTTTTCCCATATAGCATTTAAAAGCAGGGATGACATTGAAAAAAAAATAGACGTTGAACTTGAATACTTTGTCAGACTAAAAACATGTATGTGTATGGTTTCCGTATATGGACAAACACCTGATTTGTGCAAAGTTATGGTCCTTTAACTTTTTGTGTCATGCATGAAGATATTGACTTCATATTTGTTATATAGTCTACACTATGACAAGTTGTAGATCAAGTTAGCATTTTGTTCCAGTACAATGCGTTTTTAACCGGTAGTGGACTGTGTATTGCCAGACAATACTCACATAATCCTGTTCAATTTGTCATGTTATACATCCAAAACTGCCAACAAAAACCTAGGCAGATGTATTTAAATGTCCATCTTAGTATGGTACTTGCGCAATTAAGTTTACATGCAAATTAAAGGAAATCAGAAATATAGGAACCCCAATTCATACGTACATAACATGGACCGTCGAAAATTAATGGAACAATTTGCCAGATATGTACCTACAAATAAAGACGATTTAATACCAAGCAGGACATGGATTCAATAAATTATTGATAGATATTTGTCCGCTTCTTGTATAAATAAAGACGAAACGCTATGAAATAGGTTCTTAACCCACAAGCTGATCGGTTGCTAGCATGCTCTCCGAAAATAAGGATGGTGGTTAAAAAAATATAAGACAAAATGATCTTGGATCACAAATGTTCGACCAACGTGTGTTCCCTTTCCACCAACAATCATAAAAGTTCTTAAAACAGTATAGTCCGTTTAAAGCACTGTTGGTGTTACACACATTAAAACTTATTGCTTTGACAAATTTCATAAAAAAATATTTGTGATTACCGTCGGGTGAATCTTGAATTAATCATCAATTGAATATTTTGATAGTCTTTAATTATATTCGAAATAAGATGATTGCTTGATTAATTGTTGCTTGCTTTACATCCAGTGGTGAATATTTCAGGCGAAAACAAATTAAGAATGAATACAATAGTTTGGTCCTTTAATAGGGTTCGTCCGGTATAAAGATCGGAAAATTTCACCGGATATAAGTATATGATTCAAAGGGACGGGCCATCTACAGACCCTTCAAAAGGTTGCTGCAATAGTTATTTAAAGTCAGCATGCCGACCGGACGTGGCTGCGTATTTATGCATCCCGCACAGCAAAACATATGCCCTTCTTTAGAAAGGCTTTTACTGTCGGAACGAGAGTGTATTGTTCTTAGATGTCCCTCTGACAAAAGTATATTTTATAACACGGACAACTTTTCGAAAGTCCATATGATCACGGCATAGGTCTATCATTAAATAATAAATCACAAATTTTGAATGTTTGATCCGTATTACAAGGACTTCAAGAAATTACAGGACTAATGACTAACCATATCTTTGTCGTTTGGTCGTTATGGATAGTTGGTGAATTGGTAACTATAAAAAAATCATCTCTTATTCTGATAACGTTTAATTTGCTCAAATGAAACTGGTCATGCAAAAATAAACCCACTGTGACAAGTACAAAGAAAAAGGGAGAGAAACGTGTGTTAAGTCATCAAAAGTATCCAGCACATTTAGATACAAAATAGTCATGTATGTTTGATAAGATTAGTTTTTGATTGGTTTTAGGTATGAAACTGATACGTATTAATAAAGTGGTATTTCTACTATTCATTTCTGGGCAGTAAAGCATTTTGTAAAACTCAAGATTTCATTCATATGGCAAAATCAAAGGCACTTTATTTAAATCATTTGCACCACGTGCCTTTGTCCCTTTTGATCAAATTACTTCCCTTAGCTTTAGATTGAAAAGATAATTCATTATAGATTTGCGGATAATCCAGTCCTTTTCCGTCATGTATCTAAAACTAATGTATCTTTAAAAACTTCCTTTGGCGGATATTTACAAAAATGCTGTGTAATGCTAAGGGAAAATGCTTAAAATTTGACTTTTTACGAAATGGGAAGGTTGAAATCATCATGTTTTTAAAAGAATTTGGCCGAAAACTTAAGAAAGCAGGTAAGTTAAAAGTTATTTAACTTTAAAATTCAACTTACAAGGTGTTTCCCTATATGCGAACAAATCATAAACAATATCTTCTTGCATGTGTATTTCTGTTTTGAATCTTGCTATTTTACGATTTTACGTCATTTTATTTGATCTTATATAGCAATTACGCAATAATTACGCTTCCGATTTTTAAACTAAAAAGGCCGAAAGATTTCAGAGTAGACAATGTCCATTTGTACACGGACAGAAGCCTAAAAACATGTACAATTCACCTATATGCGAACAAATTGTTCATTCGACATAGGTATTTGCATATTGGCATTTTTATTAAAAGGGCTTATATAATCCTATTGTAATGGCTGCCGTCATGATAAGACAAAATGGCCGCTATGAAAATTAGCAAATTACCCAAAATTTTGCCATATGTGTTATATAAACATTCGTTTAAATGCTTAATTCTAGATGGGGAGTGAGTGACCTTAAACCTATTAACCAAGTTGCAGTGTCGGCTGTTGGGATATTATATTATATTACTTCACTGATAGAAAATAAACGGTTACTTTTGTGTTAGGCTGGGAAATGTTATAACATGCAGACAACTCTAAGAACTTGTAAAATGATGATGGTACATGTATTAAACATTTATATATTTACTTATTATTGTATATGTCACTCATCACACATTCCTCCTGAGCCCTAATTAATTTTTTTAGTGAATTTTGAAAACAAATATTCCTGTTAACTTTGTGCTTATCTAACTGATCTGCACATATTAGAACCATTTATTAGGACAGTTGCATGAAGTAAAGGTAATTATTTCTTTCATTTTAGGGACAATTAAACTATGGATGTGAAGTAAGCAGGCGGTTCGTTCTTCGTAATTCGATATTCAATATCCAACAGGCTGGCAGCAGTCGGTTCGATATTCACATTACAAAATCTTAGTTAAAAACAATAAATTATATTAAAAAAATGAAAGTCATAGATAAAAAGAGTAAAAAGATAAGTAGAAAATCGTTTTATGACCCCTACAAAAAGCTGTTGTAAATTCCCGTTGTACTCCAATCTAAACCTAAGAGCTAATTGCACATTTGTCTTCAATAAAGAAGATTTCCCTGAATAATATAATCTTCCATGTCTACGGAGGGCTTTCAGCTAAAAATCGTCAAAAATTCACGTAAAAAGGCGCGATGGCTAGACCCACCTGATCCCGTAATCTTCGCAGGTAGGTAAATGCTGTTCTAGAGTAAATCGGCTATCTATTCAAAGAAAAATCATCGAAATTTGAAATTATTTTGAATTTTAGTCCAGAACCTTTCATACCCTAAACTAATTATGATCATCCCTTATATCATCCAAAGTTTTAATTTCTGGTGTCTCGGAACTCCCCACCGCGTTACCATGATAACGGGCGACATTCAAAGATGGCGTGTAAACCTTCAACTTCAAGAGCCCGGTACACCCCAAAGAACTATATCAATGAATGAAAATAAAGTTGTATTTGGTTGACAAAGGTATTATCTTTCCTGTAATAGCTGTTTCTTTCTTTAAATTTGTCCTTTTATAATAAAAAATAACAGAAGTGACATACAAACCACCATGCAAACACCAAAAATCAACTTTCTTGTCAATTTTGAAGATGTTATATTCAGTTTAAAAACTAGAAACAGCAACCTTGGTATTCCAAGAATAAACATGCCAAGTTTTAAAGAGATCAATAAATATTAACGGGGTGTGCCAATGCGATCTTTATAAATGAATGATACTCAAGTCCTTTCGCGGCGACATTTCAACACTGAAATGATTCAGATCGATTATTCCCCTTAATTATATCAAAGTGCCGGGAAAGAAATAAACGACATTGTGATGGTTTTTGACTAGAAATGGACACATTAAAGATGTAAAACAATGTTATTTTTTTCATTTTTATACTTGAAGGTGTTCACGAATCTTGAGAAAAATCACGGTGCATACGAATGTCATGACGGAAAAATGGGGGATACTCTAACGTTATACTTTGTAAGATATTGTACGAGCTTTCGTAACCCCATGTTCATGTCTTACTCCACATATGTGCCGATTGTAAATAAAATTAACTTGGTTACTTTCTTAACTTCGATTCTCATATGGATTTTACGACTTTAAGATATGGAGATAACGAACGACAAAAAAGTCTTTCTAAAACAAAATGATTCTCCTGCATAAGAAAAAAAAGCCATATTTATAGTGCATGGAAGTATGAAGCCCCTTCTATCAAACTCATGTTTCATGAGAAATATTAATCTGCTTAGTCCTGATAAAGTTTTTTTCAAAGTTTTTTTTTTTAAACAGTTTTAAATAGATAGTATGCTACAGCTATGTTCATTTGTTGAACATGCATCATTCATTCATTGCAGTCTCTTGAATAGTAAATTATTAAATTTTAAAAACAGGTCCATGCATTGATCCAGAAAAAATTAAATACTAGGTCATGTACATGATGTAGGTTAATACAGTATGAACTTATTTTCTATTGTTATAGAAAAAAAATAAAATAAGAGATTTTCTTTAAGAGATGAAACTATTTGTTTATTCAATTCATGTGAAAGCCATTACTTCTTCAAGAGTACATTATGAGTATTATTTGACTATTAAATACATAGTGTCTATTTCAAAAGTTTCATAAAAACTATGATAACTTTTCATTCATTTCAGATAGTTTTCTCAAACTTAATACCAAAAGTATTGTATATGTCACATTCAACTGAAAATCCTTATCATAATGCATACAATACTTTCTTGTGGTTTTCCGTGATCCATAATAAATGTAGGAATATATCATAATGCTGATTTTCATATGTTTATGTTGTACTGGAAATTCTTTATTCCTAAACTTGTCTTTTATTTCACATATTTTATGCAAAGAATATTCCTATATAAATGTAATATATTGTGAATTACAATATATATATATGCCAGTAAGTACATGCAGTTATATTACCAGCCTGAATTATAATTCTCACTCAATTCACAGTTTTATGAATATATCCAAAATTATCGCAATAACTGGCATATAATGAATAATGATATGACCATTTCCTTTTGTGTGCTGATCTTACAAGAAAGAAGTGCACAGTCATTTACTTTGGTGTAATACTTTTATTTCTTTGTCTTCAATGTTCCAGAGTCAGTTTTAACAGTAATGTAATCCTTCCTTTTGTTGTCATACTGAAAATGTTTTTATTCCAAAAGTGACATGTGACATTGGCATGGGTTATTTCATATTCAGCACTGTTATAGTTTTGTTAGATGTTCTCAAGCGTTTATCTTGAAACCATTCATTTCACTTTTTTGTATGCATAGATCTTAAACTATTCCCATATATGGTTATGAATTATCTGACAATTTCCTTGTGTGTGTTGATCTTTAAAAGAAACAAGTGGTTACTCTTTTTCTCTGATTACCTGTTCCAATTTCAGTTAGTAAAAACTTGTATAACACCATTGCCTCCAAGTCATCTTAATACAGATACTGAAAAAAAAATATGTAAACATTTAGTGACATTTTAAAGTTATTGGTATTCATGTTATGATACAAATAGAAAACTTCAGTC
This sequence comes from Mytilus californianus, assembly GCF_021869535.1. NCBI lineage: Eukaryota > Metazoa > Mollusca > Bivalvia > Mytilida > Mytilidae > Mytilus > Mytilus californianus. Next base: position 1,450,215 of record NW_026262695.1, on the reverse strand, counting down.
AAAATTGTGTGTTCCTAAATCATGTTAATATTATTGAATTAAAAGTAAACTTGACAAAAAATTCTACCTTGATTTAAAATGAACTTTTAATTTATGAATTTTCTGTAAAAGTACAATACAGTTTGTAAGCACAACTTACTTCAACTGATATTTACCCATCACAATGCTTTACCAATCTGTAATTAATATGACTTAATCAATATTGAGTGGATGTGACTCAATACAACAGACAACTTACATATACACCTAACCTGAGGATCTGGATGGTGTTTACAGAATAGATAATGATCATTATGGGCAAAAAGTGCAGAATAAAGGGCTAACAAATTAAAGAATAAGAAATTACTAATAATAAAAGAGAATAATGGGGTGTTAAAACACAAGGAATAGAGAATAATGAGCAAAATAGATAAAGAATATAGGAAATGGTATACAAAAAGAATAAAGAACTGAAGGACTCCCAGCAAGACTCATACATTATAATATTAATACTGTTACATTGTGTAGACCTCAAATTTGATAATATAGAAACTACACTCTTTAGGCTTTAACATGTCAACTTATATGTGCTAGGTGTAAATCAGTCTGCAAAAGAAGTTACAATAAATACTGGAAAGATTCAAACTAATTAATGTGAATTGTTTTAAAACATGCTTGTCAAGATTTGAAAAGATCTACACAAAGAAACATAGACTTCAGATACACAATTTTATAGTGAATCAATATTACAAATACACATTTTATATAATCTAATGACTATAAACATAAGAAAAATGAACAAATTCATAAAGACAAAAATTTAAATGTACACTAAAAAGGATGATTTAAAATGATAGTATGATGACTATCAGATTTAAAACCATAAAAGAAAAGTTGTTTATCAATTATGGCCATGATAATAAATAATAATTCTCACATATAACATCTCATGTGCCGGCCTAAGCAATTTTATTAAATGCAAGCAAGCCATAGCCATTAGTATGATGCATGCACAGAGTCATATGTATGCATATATTTTTGAAATTTTTTGGTGTTTTTTTGTTATGTATTATAACATATATAAATTGGAATAAACACCTAAATAAGAAATGATTTTGCATGTGCTATCAGGGCAATCTGAAGATTCATGTTCAAATATACCTAATAAATCTCTAAAAAAAATGTTAAGGTGTTTGCCTCCAACATAAATTCAAATCATATGACGTGCATACGAGACAAATTAAGGATAGAGGGGGAGGGGGATTAAGGGGAAAGTTGGCGGACATGGTGTTCGGACTTTTTAACAAATTCCACTCCTTACGTTGCAGTGTTGCTGACCATTAAGAGCCCATATTTAAAAATATTAGACGTCGACGAAGCGTTCTAACCAATCACGAGTCGAATAGTTAAGAAAATGACGTCAGATTTAGATTGCGATGCAAACACCGAAAATCATTTCCAAATTTTTTTGAAACTGCATTATCCTGCCTGCGTTCATCATTTTATGCAGATAGTTAGTTAATATAAAGGTACAAATGACACCAAAGAATTTGGGTAAACTTCTTGTCTGCTATGTTAAATTAGGGAGAGCTCACAGTGCTCGTTTGATTTTTTTCGGAATTTTATTTAGATTTTATTTTTATACATTTTCGAAGCTTTAATGCATTAGTACTTTTTCGTTATAATTATATGCATTAGATAAGAAACAACTGTTATGTATTTTTTTTCAATCTCAATTTGCTGAAAATCCGGGATCCCTGCTTGCATGTGTATCGCGCATGAATAGATCACAGTGAAGGCTACTAACGTAGTTTCGGAAACATGGTCTATCGAAGTGTAAAGGAAGGAAAAAAATTATAGTTGACCAATCCAATTCAAGTATTTATAAATATGCAAATCATACAAGATTTATTTAATTATAACATAACTATCTGGACGTGTGATGTCAATTCTCATTTAATACCTGCACATTGAATATTATATACGCAATAGATCACTATATATGTTGTTATAAGATTTAACGAAAGTCTTGACTAATTTATGATATCTTTATCCTCGCAGTAGAAGTTTATTTAGAAATGGCAATATATATTTATTGAAATCCGAGACTAAACTTCAAACAGATCCATTATTAAGAAAACAAAACATTTAAGAAGTATAAAATATCAAATAAAAACAATGTATAGCTAAACTACTAAGATGAACAGAAATAAAATCGCAGTTCTCCCTTTAAAAATATATTTGTGCTACTAGTATTATGTTCTCTTTGATTGTATTACTTTTGATTTGACTCTGTGTTTGTGCATCCAGCTATCGGGTTTTTTGCTTTAGTCGAATCTGATATACGTGGGTCAAAAGGTGCAATTCGGTCGCAAGAGGAGTTTTCAGTATTTAAAGTGCATACTAGTATAGCATAAGGTTTGTATTAACTGTATGTCCTATCAACAACAAAAACGTTTGTGTATGCTTCTTGTCAGAGTTACTATCAGCTACCATAACGTGTTTCTTTGCGTCTGTATCATATTTATTTGTATGTCTGTTTGAATTTTTTAGTATTTGTATGTTATGTACATTAACACAGATTTAGCTGCGAATTCCCAATAAAAGGCCAAATTAACAAATTAAGTCTATTTGGGTTGATCACCAAATGTTGTCACTATAATGGAACTATGTACAACTGCCATGGAATGGACAGATTGGCTAGCTATATTTCCAGGTCATACACTCCATTTTCTTTTCGGAAAATGACAGTACTTATTCAGGAACATGACATTTTTTTCAATTCGATCCATTGGTTGAAACATGTATGAGTGCAAATAACAACTCTCCATCCAAGTCACAATTTGTATAAGTAAACCAGTATAGGTCAAAGTACGGTTTTCAACACGGAGCCTTGGCTCTTACAAAACAGCAAACTATAAAGGGCGCCAAAATTGAATAGTGTAAAACCATTCAAACGGGATTTTTTTCTATGTTTAGTTTTGTAATGATATACTGTACTGATAGATATTCATTTTTTATCATATATTTAATAGAAAATACAGTAGTTTTGAATATTTGATAAATAGCCCGCTGTTTTATTCGTATCGCTCATTTTTTATGCGCATCCTTGTCACACCCCTTTATCGCACCCCTTTCCTTTATCACACACCTACTCAAATTTCTCATTTATGACAGTAGTGATTCCGACTTAATTTACATAAAGTCCATGTTTTAGTTTATGCAAGCTTCTCAAGAAATATTTTTCCTCGATGGGTCCTAAATAAAACGGTTATTAGAGCGTGACGTCATTTATCGAATGACGTCAATGTTTGGTATGTGACGTCACAGACGTCGAGCTTTCATATTCATATGGCACACGAAATGCAACTTAAAAAAAAAGAACTCAATGAAATACCATACAAAACACACACAAAAAAAAATACAATAAACAAAATATTTCTATGAACAACAGGACGCAAGATGCAAGATAACCCAGGTGCTTCGGATGAATAATTAAGCAGTTTTTATGTTTTATAAAACAAGACTAAAGTAAATCTGAAGGTAACCCAGGTGCTGGGGATCAGACAGCAGTTCATAAGTACTATCCTGTTCAAATATATGATAAAGCGTAGCAAAATCTGTATCACATGCCGTATCACCAGCGACCAATATCATCCCTCGGGCCTGAAGGCATTCGGGCTGATATTGGTATCTCGAGAAGATACGGCATATGCTACGGATTTTGTCATGCATTACTATCTATGTTACACATTAATATTCTAAAAGTTAGTGAAAATGTAGGTACATAAATGATCGTTTTTTAGTCCCAATGTCCTCGAAACAGGATGCTGTCAGAAGATGAACCACGGTTGTTGCACAAAATAGAGAGCGATATATAAGGTTACAAGATGAAGGTATCAATGTCATAGGCATGATAGGGCATACATAAATCATCTTTTATCTTGGTTGTTATTTTTATAAGCAACAGTGTTAAAGATGAAAAATATTGCATAGTATTTTTGATGCATAAAAATGTTTTAGCTATATCCTATTGACTTATTTAACAGTTTGGATGATGCAGAAATGACTGTTCTTTATAACTTTATTGGATGATCTAGGTCTGTATATGATGCCACAGTATTGAGATATTTCCACTACGCAGGTATGTTAATGTACTTTAAAAAAAAACTGGCTCTGAATATCGATGTTTGCATCGAAATCTAAATCTGACGTCATTTACCAAACTACGCGGAATCTGATTGGCTAGATCGTTCCATCAACGTCAAGGTTGAACTTGCATATCACGTCATACTTCGTGATCATCAGCTGATCGGGCACCTTGTCATGAGTGTCTCATCATGTAAACACACGTTTCAAAGATGGATATTGCTATTATTTCGAGGTAAGTTTGTTTCAAATTATCATATTCTTTATCTGCCAAAGGCCGTATATTTCATTTCATTGAAGAAATACTATACATCTAGATCAAAATGTACCTTTCTTTAAAAAGGGGTATTAATTTGTACATTTGGCGTTTTTCTGGCTATTTAAAAAACGGCAAGGACGAAAGGCAGTGTTTATAGAAAGTATAATTTTAGACAAGTCAAAATTACTTTACTAGTGTAAAAGCACCCACATTATTTAACACAGTGTTAAAATAATGTGGGTGCTTATGAAAAAATGCTGTCGGACTGACATGCCATGGTCATATTAGATCATATTATTATGGAGGAAAACACTTCCGTATATTTTGAGCATAAATCTTCAAATTACTCTTAAAGCATCATGATTATGTCCCATTTTCTCTTAGGTATTTGATTTGTATAATCATTTACATATTACAAACACAAAGAAGGGAGTCAAAGAAAGAAAAAGAGAGCATAGTAAAAAATATGCATTTTTTAACTGCATCATGGCACAGTGTGTGCAATCATGCCAATAGCTTATCTAAATTTAGTAAATTATCATTATAAGTTGGAATTTGATATATAAAAATAACTAGCTTTTATAATTATTCAGTATGATGTGACCATTTTTCAAACACAATATTAATTTCATTCATGTTTTAAAATCTCATATTAACATTTTAATTCATCACTTTCTGTGTTCATACATAGAGCAAATTTGATTTATTGATTTATTGCATTTTAAAAAGTGATATAAACATATTATTATGATATTGATTAACTATCAAAATTGACATGAGGTCTGTCTGTTGTAACTATGATGTCTAGTACAGATTAGGAGGACACTTTTGTTTATCAAAAGACACTTTTCAACTATTTGGAGTGTTATGGGCTTGAAATATGCCAGTTATGATTGTAAAGTTATCTTCTTCTTTTGTAGAAAGATTATCACTACACATTAGAATGAAATTTCTAATACCCAGAGAAAACATAGATTCCACAATGCCAAACAAGAGGTCTCCAAAATGTAAGCATTGATATTATTAAATTGTTTTGTGTGTACATAACTGTTATGCTCCCCTCAGTTTCATTCAGTCAGAGCAGATGAAGTAATATAAATAAGCATATTGGTTAATCAGTGATTATGTCTCAGAAAGTATCATTTTTCTTTTTTTAAACTATATAATATATATTGTTATTTTAAAGAAACTTTTTAATTTGGAAATGTATTTTTAACTAGAAGGTTACATCCAAGTTAACTTTTATGCTATTTAGGAAGATGGAATTAAACTTACTATTTTGTATCAGATCATATATGAGGGTCTGGATGGGGTCATTCATTTCTGTATTTTTTTATTTTTCAGGCCATTTCTCTCCATTCTTTATGCATTTTGCCCATTATTCTCTATTCTTTATATTTTAGCACCTCATTATAAAGTTTTTGGTCCATTATTCTCTATTCTGTAAACTCCACACCCTCATATATCAAGTATATTTTATCCATGTATTGTTTACAATTCTATTTTTAGCACATTGGTGACTTGTAAGCAATGGAATTATACCAAACAATGAAACTGAGAGAGAAAAAGACTGCACTTCCTTCACTTCCTTCATATAAAAACTACAGAGATGAATCTGGATCTATGCATGAAAAGAGAAATGATAGAAAATATATATGTGAGAATTAGTTTTTGATATATATCAAAGAAGACTGATAACTGAGCTGTGTATAAGATAATTCATGACATGTTACATGAGGAATAATGCAATTTTCAGTATGACAACAAATGTTTATCAATAAGTTGAACAATAGCGTTTCTGGAACATAGAAGACAGAGAAATAAAAATATCATCAGAGGCAAATACTGTGTACTTGTTTCTTGTCGGGATTTACATACAAAAGGAAATTGTCAGATAAAACATGTTATAATATTGTGATGATTTAAAATTTGTAAGAAATGAAATGTTTATGACTATTCATGACAATTATTACTAAGATGTCAAAACAGACTGATAGCTTTAAATAACAATGTGTAAAGCTGATTTGTGGCATACTAAAAAGTGAATTTAAAATAAACCAGTTGAAAAACATTGGAGTCAAACAATGTTTAGTATTACAACAAATGGATATCAAACAAGGAACCAACAACCAATTTGATTCTGAAACATGTAAGACAGAGACAATTTAAAGGTTTGAATGTGATTTGGATTTATTGAATGAAAAAAATTAGTGTAGCAGGATTTGATATTTTCAAAAAAAAGTGTGAGGCATTATTAAGATCAGAAATATATGAAGGTTCATCAGACATTTTTATAAAACATTTAAATAGACATTTACTATTTTACCATTCATTTATACTCAATTTTGAATTGAAAAATCAAAAGCTTTATTACAAATCATTGTATAGATTGATGCCTAGAAAATTAATAAAATCCGGCATTAACCTACCTGCGTAGAAAAAAAAACATGTCAAGTCTGCCAATTGAAAGCCATAGGAAGAAACATATGAACTTAATTAAAATTATTTTAACGAGAAAATAGAACGGCTCGGCAGGCTGACACGTACATCATCTTTCTACAAAATTATATTATCTAATTATAGTGATGTTTAAAAACAAACAGTAATCCGGCCGAAGTTGTGGTTGAATTGGCCTTTATAAGACAACCGATGTTTAACAAGTCCTGGTATTGCCAACACCTGTGCCATCTAAAATATTTGGAAAGAAATATTATTTTTGTAACTGTGTTATTATCATCTCGAGCGATATGTACCACAAGATAATTGGAACCACCTGAGTATTCAATGATGGATTTTTAATTTTTTTTTCTGAATTTTAATATGAACTAGTCTCCCGTTCCATTTAAACCATATACATTCACAGTGATTTTGTTTCTGTCTTTCCCACAGTCATGTCCCATTCTATACGAGTTTACGATTAACATACTTAACACACAAGGTGAATATATTGAGAGTTGTTTTATGAAATTGTAGAGGGTTTGAAAAATAATAATCTGGATCCTTTTGATCCTTCTCTTATTATTGTAAAATGGGAGAACACAGGGGTAAAGTTTTGGATGAAAAGGCGGATCGTTTCTTGCAAGACATGACATTTAGATTTCAATTTCTCAGTCCTTATAATTGAAGTCTTTTCTTCCTCGCACTGTTTTCGGAGAGTAACTTTAAATCTTGAAAAACTCCAATAAACAATAATAAGCATTGCTTGCAGATGAGAATAATACGTGCAAAACGAGAAGAAATATTTGCAAATTAGAATAATGAGTAGAATATACCCAGCATCGTTGGCAATAACATGATTTATTTCCCTCAAACAATGATTTGTCGAAAAATACAAGACAAAATATGTTTGCATGTTTGCAAGGGATTTGCATGAAATTTATGTGATGCTTTCTGAGTAAGATACGAAAAACGTCTACTAAGTCGTTTCGACATTACCAGGAGTGTTTTTAAACATTGCACAACTTTGATTATTGTATATAATCGTTATAACATATTAAATTCAAAAAGAGGAAGTGAGTAGAGTTCGCCGTATGTATATTTGTACCTGTTCAAAAGGAAATTGATGCCACTTTTACTAAAATGTACCTTGCAAGAGAAATAACATGTGTGTTAAGATGGAAGTAAACAGACTTAGCTGATGTGAAACTACTCATAAAAATTGCCAAAAAATAGATCTGAAAGAGAACATACAGAAATAACCCTGCCTCAAATACAATTGTTCTCAAATCCCTGAGCAAAGTCCAAGACATTTTGAATGACCACCTTCTTTAAATCATAAATATATTTAGCTAAATACTAATCCAATACAAAATAATTTTAATTACAATAAGTACTTGTGATACTTTCTACGGTAATTCCATTAACTTATATCTTGACTAGAAGCAACGAAACATTTTGATTTCAAGTTATATTAACATACCTTTGTTGTCCTGTTACGGATCGCGTGACGTTATTGATAACTATAATTATCAATGTTTAACGAGGCCTTTGTATGATATAGATAAAACTAATGTATATAAATAAAGGCCATAATAATCATCTTTCTGTCAGTAAATCGTAAACGGAAACACCCCTTTATCTATTGTTCGGTTCATCTATTTATGCAATTCAACTAACAGGCAGGATGCAGCTTATGTATCAGAGTTAGAAAAACAGTATGAATTTTTATACTTGCCGACGTCTGTGTTTTATTTACAGAAGGACATATCTGTTTCCGTACTAAACATGCTAAATGAATACTTAATTTGTGACAAGTTGAAAATATTACGTTATATTTATTGATATACTATACACTCTGCACACTTGAGTCATATGTAGAGTCATACGTTTGTCATAGAGATGACTGAAATGACGTGTTTGCACACATATTTACGGTAATTTAGGAAGATGGAAGCACTGGCAGAAATGTTTCGCCAGGGTCTCTTTTTTGTCCTTAAAATCAAGTTAATACAAATGTGATGTTTTAGTAAACTTTATTTATGAATAAGTTCATTGACTGAAACTATTTAATCTATTAAATATATTGAATATTAAGACAAATTCGGAAAATAAAACTATTGCTGAAACAAATGCATAAAAGTGGCACACAAGGGGAAAAATATATGTTCTAATCATATAGACAAACTCTGCGTTAACTGATTTTTTGGAACCTGACTATATTTCCGGGTTTATGAAAAGTTATCAGAATCTATGTATTTTTCTTTAAAACATAAATTAGTGGTATTTGATATTTGCTATTGGAATTTTAAATCGCTTTCACGGCAGAATCTATATGTACGACATTGAAAGTTATGAGAGCTTGTCACAGAGAATCTAAATTTCCGTAGATTTGTCGTTAGCCGGAGTTCGAATTACACTGAAGAAAACATATTGCTTTACTGTTTTAGGTTTTAAATTTGCTGTTAGAAAATTACAGAGAGGGTAGAAAGGCTGGTTGCTTGAATGTTAAATGTTTGTTTCTTTTTTTGGTTTTGGGCATGTTTAGTTTACGCAGAATGTTGTATGCTAGGAAGTTTTTTTTTAATTTATTCAAACAAAGGCTTATTTGCCATTTTCTTCATGAAAGAAATAATTGTTTTTCGATTCGTCATCAAAATGTGCTATTTATAAACATCTTGTTGATAATTTTCAATTGCAGTTTTATTTGACAAAAAACTAAAAAGATGTAACAAGATGTGGTAAGAGTGCCGATGAGACAACTCTCCATCAAAGTAACAATTTGTGAGAGCAAACCATTATAGGTCAAAGTACGGTCTTCAACACGGAGCCTTGGCTCACACAGAACAGCAAGCTATCAACGGCTTCAACATTAAGTAAACATTAAGTAACAAAAAAGCATTACAATAATTAAGTCTGCAATATATTAAATTTTTAACGAAGTATAAACTGTGTTCACACAAATTAGATATTGAATATGGTTGTTCATAAAAAGAGCAAGAAATGAAAGTTTATGTATTTAATGAAAACATGGTGATGAGTTTCATTTCATTTCAAAATGTCCAAAATATGACAATATAAGAAAATTGTACATTAAAAAGTATAATTATACAAACGCATTTATTTTTAAATCAGTCCAGTTATTGTCAAAAAAAAAAAAGAATGTATTGGAATTGTCTAATTTAGGAAAATATTTGAAATACGCCACAGATATAAAATTTCCATGGCAATCCTTTGAATGATTTGTACTATGTAGTCTTGCCTCCGATTGCATTTAAAATGTTCTGTTATGATATACATGTATATATTTATGATATGCATATAGGCTGTATTGCTTCTGGTTTGAAATTAGCTATTATACAATATAAAAGAAAAGAATGAATTATTAGTTTTCTTGAATGAAACTAAAGTTGGACGAACAAAACAAATATACAGGCATCCTGTTTCATATCTCATTGTTTCTAACAATTATAAATCAACGTAATTGCTTTCACAACAGAGCTGCGTTTTCTTGTAAAATAGACTTTACAGCCAAACATATCAAAATTTTAAAGCTCTACGCCACATTTACTCAATTTTCTGAACGCAGTTTTATCTTATTATTGTTGATATGTCATTTTCAAAAAAACTATAAAATCACGAATGATGCTACATGTATTGTGTTTATTTACCGTGTTTCTTTAAATCGATGTGTAACGCTTACTTTGAGATTCAGGAAACACTCATTTAAGATTTAAGGGTGCAAGTTCAGTCAAATATGTTTCTAGTAATTTAGCTTTTTTATTTTTTCATAGAAGAAAATTTTTTTATTTTCATACATAATGTTTCAAAGGAAACAGACATACAAATGTATAGATAAGGCGGGAGCGATATATATTTCATATGATTTTTTTTTACCGTAACATATATACATGTATCAAGAATCTTAAAAATGTAAATTATGTAAACGGTTCAACCCTACCCCTTGATAAAAGTAAGTTTCCCCTTCCCAAGATGAAATGAACTTTTGATCCATATTCAGTCTATATAATATATTTTAAATATTTTTTCAACAAATTTTACATACTTACATAAAATCAACGTGACGCGCTACATTTGTCATCGATTGATTGATTGATTGTTAGTTACTTAACATCTATTGGTCAATATTTTATGCATGTTCAGGGTGAAACTTTGCATCGAAGAACGACGCTTACTAAAATATGCCAAAAAGACAATACATAACTTTTTGGCCAGGTGATCTAAAAAGGCCATAGCACGAGAGCAGTGATTGTCTTTGCTCTCCTTCATCTTAAACTAGCAGTGAGACCTTACATAAGAATCAAAATATTTCTTATCTTACTAAGTTCAAAACGGTCCTTTCCCTCCGTTTGAGAAGACATTTTTATCGGGATTTCGAACACAATGTGCATTGTTTAATTATCGCACATATATAAGGTGTGACTGGTTTTTTTAATACGAAAAAGTATGTTTATGAATAATAATCAACAGAAAATAATATTATATGGAACAGAAGAAATGTACTGTGTATTCCTTTATCTTTGTGGGTATCTTTTTATGTTTACTTAATTCATTTCGCAAATATTTGATTTAAAGGTTTCACCAAAGTTTGCATACGAGTATAAGGAATGTTATACTTTGTTAAACATTCGTGGTTTAGCTATACCAACGAAAGTAAAAAAAAAATGATACACCACAAAAAATATTGAATCCAAAGTATTTGTAATCAATCATCAAATAACATCAAAAACCAAAACTGACTTCCCCCATTCGTTAACAATATACAGTTTACTATAGTCTTGGTTGAAGCACAAGGCGACAGGTTCCTTGATTCCATGGTATGATTCTAGTGGTATGTCTAATAATTTTAAATTCTGATCAAATCTAGGTGTTATCATCTTATTTGGCAACTCCTTTACCAGTCTGTGTATATTGCTAGATCCCTGACTACTGAGGTCGTTGTGTTTAAAGTCATCAGAGCATATGTCAGTGGGTGTATCTATAGTGGCAATATGAACATTTTTACTTTGATATCCATATTTTTCATCGTCCTTGATATAGTTTTGACCGCCTATACAAGATAAGTAAGAATCTTCATTAAATGCATGGAACGTTACAACACGTGAACCAATGGCGCCATAACTTTGAGGAACTTCTGTAAGGCTAGTGAAAAAAAAAATCGAATCATTTAAGTACTGATTTGTATAAATACCAGCGTATTCAGTCAGAAATTTTATTTCAAGAAAATGCTGAAACAATTACTAAAAGCTTAAAACTTTCGTAAAAGTCTTTCTAGAAACAGTAGATCATCTTTTTTTACGATTACCGAGAGGTTGTTTTAAAGTCCTTTTCATTAGATAAGTATTCTAATGGTTGTTAATTATCACTGATAGATATTTCAATATTGTCTAAATTCGTACTTACATTGCTTTTTTAAAATTAAATAAAATATATATGAATATATATTGGTATTCAGTTTAGAAAAAAAAAATCTTACATTCGTATAAGTTGAAGACCGTACTTTGACCTATAATGGTTTACTTTTACAAACTGTGACTTGAATGGAAATTGTCTCATTAGCACTCATACCACATCTTCTTATATCTACTTATTTACAAAATACAAAAATACCCAGATGGAGACAGGAAATGTAATTGATAAGTGCATGCCAGTTGATTCTGATAGTACAATAGAAATTGGCCCCAGTGACAAATCTGATAAAATAATAAATAATTGGCCTCAGTGACAATTCTGATAGTATAATAGAAATTGGCCCAAGTGACAATTTTGATGACACTGACGTTGAAAAACACAGATCAGAACTTGCCAAGGGGGATAATGTCGGTATATAAATTCCTCAGAATGTGGTAAGAGTGCCGATAAGACAACTCTCCATCAAAGTAACAATTTGTGAGAGCAAACCATTATAGGTCAAAGTACGGTCTTCAACACGGAGCCTTGGCTCACACAGAACAGCAAGCTATCAACGGCTTCAACATTGACTAGTTTAAATCCATTAAACGGGAAAACCAATGGTCTAATCTATATAAAAAACGAGAAACGAGAAACACTTATGAACCACATCAACAAACGACAACCACTTAACACCAGGTTCCTGACTTAGAAGAGGGGCACACAAATGCAGCGGGTTTAATCGTTTTGCGTACCAACCTTCACCCTTATCTGAACTGAAACAATAGTGTAACATCACAAAATAGAAAGACACACTATGCAATATCAATTGAAATGGCCTAACTCAATCAAAAGCCATATTAACACAAACAAGTGAATATACTCTGAACGAATATATTAGACCTTTGGCACAATGTAAATATAAAATCAATAGAATAAGGGGTGAAATGTTAAACAATTTCAGAAACACATCAATAACCTGACCTGGCATGACGAAAATGCCACCAAAAGAATAATGTACACAGGTAAATGAAAATAGTTTTGTTGTAAGGTATGGAGAACGGAAATATTTTTACAAAATAAATAATGTTGTTGTTCATAGTACGAGAACAAAAGCGAAAATTTATGGTCATACCACACACTTATCAAAGCTGGTATATATTAAAAAAAAGGAGACGACATATAACACTAAATAAGTAAACATTAAGTAACAAAAAAGCATTACAATAATTAAGTCTGCAATATATTAAATTTTTAACGAAGTATAAACTGTGTTCACACAAATTAGATATTGAATATGGTTGTTCATAAAAAGAGCAAGAAATTAAAGTTTATGTATTTAATGAAAACATGGTGATGAGTTTCATTTCATTTCAAAATGTCCAAAATATGACAATATAAGAAAATTGTACATTAAAAAGTATTATTATACAAACGCATTTATTTTTAAATCAGTCCAGTTATTGTCAAAAAAAAAAAGAATGTATTGGAATTGTCTAATTTAGGAAAATATTTGAAATACGCCACAGATATAAAATTTCCATGGCAATCCTTTGAATGATTTGTACTATGTAGTCTTGCCTCCGATTGCATTTAAAATGTTCTGTTATGATATACATGTATATATTTATGATATGCATATAGGCTGTATTGCTTCTGGTTTGAAATTAGCTATTATACAATATAAAAGAAAAGAATGAATTATTAGTTTTCTTGAATGAAACTAAAGTTGGACGAACAAAACAAATATACAGGCATCCTGTTTCATATCTCATTGTTTCTAACAATTATAAATCAACGTAATTGCTTTCACAACAGAGCTGCGTTTTCTTGTAAAATAGACTTTACAGCCAAACATATCAAAATTTTAAAGCTCTACGCCACATTTACTCAATTTTCTGAACGCAGTTTTATCTTATTATTGTTGATATGTCATTTTCAAAAAAACTATAAAATCACGAATGATGCTACATGTATTGTGTTTATTTACCGTGTTTCTTTAAATCGATGTGTAACGCTTACTTTGAGATTCAGGAAACACTCATTTAAGATTTAAGGGTGCAAGTTCAGTCAAATATGTTTCTAGTAATTTAGCTTTTTTATTTTTTCATAGAAGAAATTTTTTTTATTTTCATACATAATGTTTCAAAGGAAAAAGACATACAAATGTATCTGTGATAAGGCGGGAGCGATATATATTTCATATGATTTTTTTTTACCGTAACATATATACATGTATCAAGAATCTTAAAAATGTAAATTATGTAAACGGTTCAACCCTACCCCTTGATAAAAGTAAGTTTCCCCTTCCCAAGATGAAATGAACTTTTGATCCATATTCAGTCTATATAATATATTTTAAATATTTTTTCAACAAATTTTACATACTTACATAAAATCAACGTGACGCGCTACATTTGTCATCGATTGATTGATTGATTGTTAGTTGCTTAACATCTATTGGTCAATATTTTATGCATGTTCAGGGTGAAACTTTGCATCGAAGAACGACGCTTACTAAAATATGCCAAAAAGACAATACATAACTTTTTGGCCAGGTGATCTAAAAAGGCCATAGCACGAGAGCAGTGATTGTCTTTGCTCTCCTTCATCTTAAACTAGCAGTGAGACCTTACATAAGAATCAAAATATTTCTTATCTTACTAAGTTCAAAACGGTCCTTTCCCTCCGTTTGAGAAGACATTTTTATCGGGATTTCGAACACAATGTGCATTGTTTAATTATCGCACATATATAAGGTGTGACTGGTTTTTTTAATACGAAAAAGTATGTTTATGAATAATAATCAACAGAAAATAATATTATATGGAACAGAAGAAATGTACTGTGTATTCCTTTATCTTTGTGGGTATCTTTTTATGTTTACTTAATTCATTTCGCAAATATTTGATTTAAAGGTTTCACCAAAGTTTGCATACGAGTATAAGGAATGTTATACTTTGTTAAACATTCGTGGTTTAGCTATACAAACGAAAGTAAAAAAAAAATGATACACCACAAAAAATATTGAATCCAAAGTATTTGTAATCAATCATCAAATAACATCAAAAACCAAAACTGACTTCCCCCATTCGTTAACAATATACAGTTTACTATAGTCTTGGTTGAAGCACAAGGCGACAGGTTCCTTGATTCCATGGTATGATTCTAGTGGTATGTCTAATAATTTTAAATTCTGGTCAAATCTAGGTGTTATCATCTTATTTGGCAACTCCTTTACCAGTCTGTGTATATTGCTAGATCCCTGACTACTGAGGTCGTTGTGTCCAAAGTCATCAGAGCATATGTCAGTGGGTGTATCTATAGTGGCAATATGAACATTTTTACTTTGATATCCATATTTTTCATCGTCCTTGATATAGTTTTGACCGCCTATACAAGATAAGTAAGAATCTTCATTAAATGCATGGAACGTTACAACACGTGAACCAATGGCGCCATAACTTTGAGGAACTTCTGTAAGGCTAGTGAAAAAAAAAATCGAATCATTTAAGTACTGATTTGTATAAATACCAGCGTATTCAGTCAGAAATTTTATTTCAAGAAAATGCTGAAACAATTACTAAAAGCTTAAAACTTTCGTAAAAGTCTTTCTAGAAACAGTAGATCATCTTTTTTTACGATTACCGAGAGGTTGTTTTAAAGTCCTTTTCATTAGATAAGTATTCTAATGGTTGTTTATTATCACTGATAGATATTTCAATATTGTCTAAATCCGTACTTACATTGCTTCTTTAAAATTAAATAAAATATATATGAATATATATTGGTATTCAGGTTAGAAAAAAAAAAACTTACATTCGTATAAGTTGAAGACCGTACTTTGACCTATAATGGTTTACTTTTACAAACTGTGACTTGAATGGAAATTGTCTCATTAGCACTCATACCACATCTTCTTATATCTACTTATTTACAAAATACAAAAATACCCAGATGGAGACAGGAAATGTAATTGATAAGTGCATGCCAGTTGATTCTGATAGTACAATAGAAATTGGTCCCAGTGACAAATCTGATAAAATAATAAATAATTGGCCTCAGTGACAATTCTGATAGTATAATAGAAATTGGCCCAAGTGACAATTTTGATGACACTGACGTTGAAAAACACAGATCAGAACTTGCCAAGGGGGATAATGTCGGTATATAAATTCCTCAGAATGTTTGTGTCGCAACTGATCCTCGAAATATCTTTTGTGTAATTATTGAATTTTGAGAATTATAGTACTACATTAAGATAGCTGTAGGAAATTTTAACAGGATGTTTTCAGAGAAATTAAATTGAAGCTGTTAAAGACACATCCATATTCGCAACAACTGTTTCTGAGCTTTAACTTTTGCTACGTAAAGCAGTTATGAAGCTTTCTAAAACTTGTGGACAGTTTTTTTCCATGTAAATGCAAAAGCGGAAACAGCACTTCTAAATGTAAATGTAAAAACAGAAAGATGAAGTCCCGATGCGATAATTCACTCACATGATCAAAAAAATGATACAGACCTATTTTTCTGTGTTGTTAATAAGGTTTATTATGTGGTCATTGAATCAAAAATTCCATAGTATATGTATCAATGATTTTTTATAACAAAATCCATGCTGTTAACTATTGTGCAAGTGACAAGTGAATTAGAGTCAAATTTTGTACAAATTGTAATTTGTACACACATTTTTTGTACAAATTACAATGTGTACAAAGTCAAACTACAAATTAAAATTTGTACAATCTTTTTGTACACATTATAATTTGTACAAATTGATAACTTGTACACATTATAATTTGTACAAATTGATAACTTGTACACAATATATATATATACAAGTCTAAATTGAAAACAACGTTCAAACCTATGATTGCGTTGGATAAAAACCGCAATTTTAATACGTGTGCATGCAAAACAAATTTCTTGGTAGAGGGGTCCAAATACAGCACAAGCAACATTTTCCAAAAAACCAAATGAGAGAAAAAGTATATATATATATATATATATATATATATATATATATTAGTCTTAATATGCAGGTTTATTTTTAACTTTAAATGGGCTTTGAACTCTTCCGTAAATGTATTTTGCATTATGATGTTTGTGTTCTCCGTACAACTGATTTTAAGTGTTTTTTTATATTGTGTTGATAAACAACACAGACGTATTGAGCGTTTACCAAACTGATTAACCCTACATATTATGTATGTGCTTGTCCTATAGAAGAAGCATATTCAATTTACTACTTTGCAGTCGTTGATTGCTGTTTGATATATTTTCGCCGTTTACTGTTTTAACGCGAATACAGCTGTTGTTTTTTGCAAAATATAACATGCTGTGGTTTTCTGATAAATCAGTATACGTCATAGGTTTTACTGATCGTTAAAGGTATTACTCGGACTCATAGCTGATTAAAAATACTGTGAATATAGTAGAAGGTAAACCACTTATTTAAATGTGCAATAAGGTACAAATTTCGATATAGGCTTTTATCCAGACTTTGGTAAAACCACAGAATCCTTTATCCACGAAAGTACAATGTTTCCTCAATCCACGAAATTATTGACTACGAAAATATATGCATTCTACAGTATACATGGTATATGTAATTTAGTTGACTCATTAGCAACCATTCTAAATTTCTTTAGTATGTCTATATAAAACAAGTTTTTATGAGATTACTGTAAACACGATAGGTTAGGTATTGAACAGTTTTTAAAACGTAATTCTGCAACTGTAATATAGATTATTACGATCAAGACTTTGTCAGCTTTCCCTATCCATTTTACGTAAACAATTATTTATCACCTTCTTCTAGAATCTTCGAGTATGTGTAACAAGAGATGATAGGACAAACAAACGCGTAGTTCGTTCAATACTTGCAGATAGTAAATGTATACAGTATATGGTAAATGTTCTAGATTATTGATTTTAATTGATGATATTAGATCTTACTGGCAGACTAAATACATAGGCCAACAAGGCTTCATGCAAAGGATTTCCTTTCAAAGTTTATGATTTTATATCTTTGTTTCAATGGCAATACTATTTAAAAAAAAAATGAAAAATCCATTGTCATCTTTTTTTGTCTTTAATGAATTATTTCACATTCTACCCAACCTAAGTAAAATTGTGATCCCAGACATTTGTTTTTCTTCTCATTCTCAACGGTACGTAGCATTACTTGTTCCTAGCTTAACATCGAAATAAAAACAAAATTCGAGTCTTTGAGTGCATGATGTTTACTTTTCAAAGTCCTATCTCATTCTGGTAATTAAAGAACATTGCATAATTATCTTTCTGTATCTTCATTAAACCATCTAAAAATATAATTTGTTATTTGATAATATGGTTGCAAATTAAAAAAGAAAAAAAAAAACAGCACATTTTTATATGTAATATTGTTTGAGAAGAATAAGGTATACACGTTAAACAGATAAATACTTACATGCTTTCGAAATAGACTGCAGCTCTAAGCAACATACCATTTTTGTTAACGCCAAGAAAACATGGAATCTTTTCAGAATAGTCCCTTCCAGTATTTGGGACTGCTGATACACACGTCACGGTAGTGGTTAGTTCATTGCATGTTGCTTTGGATAGTAAAACCATTCTGTCAGGGTCAATTTGTAGGACAGTTCTGGAATTAGGTTGTGTAACATAGCCTATATTTTGACTCGTCACAGACACATCATTTGGTTCACTGTCCACGTCAAGCTTGATTAAGTAATTTCCAAGAGGATCAACTAAAATCAGGTTCTTTTTAACATAATCACACAATTAAATGTTCCCCTTTATTGTAGCTATTCCAGTAATCCTACCGAAGTCGTGGTTGAATTGACCCTTTATAAGAAAATCCATGTCTGACATTGTCTGGAACGGCCAATACCTGTGCCATATCTAAAGTATTTGAACGAAATACTTTTATTGTCACATTTTTTTTTATTATAATAAATATTTTCTCAGAACGATATTTATCAAAAGAAAATGTTCTCATTTAATAAAATCTTGCCATACATATTAAAAATTATAATTGTCTGAATAAGCTTTAAATTGTTGATTAGACAATTATACTATCTTTTTGATGAGTAAACACCTCGTTAGAAATCATATGATAATCATTTCACTTAAACATCGTCAGAACTTTGAAATCATTCCTACGGAAGTTTTATGACCGGCATCATGAGTTGATAAAAACAAAGATTTACGATTAAAGAGACCATTTTACCTTCCAAATTGTGAACTTTCCATTTCTATATAGCAACATTCAAGCAGTGCTCGAATACGGAATATATATCTCCCAATTGATACGATATTACAGGACGTGTATACAAGTTCCGAATGGTGTAGTTGAAATCGTCCCTTCGTGAATTTAAAGACGACATTACAAGTTGGTTGACCGTTATGGAATATCATTCCACAAATGATAGCGAATATGTTCCCAATGTCGTATCTGCAATCCCATTCCCTTTTCACGAAATGACCTACCAAATTAAGAGTTATTGCCGAGTTTGTACTAACATGAGTAACAGGACGGGTGCAACATGTGGAGCAGGATCTGTTAACTCTTCCGGAGCACATATAAGATTACTACCAGAATTTGGTTTGGTCTGTGTTGCTCAGTCTTTAGTTTTCTTTGTTGTGTGTCGTGCATAATGTTTGTCTGTTTGTCCTTTTTTTAGCCATGGCGTTGTCAGTTTGTTTTCGACTTATAAGTTTGAATGTCCATCTGGTATCTTTTTCCTCTCTTTGGTTAACCTTTATGGATTATCATTGTCACATATGATACAATACCGTCTTTATTTCCTCGGCCTGCAGAACTTGCATCTAGAAATTGACAATGATGAGCGGTTGAAAACAAACTTTAACGACACAAGAGATGAATTTATCTTCCCAATTGGAACGTTATAATTCGATATGTAGCAATATTCCAGCAGCGCCTGCATCCGGAGTATATATTTCCAATTTGATACGATTTTCAAGGACTTGTATTACTTATCATGATTTCCTTGATTGGGGGTTGCCGCTAACAAGGAAGCTTTAAAATCAAGAGTTCCATTTGGTGAAGTTAAAAGCATTCCTTTGTAAGTTTTACTGACGACATCACGAATTGGTTGACCGTTATGGAATATCCGTTTCATAGAGGATATCGTATTCGTTCCTTATGTCATAACTAAAATGCCGTCACCATTTTTCCGAATGTGACCTACTGAATTAGACTTATTTTCAGGTTTGTACTAAAATTAGCAACACGACTGGAGCAATATGTTAAGTAAGTTTTTTTTAATGATGTTCGTGTTGCTCAGTCTTTAGTTTTCGATGATATATATTATGTGTACTGTTGTTTGTCTGTTGGTCTTTTTCTTTGTTAGCCATGGTATTGTAAGTTTATAGTCGACCGTCCCTTTTCTATCTTTCGCCTCTCTTTTGTGACATTTAGAAATGAGATTTTTTCCATAATATATACCTACTGTGAGCAATAAATGAGTTCCGTTTTTTAAGCTAGCTAGTTGACACAAAACACCAATTGAAAAAAAATAAAAAGCGAAAAAAATATTTTTATAACTGTACAGATAAAGAATCTAACTGCTAAAATGTTTTCCCCAATTTTATGTATAAGACTATATGCAAGTTGTAATCACTGATCTCTTAATAACTGACACCTACTATTTTTGAAAGCACATATATTGTTATACCAATTCATGCATTAAACAATACAAATACTAAAACTATAAGAACTTAAAAGAGGGGCGAAAGATACCAGAGGGAAAGTCAAACTCATACATCGAAAATAAACTGACAACGCCATGGCTAACAAAGAATATGACAACATACAAATAATAGTACACAAGACACAACATAGAAAAGCTTTAAATCAATAGTAATTGATATATTACGTACCTTATCTTACATAAAATATATCCTGGCCTTACTATATCTGTTGTTTGTCGAATTACCAAGGAAATAGTGCAGCGGCTACAAGCATATTTCAAACGAATTGTGCACATCCTGCTTCAAGCATGAAATTTGGCATAGACCTTCCTCAACTATTACTCTTTTATTTCAGATAGGAAGGTATTTGAAAACAATGTCTCACTTCCGGTAAAATCCAAAATGGCGGACATCAAACCTAAATCAGCCCAATATCGATGGCTAGTATGTGATTAGGTGTTATTATCATGCTACTATCATAATATTTGGTACAAACCTTTGTTATGTACTACTTTTGGATATATTATATAGATTAGATGTCTTCAAAAACCCTACTTCCGGTAAAATCCAACATGGCGGACATTGAACGAAAATAAGCTTATTTTTTAGGGAGGGTAATTGAAATGTGATTTAACGTATTGCTACTATCATTACATTGTGCAGGAACCTTTCTTTGGTGCTTCTCATGGATACAATGTATAAGACATATGTCTTTAAAACCCTTACTTCCGGTAATATCCAAAATGGCGGACATAGAAATATCAAATTTTTACTATAATATTCAACTTTTTTTCAAAATGTAAAGAAAATGTTTTTTTTTTGTGCTGGTCCTTAAACTTTTGGCCTTAAGTTATCCTCAAAACCACTAATTCTATTCTGTTGTAAATGTTTAAATACAAAGTTAACACTTCCGGTAAAAAAATATCAAAGATGAGTCCTCAATCCATATCTTCGATGTAGAGTTTTGGAAAGATTGATTAAAACAAAATAAAATCACTAATAAAAGTACTAAAACATTTTTAAAACTACTACTATTTGGCAAAAAATACATGTTTATTCACAGTCACCACCACATGCACACAAAGCAGTGCACCGGAGACCCGATTTTTCACATTAACAACGACCACGGCATCCTTTCTTACATCCACAATGTACAAGCTTGTGACAAAATGATGAGGCCTCAGAAAGAGTTTTTTTAAAGTGATCCTCTTTGTCCCTTCGCTATCAATTATCGCCTGAACTGGGTAGCATAAGAGCCAATTCCAGTCTCGTCCGACTGCCTTAGTATATTGCACGTTTAACAAGCTGGAAAAGACTAGACCAAGTTGAAGGAATAGCCTCAATTAGCCTTCCCTTTTGCGCAAATAGTTATTTTCTTGCTTCTTTAACCATGTTAACCCCATCTGATAAGTTTGTGCGATCTTACAGTTAAACCCCGGTGATTTAGACTGATCAATCATCATTCCTTATGTTAAAGTCACATCTTCAAATGCCATCAATGTCTCCCACACAGTCTTTTTTTTCTTTTCAAGCGAACATAGAACCGTATCACAACCGGTTAAGGCATGTATCACAATAAGTCTGTGTGATCACTCATTGCCTAGTGCATTTGAAAGGTCATTGATAGATATTTATCCAAAGCTTTTTGCCCTCCCAAACACAATCCATAGTTCGTCTACCCCTATGTCACGGAATAGCGAAATAGTAATGACAGCATCATCAGTAACAACTGTTCGAATCTTGACTCGTTTAAGTTCGTGTTTCACCGCATCAGACCCAATGCAACATGATTCTAGTGTCAGCCTCTTAATGCGAACATGGTGCTAAACTTGAAATACTTCACGTGGTGGATAAGATAGAATATCATAAGCATTTGTTGCTACAACTATCATACGCATCCAAGATTTCATCTGCTTCTGTAACAGTTTTAAGGTATTTTTGTAAGGTAAGGACATAATACCCTATCAGTATACTCGTTATGAAACACCTTGAAACTGTAACAACAGTGGATGTAGTCTCGGAGGCGTACATAGGCAATACCGGTAGTTTTCAGTCTGCTACAAGAAGCAAGAGCTACATTTAGGAGAAAAGGAATACACAGGCGAATCCAGGGTCAAAACAAATTCCTCAAAATCGGCAAAGTTTTCTGAGAGATGGCGACAATAAGAAAGAACTTTTTAGTTTTCATTCACAGCAGATTGCTCAATAGGTTTTGAGGAAAAGGTAGTTGTAGCAACAAATGCTGAGGATGTTCTGTGTTATCCACCACATGATG
The DNA here is from genome assembly GCF_021869535.1 of Mytilus californianus. Classification (NCBI taxonomy): domain Eukaryota; kingdom Metazoa; phylum Mollusca; class Bivalvia; order Mytilida; family Mytilidae; genus Mytilus; species Mytilus californianus. Next base: position 1,426,990 of record NW_026262695.1, on the reverse strand, counting down.
ATGTTCCAAGTTTAGCACCATGTTCACATGAAGAGGCTGACACTAGAATCAAGATGCATGTGTCTGATGCAGTGAAACATAGACTTAACTGAGTCATGACTCGAACAGTCGATACTGATGTTGTTGTCATTGCTGTTTCGGTATTCCGTGACATAGGAGCAGACGAACTTTAGCTTGCAGTTGGAAGTGGGAAAAGCTTTAGATATATATCTATCCATGACCTTTCAAATGCACTAGGCATTGAGAGATTACACGTTTGCTGGAAAAAGAACTGCGTTGGTGACATGGATGGCGTTTAAAGATGTGACTTTATCATTTAGAATGATGATTGATCAGCCAACATCACCAGATATGGATTTGATAATGTCATTGATAAAACGATGCGTGGTTTTGTTGTAAGATCAAACAAATTTATCAGATGGGGTTAACGAAGCAAGAAAACATGTGTTTTTGGAAGAGGAAAGACTTATTGAGGCTATTCCAACGACTCGGTCTAGTCTTTTTCAGCATGTAAAACATGCAATATACCATGGCGGGTGTGAATGAGTAACAAGCTTTGAATTGGTTCCAATGCTAACTAGTCCAGACGCTTATGAATGGCGAAGGGAAAAATATAATCCATGGGAACCCTTTCGGACAACTCTTTGTGAGGCCTCTTCATCTTATCAGGAGCTTGTACATTGGATGTAAAAAAACAATATCACGGTCTTTGTAAATGTGGAAAATCAGCTCTCCAACTGTGGATAAACATGTATTTGCGGCCATAAATTAGTAATTCAAAAGATGTTTTAGTACTTAAGTGATTTTATTTTGTTTTAATCAATCTATCCAAAACTCTACATCGAATATATGGATTGAGGACTCATCTTTGAAATTTACGCCATATTGGTTTTTTTACCTGAAGTGTTAACTTTGTATTTAAACATTTACAGTTGAATAGAATTAGTGGTTTTGAGGATAACTTAAAGCCAAAAATTAAATGACCAGCATAGAAAAAAAACATTCTCGTTACATTAAAAAAAAAAATTAATATTAAAATAAAAATTTGATATTTCGATGTCCGCCATATTGGATATCACCGGAAGTAGGGGTTTTAAAGACATATGTCCTATAAAGTGTATCCATGAGAAGCACCAAAGAAAGGTTCTTGCACAATATAATGATAGAAGCAATACTTTAAAACACATTTCAATTACCCTCCCTAAAAATAAGCTTATTTTAGTACAATGTCCGCCATGTTCGATTTTTCCGGAAATAGAGTTTTTGAAGACATCTAATCTATATAATATATCATAAAGTAGTACATAACAAAGGTGTGTACCAAATATTATGATAGTAGCTTGATAATAACACCTTTTCACATTCTAGCCATCGATATTGGGCTGATTTAAGTATGATGTCCGCCATTTTGGATTTTACCGGAAGTGAGAATTTTTTTTTCAAATGCCTCCTTATCTGATATAAAAGAGTAATAGTTGAGGAAGGTCTATGCCAAATTTCATGCTTGTAGCACGATGTGCACAATTTTTCACAAAGCCGCCGTACTAAAAGTGAAATATATATGTTTTAAGATCACGTTCATAAAATCATATATTTTATTCTATACTAAAACTTGTGAAAAATACCAATTAAACAACTATCATTAGTACCATCACAGGTACAATAAATTAAATGTACTTAAACTTATATTTTGCCTATAAACAAAGGAATATTTTTTAACATACCTGACTTGTCGTGTTACGGATCGTGTAAACTACTTCCTTGTTGATAATAACAATCTAAATTTATGGGGGCCCGTTTCTGATATAACATTAACTATATTATTATCTAAAAGGTTAAAAAAAAAATTTACAAAGGTCAAAATAATTGTGCATATCGTGGTTTCTGAAACGAAAAAGTCACATTGAGTCCCATTATAGGGGTTAGTCTATTTAAACATATCGTTTATCAGGCAGATTGTATAAGACTAGGAATACTGTTATGAGTTTTGAAACTTGCCAACGTCCATGTGTTACTAGTATTTATAAGTCGGAAATATCCGATTCCCAAATAAAAAAAATCAGCAGCAAAAGAACAAAAAAATGAAGTTAATAAATATATAGCACAAACTACAGATTCTTAAATTCTTTATTGTTGTTATTGCTCCGACATTAAACATTTTAAATGCATCACATTCTTTTAATAAAATAGCCTTATATTTTTGAATCTACCGTGTCGTAGAAAAAAAACCCATATTAAATTCTGTATTTTGTTTTTGTAGAAATAAACTCATCATAGATACCAGGACTAAATTTTGTATTTACGCCAGACGCACGTTTCGTCTACAAAAGACTCATCAGTGACTCTCGAATCCAAAAAAGTTAAAAAAAGGCCAAATAAAGTACGAAGTTAAAGAGCATTGAGGACCAAAATTCCTAAAAGTTTTGCCAAATACAGCTAAAGTAATCTATTCCTGAGGTAGAAAAGACTTAGTATTTCAAAAATTCAAAAGTTTTGTAAACAGATGATTTATAAATATGACCTATCAATGATAATTCATGTCGACTACTGGGCTGGCGATACCCTCATGACATGGTTTATTCTTTGAAGATATATGACAGGATTTTTCAATCATAACTAAAGTAAAGAATCAAATAGTTTCGGTAATTATTGTGTCTTATAGCATATTTTTTCTTATACCTAGAACAACTTTTTGCTGTGATTTACCTACGTTGTACTGAAACACGACAACTTAATGTTATGACAAAGATTGAAAGTTGAAAAACATGTTTAACCCAGCTACATTCTGTACATGTCTGTTCCAAGTCAAGAACCAGTAGTTCATATGTCGTCCTTGTTTGCTGTCTGTTACCTTTGCTTTCCGTTTGTTAATTTTTTGTAAATCAGGTCATTGGATTTGCCGTTGCGTTTTTCATATTTTGTTGTGTTTAGGCTATTTATTGTTTACTGTAAAGTATGGACAGAGACATGTACTCATATTGTATTATATGTCTCTGGTATGAATAAAACTTATTGTTGAAGGCAATACGCACGTATAGTATTGCTTACATCCAGTCATTTAGTCTATGGTTCATTCCTGTTTCATTGTGAGTCTTAACTCATCTCCTTATATTCATATAAATCGTAAATTGTCAAGGAAAGAGGAAATCTGTTTAAGCCTTTGATGTTTAATTATTGATTTGATGATTGACAAAACATAATTCTATATTTCTTTAATACTATTGCATGCTGACTTATTATATTATAGCAAGGAACATCATATATTGATTACATTTTTATCCGTACTGTTTACCAATGTGTATGTCGTGTTTAGTTATAAAAAACAAGCGGATAAGAAAAAAAAATGCAATCTATATGTAAACTAATATTTTATGTTCAGGCAGTAAACAAAGCATAGGCAGTGGAATTAAACATTCATCTACCTTTGCTTCAGGAGATATGAAGATGTGCAAAGCCGTCGTGAAATATGAATATTCTTTGGTGTACAAATCTTCATACCTCCCTCAGGGACGGGAAATAAATGTATACAGTTATAATAACTTGTTTCATCGAAACCAGCATCACTTATTGTGTAATATTATAGGGTTATTGCATGAATATTGGGGAATATTGTCCCGAGTAGAATTTTATATTGCACGAGCTTGCGACAATATTCCCCATTATTATCAATCCGTACAAAATGCGAATCTAGAAATTAGGAACTCGCGTTCAACTCAATTGTTGCAACGAATAAAAGTCAACCATAAATTTCTAGATACACTATTGATTTCGGACAGGTGATGTTGGTTTTGCAAATAATGATTGAATGCATGCAATAACAGATAGTTGGTGTTTAAGTTTCGACAAGTATTTTGAAAAGAAGGCATGTTGGGTACATACCAAAATTATGCCATTTTAAAAGCAACCTACAGACCCCTGAAGATAGTGTTTGCAATGGTTCTTTTCCTCGAATTTACGCATCTTGCGCAGTCCAAGAGACGCTACACCATATCAGGGATTTTACTGCCAAGCAGCACATACTTCTTTTCCCTAGTCCACAATTGAGACCACAAAACGAAGCAGGGTCAAACCTTATGTAAATTCATAGAAGGTGAAGATAAACCTTTGCTATGTTCTTCTTAAAATTTATTTGAAAAATTATAAAGATCCTCGATGAATAATGGTTAATATGTTATGGCTATGTTTCTCAGAGGTTCTGTTTACTAAACAGTGTTTGGTACTTCATGTTAGGGTGTTGCACATGAATGGGAAATATAAAACAGTGTTTTTGTACGAACACATTATAATCATGTATTTCTGTGTTTAAATCAAGGCAGAATCAAACTGTCTTCTGCAATCCTTCTTCGAGTATTCAAAAATTAGAGATTGATTTCGATAACGTACCCAAGACCGCTGTCCAATCAGAACACATGTTTAGTGATCATGTTTGGTTTTATAAAATGTCCTGTCTAAAACTTTTCGGTAGCTTCTATTGTAACAATTGTGAAAGATTGCAGTGACGGTATGGGTGACGTATCTTTAGTATCTACATACAAAGTAAACTGTGACCCAACCTTGAAAATTATTGTGAGAAAAAGAATTAAAGTTTTCTTTCAAAGTCGCCTAAATTAAAATTAATACAACTTATGCTAACATTATTGAAAAAAATCATGTCAGAGGAAAAGTGGGTGTTTTTTGTAGTAGGAGGAATGGGTGTCATTTGTGTAGATGAATTCATGTAGAATAACGGCATGTTTAGTTTTATTGTGATAGTCGATCAGAGGAATAGAAATAAAACGAATATTTGCGACCAGATGTCATTCACGAAAATGCTTGTTGAATAACTTGTCTTATTCATGCATGATTAAGTTTAGTGAGAGACACAAACAACACTTAGAGACAAGTGCTGTGTCTTTTTAGTCTGGTCAGCTCTTCAAAATTGCATTAAACATTGCTTTTTGCAAATATTTTTTCCGCAATAACTTCTGATGAGACACTCATTGTAGAATTGAGCATGAAGCATAAAAGCTAAAATTTGAAAAACACTCCAAAAACAAATTTAAACACAGAATTTGCTTCCTCTAATATATATTCCTCGTTTTCAAACCTTGAAAATTGTTTAAAACTCTATTACCTCAACCATATATGTGTATGTGAAGCTTAAGGACCCTTCTGTATTTTGTAAAACACATATTGAAAAAATTATCTTTGATTGAATAGTCTTTGACTTACATCCTGACAATTTAATATTATAATGAATAAAAAGAGTCGATTTATTACATTTGGCCTGAGGATAAGCCTTATATTAATCTCAAAGTGTTAATACGTATATTAAAAAATCATCATAGCTACTATATTGAAATGGTGTACGCCAGACGCGCGTTTCGTCTACAAAAGTCGCATCAGTGACGCTCGAATAAAAAAAGTTAAAAAGTCCAAGTAAAGTACGAAGTTGAAGAGCATTTAGGAACCAACATTCCTTAAAAGTTTTGACATATACAGTCAGGGAAATCTATTCAAGGGGAAGAAAAACTGAACAATGACATGTACCTAAATTTAGACATGAAGTTTATCATATAATATTTATATGGTTATTTCCTAACAATTCACATTGACCACAAATGTTCTTTTTGCTCGCATTACTTACATTATATTTTGTTATTATAGATATATATTAAATCAAAATTAAAGTTATAAGAATATTAAATATTTTCCTATATATTCGTTATTTTACATATAGTAATACTTCGTTAGTTTTGGATAGAACTTTTCACATGGGTTTTTTTGCTGATTTGATTGTAATGAATGTGATATGTTTTCATGTTAAAAAGCAACTCAGTGAAAACGTTGTTTTATTTTTAGATATTTATTAATCTGTATTTATATTTATTAACTTGTAGTTCTTACTTCAAGAATTAATATATATATTAGAATCTTGATAACATCACTTAACAATTGTTGTAGTTATTATATACTGATCTAAGGAATCTCTTCTTACCTTTATATTGGTAGTTTGTGGACAATAAATCTAGAAGGTATCTCCGACACTAAATTAATTCAGAATTGGAAGGTTAATAAGCAGTTTTAAGGGGTCCTCTTCAGTCTAAATTAATATACACTTTGTTCAGAGAAGGTTTGAAAAGTGTCTGTATATAACACCTGCATAAAGATGTTAACATGCATAACCCCTTATAACATGCATAGCATATTAACCATGACAACAATTGAATCATTTTTTACTGATGAACGAGTACCAGAGTAAAGCAGTATAACAAATTACAAAATCAAAATATTGAATAGTATCAAGAAAAAAACGACTAACAACATTCTCAGAAGAATAGATAATATCTAAATGTTTCTGTGTTAACAGTTGATTAGCATTGGTATTGTCATCTGAAAAGTCATACTGATTGTAAGGTGCACATTTTTCTTTGCTTTTAAAATCTGTCTGTTTGAACCCGTTAGTTTTTGTACTACATAGATCATAACAAGAATATAACAGTTGATATAAATTCAGCGGGTTCAAACATTTTTACAGACCCCAACCTTCACACTTAAATAATTATGCTGAAAGTATTGTCTGACCCTGACGCAAGGTGAAAGGGTCATTAAGTTTTGACCATGTCAATCTGTACGTCCACATGTCTGACATAAATTGGTTTCTATGATTAAACTCAAGTTTGCCTTAAACAAATGTTACTTATACATGACTGATCATACTTTCCTGAATTTCCTATGTCACAATGCTTAAGTAAATACGTCACAAAGGGTGGTAAAGGGTTATTTTCGTGCAACATGTTTAGCCATTTAGGAGATAACTGTATTGTATTTTAAGCTTGGCCTTCGTAAAACGTAGATTTTACTGTCACAAATTGAGTTTACCTAGCGACGCGTAGTGGAGCTAGGTAAACGGATATTTGCGACAGTAAAATCAAGTTTTACGAAGGCCAAGCTTACAATACAATACAGTTATCTCCATTCTAATGCAGCATTATAAAATACATACCACTTAATAAATATTTTGGCGTAAAATGACATAAATGAAAAAGTCTGCGAAACTGTAGCAGTGTCTTTAGCAACCAAACAATGTGACGTCATGTGTATACTCACGATGTCAAACATCAATACAAGACGTATTTATACCTTTCGTACGCTTCAGAATGGTTTCCACGTTGACAAAAAGAAGATTTTAAGGCTCAAAATGTGACTTTCATGTTTATTTTGTGAGAAATTACATACCAAAAAAAATGGAATTCAAAATGGTGGCTTTCTTAGTTACGGACTGGTAGAACGTTGAATTTACCCTTCCAAAATAATTTTCAACGTCCAATAAAATTTATCGTTACAAACGAATTGCTTTATTATTTTTTTTCACTGTGTTTCGTGAAATCGGTAAAAAGATCAACATGCATGAAATTTTTAATTGTTCGTTCATCGTGAAACAGCAATTTTATTTCGCGTGCAGATACCACCCTTTACGCCCCTTGTCACAGTAATGACTCATTTACGCCGATTTACCCGAAGTTAACCAGCGTATTTCATTCATTAAAAAAAATGAAAGCTGTGTTTCTACACAATTGTTATTATCACAAGAAAAAACATAAAGTTTCACTCTTGGTGGCATTTTTACAATTCTTGAGTTTTTAATAATAAATGCCTTTTATAAATGGAAATTATGTCCTGTTACAACATTATATGCATGCATGGAAACATAATCTCCTTTCTTATTCATTTTATTTTTTATAAACAAATGTTCTCTTTTTCTTGCACTCCAAAAAACTTAATGTTTAAGGGAGTGATGAGTTGGAGTTTTTGGTGACTTTTGGGCTAAGATAGGGGAATACTATGAGGAAGTTGAAACAGATGATGAAAGAAAATGGGATAGGTTAAAAATCATAGATAATAGAAGGATGACACAAAGACAAGTAGCACAGCAACCAGGTATATCTTAATAATGTTTTAAATTCATTACTATGATTTATTATAAAAATATAATGCTTATTTCTGTAATTGTATATTGGTGTATTAAAAATAGCTATTAATCTTTGAATGTTTTAGTGATTGTTGTCTGCCAAACTAAATGGTAAGATTCTCATGATATACATGTACAGGTAATGTAATTATTTGTATTAACATAAAAACAAGAAAGATAGGGTAGGAGTGGGAGGATTGTTGATGAGACCGCTGTCCACAAATGACAAAATGTCTTTGATATTAGCAGCTAAAGATAAATAAACATCCTTCAAGGTGGAGCAAAAGCCAACATTCCATTCCAAGCTGACACCACATTTTACATGACCAAAGACAGTGGTGTTTTTGCATGCCATAAAAATATTGGTAACAATCAGTTATAAAATGATTGATTTGGTAGATCATTACACATCAAATGATAAATGTAAAATAAACTTAATGAATAAGGAAAGTTTTTGCAGTTTCTAAAAAATAAACAGAGTTTTTCATTCATTCAATTTAAAGCATTGACATAAGTTTATTTTTTTCCATTTTCTATTTTAGGCAATGAAATGTAGTAAAGAAACAATGAGATGTAGTAAAGAATAGAGAAGAAAGAATGAAAGAAGGAACATAGCCCAAACGTTACCAAAAAAAAAAATAAATACATTTGTTAATACATAAATTTGTATGATTTTAATTAGCACAGATCAACCAATGACATTTGATAGTGATATTAGATATTGACATTTAGTTGATGTAGGAAGATGTGGTATGAGTGCCAATGAGACAACGCTCCATCCAAGTCACAATTTATAACAGTAAACCATTATAGGTCAAGGTACGGTCTTCAACACAGAGCCTAGGCTTATATAAGAAGATGACTGGTACATATGATTGCCAATGATAAAACTCAAGTGATTATTGGTTATTGTTTGGCCTTCAAATGGGAGTAAAAACCGACTTATAAGCAAGCTATGATGGACCAGTTAATACAATAAGAATTTATAGTTTCTTTTCAACCTTATTAATCATTTTGATATTCAACTTACAAGTTCAAGGTACATAGACAAAGATTTTTCTTACATGCTTGATTATAATTCTATTTTGCGAGAAATTTTGCTTTCTCAAAAGTAGCTTGGACAGGGCTATGAATAAGTCAAATGAAAGTCAGCACTCAAGAAATTTCAAGGTCGTTATAATGTCTGACAGTGAAAATGATTGTCAGCGCTTCAGAAATTATATCTCATATTTTCCATGTGTTATTTAAGTACATGACGTGCTATATACAGTGTCTAGAACTTAACTTGTAAATTAAAGGTATGCTTTCTATTGAATAGATATGTATTTCATACTTTAACTCTCACATGAAATTCATATTTATTTCATAATGAGTATCAAATTAGAAAAAAAAATAAACATATGAAAAACATATGTTGAGATCCTCATATGAAATCATATAATTTGATGGCATGAAAAACATATGTTTAACATATGTTTATCATATAATTTTTCAAAAACATGTGTTTATCATATGTTAAACATATGTTTCTCATGTGGTAAACACTATGTTTTTCATGAGTGGTTCTCAACATACGTTTGACATATGTTTTTGAACATATGAAAAACATATGAAAACATATGAAACCATATGTTGCAATTTTTCCTGTGTACCTTATTCTTAAGATGTGATATTTTTCCTTGTTTCTTTTTATTGTAAAAAGAATAAAAACAGACGTTTATTTTGAGGAGTTGCTGCTGTCAAGGAGAATTTATGGTCGAAAATGCCGTATTTTGCTAGAGACTGTGAAACAAGCACTTCTTAAGTGCACATATATCTTTTTGTTTTATTCATTTACATTAAAATCATATTACTTATTTATAAAAGAAAGTGAATATTACAAGAAGTTCAGAAACTTTAAGTTGTACAAACTTGCATCTTGTACACAACATATACCCTTTTTTTCTCAAATCCCTGAGCAAAGTCCAAGACATGTGTTCTGACCACCTTCTATAAATCACATATATACATATTTAGCTGAATAATAACCAAATACCAAACTAATTTAATTACGTTCACTACTTCTGATACTTTCTTAAGTAAATGACATCAAATTATATCGAAACGAGAAACAATAAATTTTAATTTCAAGTTATATAAACATACCTTTGTTGTCGTATAACGGATTGCGTGACTTCCTTGATAACTGTTACTATCAATGTTTAACGAGGCCTTTGTATGAAATAGATAAAAATATGTCTATAAATAAAGGCCATGATAATCATCTTACTGTCAGTAAATCGTAAACGGACACACCACATTACCCATTGTTTTGTTCATTTATTTTGGTCATTAGATAAACAGACAGGATGCAAATTATGTATCAGAGTTTGCAAAACCGTATGAATGCTGATACTTGTCGACGTCAGTGTTTTATTTACAGTAGGACATATCTGTTTTCTTACTAAACATGCTAAATGAAAGCTAAATTTGTGACATTAAATATGTTGATATACCACACACTCTGCAAACTTAAATCATATGTAGAAGCACTGACAGAAATGTTTCGCTAGGGTCTCTTTTTGTCCTTGAAATCAAGGTAATACAAATTTATGTGGTGTTTTAGTAAACTTTATTTATAATTAAGTTCATGGATTAAAACTATTTAATTAAATAAGTACAAAAAACAGCTACTTCCAGTTTACACAAGGTCACTTCCGGTTGGCTTTTCCAACTTAATGCAACAAGTCCCATGGCTTTATCATGTAAACATATGAGGTAAAAACAAAGGTCAAAATCTAGAACGTCAAATTTACCTATGACCTTGAGCTCAATTTCAAGGTCATACACAAAGGACCCTACGTCTTAATTATATTAGGTTAACGAGTTTTATCACCATACGCGTATTTTCAAATACAGGAGGGGAGAAAACTCTAATTTAATGTTAGCGTACCATTTAAACCAATATGTATGTGTTACGACATGTCGCAACTAACAATTTTGTTAAAATTATTTGTTGATATCTTATACGGTTTCTGAAAATAAGCCAAAATCAATTTAGAACCTGACCTTGACCTTTAACCTTGACCTTATGTTCTTTTTTTTTGGACCAAGGACCTCATATCAAAAGATCCTAGGTCGCTATCACTTATGGTTTACCAGTAACAATTACATTTTTCTTATTCACAATACTAAAAGGGAAAAAACTCTCATATAGAGACTCCGGATAGCTTTGGTCAAAATTATTTTTAAGATCCTGATGATATAACGAGCAAACTTGTGAAATAATTTTGTCATAATCTTTAACGGTTGCAAAGGAGATGCGCACACAAGAAAAACAGTGTTTGGGGAGATAACTCTTACAATAAAAAGTCTCGGGTAAACAGGGTCAGTTTCAAAAGCGCAATAACTGTTCGATATCATATGCAAAAAAATCTAAGCGACATCTTGCAAAACAACAAAGCACCGTATGTGGCGGAAGAAGAAATAATAATCATTCAAAACCAATTGATCAGAGAACAATTGAAGGTCTTTCCACATCAATTTTCAAAGTTGTTGAAAAGAAGCTAGTTCCGGTTTACTCAAAGTTAAAATTGGCATCCAATCATAAGTTTCTTTATACATTTGCGATAAATAAATTGTCTCTGTATACTTTTAAGTGAAATAAGGGAGATAATGTGTTACTTCCAGTGAAGTTAAAATCACTTCCGTTCTCATATGATAGCTTCTTTCACACTGATTCCAAAATTATAAAGTGTCTATTTACTTTTGCCTGTAAAACAGGAGATAATTTCCCACTTACGGTGTATCGAAAGTCACTTCTGGTCTTAAGTGATAAGTTTATGTATTTATATTACAAAATATATGGATTCCGAGTACTTTTTCATGTAAAAAATGCAAAAAAGGCTATTTCCGGTTTTCTCAAGGTCACTTCCGGTTAACATTTTTCAAGGTTACTTGTCACCCAATCTTTTGTTATGGCTTTATAAATAATGAACCAAGTTGAAGTAATATTCGATTAACCTTATATTAAGACATTGCAGGGGCTCTAACTCCTATAAGATGCCATTAGATTGTTTCAGACCAAATGGAACAAATCTTCATTTCAATAAAGCAAACTTGTTCTTTTATATATATCTTTAAAAGTGTCGGAAAGAATGCAAAAACAAGGAAAAGTCAAAGTTGAGAACTTGACCTTGACCTTTGACCTTGACCTCAAATATATTTTCTTGAATCCAGGACCTAAAATACACATAACTTAGGTCTATATTACTAACAATTCATGTGATACATTGACATATCACTTATGTCAAATTCAAATGGGGAAATAACTGTCATATAGGTGTAATACCACCATTGATTTTCCCCTATTAGTCTTTGTTAAATTTGCACTTTTCAAAAAAATTTGCAGAATTTATGTTTGTTTCAAATAAAGAAATACTTTGCATGAGTAAGGTTTTATCCTGTCCAGTACTATAGAAAACAATTCACATAAAATTTCATAGCACATAAGAAAATAACCATCACTGGAAGTTAAGCAATCAAATTTTCCCCTTTATCAAACCTGTATACAAGCTTTAGTAACCATGTTACCTAAGCTTTCCAAAATATTCTATAGAAACCCTAAATAAACAAATAATGGTGCTTTGAAATACCCAAGATATATGTTTATTACCCAGAAATGATTTACTGCAATGAAATGTAGGGTTAATTACCTCACAACTGTCAAATTCCAGGGAATATTTTTTTTCGACCTATATGCAACCGTTTGTGACCTATAATGATTTGGTAGTATTACACCTATAGAGTCTACGAATTGATTTGGTTTAATTTGACGAATCATCTTTAGGCTCCATCGCTTTTGTTTGTGACACCACGTAATTGTGATGAATGATAATCATGATAATGATATCAATGAATAGAAAGTTGTAATTGCAGACCCCTACATCAAATATAAAAACATCGCAACCAATCACATTTAAAGCTGTGTTCGTCTGTACTTCCGCCCCCGGTCTGTGTAGTTTTATATTGTAGTGTCTTTCAATTTTGTTCAACGCTTATTTAGTCTTATGTTGGAAATACTAAATCTAATGTCAAAACACTGCTCTTTTTTCATAACCTTTCAACCCTCCATTTGCTTGAATTCCACTCGTATTTAACCATTTTTGTATTGGTACTTATATCCACCTTCAAACAGAGGCGAGCAAACTTATCATAATGCTATCCTAATACATGATTTTATACTTACCGTCCAGTATACACACGACTTTTTCATTCTTAAGGCTTTCACACACTTCACCTTCGTCGCATGGATTTCCAACACAAGGGTCAAAAAGTGGATCAAACTACAAAATGATTTATATATATTATCATCTATTTCTCATCATTTCTCCCTATAATGTACCCGACATTTAAATGGTAGCCACTATTGTTAACACAGAAAATTGTTAAAGTTTGTCGGAACTGCGGAATGGTCTCTGGACATAATCATAAAGGATCAAATACATTGTGTTCATAGCGGTTGCAGGATTACCAAATCTTGCACGATACTGTATATCCCGCCTTATCTTAATGTGTGGGTGGAGTGGATGGGTTGTTGGAATCTTTAAATGGTGCAAGCCAATTTCCCATATTTCAAACATGGGGTCGAAATTTGAAATCGGTCTGCAAATTGAAAATTGAAGATGACGTACAGTGTTAAAGTTTGTGTCAGAGTTTTGTGTCACAGTTTGAAGTTTTGCCATACAATCAAAATACTATTTAGCACTATATGTTGCGTTAGAAGGCATTGTTGATACAGAATTGCAGAGGGGTAGACTAAAAAATATAAGTATTGAAGTCACGTATAGTGTCTAACACAACCCAACACAAAAGATATATACTAACGCAAATACATCGTAGAGGATCCGTTCATTTTCAGAAGTATGCCCCAACCCTTCTCACACACACACTAACACTTTCCAGTGTAAAACTATACCATCCAAAGAGTTCACTAACACTCGACTGCACGAAATAAAACTTAAGACTGATCAGCACCAACCTTATCAATAAACCAAAAACTTGGGCTGATCGCATGTGCTCAGGAAGGGTAAGCAGATCTTGTCCACTATATCTATGCTTAAAAATCTTAACATCATTTTAAAATAACCAATTTTGATCTTGACATATAACATGTGTAAATAGCACAGCAACCTCTATTCATGGAAGACCATATATGTAATGCATGAGTGCAAGCGTTTGCACGTGCAAATAGTTTTAAAGATTGTTGACACCAAAGAGATTCCCCTGATATTCATCTGAATATAAATCGCACTACGGCAAGTTGTAAGTTTTTGGGGTGTTTAAGTGTGAACAGATTTGTACGATTTTTTTGTTATTAGTCTCTGGCTTATAACTCAGCTTGATACACCTTATTACCCCTAATAAGCGGAGTTTGGTGACAACAAAGTACTTAAAATCACATCATTTTAATGTTTTATAAGCTCATATATCGCCATAAATAATCTGCCTTATTGGTTTTTATTGGCATCAGAATGTTTTATTTTGTTATCCTAAATTCACAAGAAGATAAAATTATATAAAATAAAATGCCCTACATTTATAAGACAGAACGCTAGAATATGAAAAATCTGCTATTAATAAACCGTCTTCTTCATATATAAGGCATTTAAGACATATAATTTTAGTAGCCATTAGAGTTATTAAGTACTTAATACGTTGTTCATATACGTTTCCATCCATTTCACCCATACTGTTTGTGCATATCTTATGTAGCTACTATTGTTGTTAGATTGGCTGATTAGAGTAAGTGCAAATTGTTCAAGTTAAGACATACAAGTCAATTTACTAAAGTGTTCAATACACAACTGTGTGGACACAATATTCTTACGCACAGTTGTAAATGCAACTTTTGTTTTGTTATTCTCCCCGCAATAGTTTTAGTACAAGTCAAAAAGACAAACATCCAACAAAATAAGGTCAATATTTAATACATATTTCGGTAATATTGAATACACGGGAAATAATTTTAATTTTATTATTTCTGTACGGATTGCTTTCAAATTTACAATCCTTTAAAATAACGTCATTAAGAAGAGTGACAATAGGCAGGGTCAGGGTGATCTCTGCCATATTTTTTAAATACGGCACCAAAAGGTATTTTATTCCATTGTTTTTTAATTTTATTTTTAACCTTGAATTAAGATAACTTATTTCTTATATCAACCGCATTATTACTGTTTAATTATACACTTATTATTTATATAAGAGCAACTTTGAGAAATCAGAAATGAAAAAAAAAAACACAAAAAAAAAAAAAACAAACACGTCCTGTTTTTGTTTTTTGTTTAAAGGTACCAAAATTGAAAAAAATGACGTGTGTAAAACACCTTCGTTTTTTGTTTATATATAAAATAAAAGTATTTCCCCAAGTTATGAATAAAATTATTCAAAAGGACCGTATAGGAAGACATCCCGTTAGTTGGAATGGCAATATCATATTTGACACCAAAATGTGCTTGAAGTAAAATTTGTTAGATAAGATTACATTAGATATTATCGTCATTTAAAGTATTCTGTGTTGATGGCATATCTTCGGTGAGATAACGTTGCATTTTCTAAAAGTTTTTACATTTGGTAGGATAAAAAATCATGATATATTGTTGAAAACTGTACGTTGACCTCAACATATGTTTTAACTTATTTTATTTTTTTGGGTTTAAGTCAGGTTGACGTAAAACCGAATAATTCTTTTATTATCTATTAGGGTGTCACGATTTTCGTATACCAAAACATATTAAATGTTACCAAGGAACTTCGTATTTAAACGCGTTTAACGGTTAACTTGAAGACTTTCGACTTTGATAAGGAGTTTATCATCTGATCGTTTAGTTGTAGGATATTGAAATTTGTTAAAAAAAACGCCGATTTCTCGGGAATATAGTAATAATTAATTTGTCTGGCATTCATTTATTCATGCTCTTATTCGAATTTCAAACTCATCCCTCTTTAGTGATAAACCTCAATGTAGACATAACTAATCATATTTTGAAAATAGCCTTCGGAAACATGCATTGGTTTCAAATTAAGTTCATATCTGAGGGAAGCTCTGTTATAGTTGTAAGAATGACATAATTTTCGCCGGATACATTTTTTGAAGCATGTCCTTGGTGGTATGTTTTCTAATGTACGATAGGTAAATCCATGCAACTTTACATTTCGCTTATCTGGATCTATTCGAAACGTTTCTGATGTACATTGCTCAGCAGACGTTTGGGTGAGTTTATAAAGTAACAACAGACCTTGATAAATACTAAGACGCATTTCCTACAATTACGATTCTAGTAGAGTCCTCTCAAATCGACAAATATTATAACCGTTCCTGAATATGCATATATATTTCATGTGATGGTCTGTGATATAAAACCATTAATTGTAAATCACGTTGTCACATGCAGTTACAATCATAATCGTTTTGAGTTTAAGTTAAACAATATCCGAGAGAATAATTAATTACACGGAACCCTTTATGATTTTGTTTACAATAATACTGCTTATATTTGAGCGCTATAAAAACAGATGTCATTAGATAACAATATAAGACTGCTTTGGCGTTCTATATATGGGATATGCTTGCTAATGCACTGAACTAATTATAACAAGACGAAAGCAGCCGACAATTAAACACATTTTTGTGAAAGTATTTAATGGATTTAAACATTTTTATTGTTTAGTCGATCGAAAAGCATTTGTAAAACATACATTCATTTTTATCATACTAAGCTTTCATTGAAAATGGCACTTCAAACGATTTATTTAACAGTCAGATATATCTAATAACAAATCAAATTACGTTTATCAATATTTGAATACACATTTTAACAAAACACTAATGTATCATGTGCTTGCAAATAATTTATTCATAAACGAGAGAAAATAATCTAAAATCATAACATATTATTATACTTCAAGTTAAAATGCCAGATTTTGATTGACTAATACAAGGGAGATAATTTATTATATCCCATGGATAAGCGGGAGACCATTTTTTTTTAATATCACCCTCTCGTACAGACCAATCAAAAATCGATAATTCAAAAGGCAATGATTGAATTTACATCAAATAATTTATTGCAATACTCGAGTTCTACGTTTTGACTCAGGATTTTTTCATAGAATGTCAAAATAAAAAAAAAAACCTTCTTGTTTCTCTTCTATTAATTGTTCTAATATCTGTAACGTTATTATGTACGTGACGTCATGATAATTGCAACAGTTATAGACTAATGATAGTTCATTCAGTATAATAAATTGAATAATACATAGCAGAGAGGGTGATAGAGCAGATTGGTACCCCTCGAAAAACATTGTCAACCTCGGCTTCACCCTCTCAGCTATGTGTTATTCATATAATGTTGTATGCATATGTATGATCCGGACATTATTTTAAAATAAAAGACGTTACATCTATTTGTAAAATTCAAAATTGGTTGTTCTTTACTATATAACAGTAGATTTATGGTTTAAAGAATTGAATTGTGAAGTTAATATGCCATAATATGCCATAGTATCTCTATTGAACTGAATCTTTGATGGTTTGAAATATAATGTTAGGAAATTTAAAATATGCACAAACAGTTGAGACCCTCTGAATTTCTAGCAAACTCGTAAGATAAAAACAAATTGTTAAAAAATACATTTTTATTTCTGAAGTGTTGACATGTATTTCAAAAATCAGAAAATACATGCACATTACCGATAGGTTCATGCTTGTACTACAAATCATTCGTGATGTTTACTACTTCGTAATGAAGATTAAAAATTTCTAATTGCTACAAAAAATACGATTGACCAATGAACCATTGAAATGACGTCATTGTAATATGAAAACCTTTGGATTGACATTGCCACGTTACCAATATGCATTTTTTTATAGATACCTACTGCTTAAAGTATAGAAAATATACCAAATGAAGATAACTTCATATTTACCAATAAACCATGAACCATGAACAGCAAGGTCAATGTCAGATGAAAGCTGCTAGACAGATATATAATCGTACAAACATTCCTTTTACCACATTTTGAGCTAGCTTCCCTTTGTCTTGTATTCTCGCTGTATCAAAGTGTGAGGTATAGCTAGCTTCAAAACCAAGTTTAATCCACCAGTTTCTACGAAAGAAAATGTATTTACCAAGTCAGTAATATGACAGTTGTTTTCCATTCATTTCATGTTTTTGAGCTCTTGATTTTGCCATTTTATAACCGACTTTTCGTTATAAATTATCCGTGGTGTTCGGTAATTTTAGTTTTTATTTATCTTTTTGCATGAAATACTGTTTCCCTTAGGAATCGTGTTATATTTATCAGGCAGGTTGAAGCGGTGCAAACCAGAGTAGCACAAACACAATTTTCCTCCACATTAGGCATGAGTCTCCCCTTTTTTCATCTTGGGAACAATGAACATGAATATTTATTCAAACTATTGCTATCAAACAGAAAAAAGTATTAACTTGATATCCAAACAAAAAAACATTTGTACAATCAATATACTAGTTTATATTAATGTAACAAAAAAATGTATATTTATAATTATAAATAAAAAGATGTGTTATGATTGCCATTGGGAGATCTATTGATGATGCTCTTTCCATTACCAATCCAAATTTTTCTGATTGGATTCCATTGATATATCCCTCATAACTTGAAATTAAAGAAACAACAGACACGGCTTCCTCTGTCTCATTTTTAGACCTATACCTCGAATTTGACATACTACAGAATGTATGACAAACGAGACGATTTTAATTTTGAAATTATCAATTTCCCCCAACCTAAGTAGCAATCTACCAACTTCACCTGCATATGGGATATACATTTCCCAACTTATTCGATAATCGGCATGCAGCTCCTACTCAGACTTTGTAAAACGTCACAAGTGTCTGAGCGGAAAGTTGATGAACCAGGGATATGTCATTTTTTTTTAAAAAGGTTCTTCGGAAAGTACCAAGACCTTGTTGATAAATATTCCTTACCAACTTCACAAATAATACACGATTGTCTTGAAGTATAGGTTATGGGTACTGACGTTGTTTATCATCTTAAAAACGTGTTATACTATTTTTTTTTTGTCTTTGTGAATTTTCCTTTACTGTTTAGTCTGTTTTTATTGATATCGATTTGAAGTGGTTCGGTACTTGTACATCCCGTCATTGTGTTTTTGTAATATAATAATTCTCGTATTCTTGTCTTTCATTTTTGCTAATGTGATTTGTCTATATGCCTTTTTATGTTTCTTTAATACATATATGACGTGGCTCTGTACTTATACATCCCGTCATTCTGTTATTGTACTATGGTAAATTTGTATATTCTTGTCTATATTTTTTGCTAATATGCTTGGTCTAAATGCAATTGTGTGCTTCTTTGTTACATATTTGTGTGTTTATATAGAAATTAGGATTAAAGCTTTTTGAACGACACAAGGTTGACTAATGTACCCCTATTTTTGACATTTTTACCTATCATGTATGTTTGTTTTGTTCACACATCGTTGTCAATATCATGAATATAGTGGAATTTGATGCAACTTTCATACTAGTGAGAGGTTCAGCTAGCTTTAAAATCAGTTTTATTCCACCATTTCTTACATAAGAAAATGCCTGTACCATGTCAGGAATATTTCAGTTGTTATCCATTGGTTTGAGCTTCATTTTGACATTTGATTAGGGACTTTCCTTTCTTTTTTGAATTTTCCTCTGAGTTCAGTATTTTTGTAATTTTCTTTTCACTACAAGAGACAAAATGACACAGAAATTTATATTATATGTTACCGTAAGGCCTTCAACAATGAGCAAAGCCCATACCGTGTATTCAGCTATAGAAGACTCCGAAATGACAAATGTAAAACAATTCAAACGAGAAAAGTAATGTATAATTTGTATGATTAGGGACTTTCCTTTTTGAATTTTCCTCTGAGTTCAGTATTTTTGTAATTTTACTTTTCACTACAAGAGACAAAATGACACAGAAATTTATATTATATGTTACCGTAAGGCCTTCAACAATGAGCAAAGCCCATACCGTGTATTCAGCTATAAAAGACCCCGAAATGACAAATGTAAAACAATTCAAACGAGAAAAGTAATGTATAATTTGTGTTCAAAATAATGACCAAATACAAATATGTTACACAGCAACTAAAGACAACCAATAACAGGCTCCTTAAATGGGACAGGCACTTACATAATGTGACGGGGTTAAACTCGTTTGAAGGCACCAACTATTCCCTAACCTGAGACAGTGGTTTGACAGTTCAACATAAGAACTTGAACAACCTACACAAATCAGTTGAAAAAGGCCTAACTAATCAGGTGGATACAAATAGAATACGTCTAACAAAATAGTCTGGACGTGGACGGGTATAATAGTATCCCCAAAACAAAAAGACATTAAGTACAGATCTGAGGGTACGCGTTGTTATTGGCCGCTAGTTCAAAGCGAATAACAAATAAAAAAAAAAATTGCATCTATTCTGTATGTATGTGCCTGTTCCAAGTCAGGAGCCTGTAATTTAGTGGTTGACGTTTGTTGATGTGTTACATACTTGTTTTTCGTTCATTTTTTTGTACATAAATTTGGCCGTAAGTTTTCTCGTTTGAATTGTTTTACATTGTTTTATTTCGAGGCCTTTTATAGCTGACTATGCTGTATGGGCTTTGCTCATTGTTAAAGGCCGTACGGTGACCTATAGTTGTTAATTTCTTTGTCATTTGGTCTTTTGTGGAGAGTTGTCTCATTGGCAATCATACCACATCTTCTTTTTTATATCTAAATGTTAGACTAAAATATCAATCAGTACTCATCCAACATCCACTGGATTTAATGTAAAGACGTCATTAACAGTCCGGGAAAAAAAAATGACCTAATACAATGACAAGGAAAAAGGTATCGACAGATTGTAGAGCCATGAATAGGCAGATGTATATAAAAATAATATTTAGTTTGATTCTAATAGGTCTCAAGGTCAACGCAAAAATAATAAGTTAAGTAATATGATTTACTGATATTACTATGAATATCAATACCAATAGAATCAATATTCAAAGATCTATTGACAGTATTAAATTTATACCTTATAGAACAAATTTATGTAAAAGATGGATAAGTTTACCCACATCGTATTTAAAGTATTTCCAAACTCGGTAAACACCATCTCGGAAAAAATTAAGATGTGCGTTTGAACAAAAGTGCAACCAAACTTTAAAACCAAATCTTTACATCTATGGAAGTATGTAGTATAGGTTATAGGTAATTTATATTGGTGTCTGACCCAGTTTGCATAATACTTGATGTCTGCCATTTTTTGTATTATAGATAACAGATCAGCAAGTGTATAATTTATACGATGTTTAATACGTTGATTACGATTTTTGCGTTGACCTTGAGACCTTTTATTTTTGAGTCGCTTATCGACAATATTATTAACATCGATAGAAGTTTTATTTATGTTCCCCTGTTCTAATATTTTGTCATTGAGACCGACAGGATAAGACCTTTGAAGTCTTTGTATCAAAAATAATTCGCAAACTTCACGTGATTTTTCAAATTGCATGTGTGATTCTCCTGGTTGTTTCTGAATGGTTTTATAGGGGTTGGAATTTGATAAATTTTAGATTGTCAATATTCTTATCTAAATGTTGATATATCGAACTTTTAAATTTATTAGGTCTTCAAAAGCGGTAAAGTTGTATATATAGCTTCATGATTAACAAATGGAATAATCTACTCATGACAAAATATTTCAACAAAAAGAGGCAACTATAATTGGAGTACATACACAATTCAAACTCTTCTATTCTTCAAATTTAACAGGTGTAATCGAGTATATTTCTTTGACGGGAGCTAATGCATGTAGAATTTCAGTGCTAGCTTGATTAAGGGACAATTAAAGTTTTAACGGATATACTTAGGTCATGTTTCGGAATTAGTCCTATATTACAGGGTAAAATATGTTGACACGATATCACCCATTTTTCTTTTCATAGAAGACTTCAATAAGTCATAAAAGTCATAACACAGAATTAAAGCAGATTCTAGATTTCCGTTCTCACGATTTGGAGCCCAAATAATACCAATGCTTAAAATAAGGTACAAGTCCAAGAAAGTTTTTCTCCCAAGCAGCAAATGTCTCGAACACGATTTCCATATTCTATCAATATTTTTAGCTTACCTGTTCCTTATAAACTTATAAATCTGTGCTGCTCTGATTTATAGTATCAATTGTAAATTCCTGATTTCTTTTTTTCTAATATTGATCATGTACAAATTTAAACAACACTATTCAAAAACAGTTTTATTTATTACTACAGAAAGACAACTATAACCAAGGCCATCCTATTATTCATAGTGCGGTGACAGAAGTGTAAAAAGTCGTCTAAATTTCAAGTTTAATCTACCAAAATAGCACACGGCTAAACCTGGTATTAACTTAAGGACAAATATATCTTCTCTATTTTCTGCCTTGTTGTAAGAATTTCGTATGGTCATATTTTTTTTCTAAAAAAGTCGTTATAGTGATTAGTAGTATATTTTAAAGTTTTCAACCCCCTTTTTCAAAATGCAAATTTAAATGTATTTGCTTACAATTAATTGATATATGTTTTCCTTTAGCTATCATCACTATTCTATTCTCTTTATTCTATAAAGTTTACTAAATTTTGACTGTTTAAAAGTGAGGTCATTTTTATTGCAAATTCAGACACACACTTTTGTTTCTTCTACAAAGTAGTAGTAAAAACTATCCCATAATAATTTAAACATATATAACTTCATTAATATAATCACTGATAAAAATTTCAGAACCTAACTGTGAAAAAGCCTTAAGAAATCAACGGAACAAGAATAGAGTAAAAACTTTAATTTCAATACGGAACTTAATCAAATCCCTTCAATTACATTTTGTGTTTTATTTAACCTTATGTTCAATAATTTCCGCTCAACAGATATATGAAAGTACTACCTTATTCGCATAAATCATGTATATTAATGCATTTATAGCCGAATGATTTTCTTGTTAACCGGATTATGTGCATTTAGGAACCGTTTTTTTTTTAAATAAGTCGCAGTCATCGGTCATGTAAATCAGAATAGCAAAACTGATCTTATTAACGACGGAATATATATATATATATATATATATATAAACAAGTCTAAATTGAAAACAACGTTCAAACCTATGATTGCGTTGAATAAAAACCGCTGACTGCCATTGGCGATGGCCAAATAAACGGATCACCGATGTAATAAATGGATCTTAATTACAAATTTAATACTAAACAGAAAACAATAAACTTGCGGAAAAGATGATATCCCGCTAACAAAAGGTGCAAAGGTTTTTGTACACCATATCCGGATTTCGACAATTAATGTCTCTTCAGTGATGTTAGGAACCGAAACGGTATTTGGAAAGCCATACAATTTACCTCAATTTAGGATAGACTCTTGAATTTTGAGGAGTCAAAATAGGATGAACGGATCATATAAACCCGAAAGCAAATATAATACAAGCCCAAACGCAAAAATATCAACAAGTCTAAATTGAAAACAACGTTCAAACCTATGATTGCGTTGGATAAAAACCGCAATTTTTATACGTGTGCATGCAAAACAAATTTCTTGGTAGAGGGGTCTAAAAACAGCACAAACAACATTTTCTAAAAGACCAAATGAGTGAAAAAGTATATTTTAACAAAACGCATTTGACTAGCAGGTCGAACAACTGATGTTCTTAAACCCTGCTGACTGCCATTGGCGATTGCCAAATAAACGGATCACAAGATGTAGCAAAACAGATCTTATTATTAAATTATTACCAAACAGAAAACAATAAACTTGCGGAAAAGATGGTATACCGCAAACATGAGGTGCAAAAAATTTGTACACCATATCCGGATTTCGACAATTAATGTCTCTTCAGTGATGTTAAAAATCGAAACGGTATTTGGAAGGCCATATAATTTACCTCAATTTAGGATAGACTCTTGAATTTTGAAAGAGTCAAAATAGGATGAACGGATCATATAAACCCGAAGGCAAATATAATACAAGCCCAAACGCAAAAATATCAACAAGTCTAAATTGAAAACAACGTTTAAACCTATGATTGCGTTGGATAAAAAACCGCAATTTTTTAACGTGTGCATGCAAAACAATTCTTTTGGTAGAGGGGTCTAAATACAGCACAAACAACAGTTTTCAAAAGACCAAAAACGTGAAAAAGTATATTTTAACAAAACGCATTTGATTAACAGGTCGAACAACAAATGCTCTTAAACCCTGCTGACTGCCATTGGCGATATATATATAAATATATATATATATAAACAAGTCTAAATTGAAAACAACGTTCAAACCTATGATTGCGTTGGATAAAAACCGCAATTTTTATACGTGTGCATGCAAAACAAATTTCTTGGTAGAGGGGTCTAAAAACAGCACAAACAACATTTTCAAAAAGACCAAATGAGTGAAAAAGTATATTTTAACAAAACGCATTTGATTAACAGGTCGAACAACAAATGCTCTTAAACCCTGCTGACTGCCATTGGCGATATATATATATATATATATATATATAAACAAGTCTAAATTGAAAACAACGTTCAAACCTATGATTGCGTTGGATAAAAACCGCAATTTTTATACGTGTGCATGCAAAACAAATTTCTTGGTAGAGGGGTCTAAAAACAGCACAAACAACATTTTCTAAAAGACCAAATGAGTGAAAAAGTATATTTTAACAAAACGCATTTGACTAGCAGGTCGAACAACTGATGTTCTTAAACCCTGCTGACTGCCATTGGCGATTGCCAAATAAACGGATCACAAGATGTAGCAAAACAGATCTTATTATTAAATTATTACCAAACAGAAAACAATAAACTTGCGGAAAAGATGGTATACCGCAAACATGAGGTGCAAAAAAATTGTACACCATATCCGGATTTCGACAATTAATGTCTCTTCAGTGATGTTAGGAATCGAAACGGTATTTGGAAGGCCATATAATTTACCTCAATTTAGGACAGACTCTTGAATTTTGAAAGAGTCAAAATAGAATGAACGGATCATATAAACCCGAAGGCAAATATAATACAAGCCCAAACGAAAAAATATAAACAAGTCTAAATTGAAAACAACGTTCAAACCTATGATTGCGTTGGATAAAAACCGCAATTTTTATACGTGTGCATGCAAAACAAATTTCTTGGTAGAGGGGTCTAAAAACAGCACAAACAACATTTTCTAAAAGACCAAATGAGTGAAAAAGTATATTTTAACAAAACGCATTTGACTAGCAGGTCGAACAACTGATGTTCTTAAACCCTGCTGACTGCCATTGGCGATTGCCAAATAAACGGATCACAAGATGTAGCAAAACAGATCTTATTATTAAATTAATACCAAACAGAAAACAATAAACTTGCGGAAAAGATGGTATACCGCAAACATGAGGTGCAAAAAATGTGTACACCATATCCGGATTTCGACAATTAATGTCTCTTCAGTGATGTTAGGAATCGAAACGGTATTTGGAAGGCCATATAATTTACCTCAATTTAGGATAGACTCTTGAATTTTGAAAGAGTCAAAATAGGATGAACGGATCATATAAACCCGAAGGCAAATATAATACAAGCCCAAACGAAAAAATATCAACAAGTCTAAATTGAAAACAACGTTCAAACCTATGATTGCGTTGGATAAAAACCGCAATTTTTATACGTGTGTATGCAAAACAAATTTCTTGGTAGAGGGGTCTAAAAACAGCACAAACAACATTTTCTAAAAGACCAAATGAGTGAAAAAGTATATTTTAACAAAACGCATTTGACTAGCAGGTCGAACAACTGATGTTCTTAAACCCTGCTGACTGCCATTGGCGATTGCCAAATAAACGGATCACAAGATGTAGCAAAACAGATCTTATTATTAAATTAATACCAAACAGAAAACAATAAACTTGCGGAAAAGATGGTATACCGCAAACATGAGGTGCAAAAAATTTGTACACCATATCCGGATTTCGACAATCAATGTCTCTGCAGTGATGTTAGGAATCGAAACGGTATTTGGAAGGCCATATAATTTACCTCAATTTAGGATAGACTCTTGAATTTTGAAAGAGTCAAAATAGGATGAACGGATCATATAAACCCGAAGGCAAATATAATACAAGCCCAAACGAAAAAATATCAACAAGTCTAAATTGAAAACAACGTTCAAACCTATGATTGCGTTGGATAAAAACCGCAATTTTTATACGTGTGCATGCAAAACAAATTTCTTGGTAGAGGGGTCTAAAAACAGCACAAACAACATTTTCTAAAAGACCAAATGAGTGAAAAGTATATTCTAACAAAACGCATTTGACTAGGAGGTCGAACAACTGATGTTCTTAAACCCTGCTGACTGCCATTGGCGATTGCCAAATAAACGGATCACAAGATGAAGCAAAACAGATCTTATTATTAAATTATTACCAAACAGAAAACAATAAACTTGCGGAAAAGATGGTATACCGCAAACATGAGGTGCAAAAAATTTGTACACCATATCCGGATTTCGACAATTAATGTCTCTTCAGTGATGTTAGGAATCGAAACGGTATTTGGAAAGCCATATAATTTACCTCAATTTAGGATAGACTCTTGAATTTTGAAAGAGTCAAAATAGGATGAACGGATCATATAAACCCGAAGGCAAATATAATATATATATATATATTTGCGAAAGCAAATTTTCAGATCTAACATTCTTGGGCTGATGTTTAGACGAATTATATATACAGATGTATTTTCAGCCTTGTATCACCATCACTGCTGGTTATCCGATGGATTAAATCTGTTGTAGAGTCGTCACTTGTTCAGACGTATTTATAATATAATTATTTCTGTGACTGCATCGTACATTAATTTGTAGGAACCTTTACGGGCTCTGTTACACTTATAAATTCAAACTTTCAAAAAGTTTTAAAATTTTAGTTTTTGGATTTTTTAAAATATCAAAATTCCAAATTTGTTATATTTTTTTAATTTTTGAAAATTTCACCAAATAATAAAAATTTTAAAATTATAAACTTCGTTTTGAAATTTAATTGAATAGATATTTAAGCAAACTTTAAAAATACTTAACTGAACGTACATTTTTGATCCTTTTGCTTTTTGAAAATTTAGGTCGTCACAGGAAAATGAGGGTATATTGGATAGTGACAGAAATTTTGGAATCAATTAACCACTCAAAGAGTTGTTGTAACAGTTCGTAACTTGTAGAGAGCGTGGCACTCTCTCTACACGCCCCTTCCTGACTGGACGTACCTGCGTACTTGTATTTTGCTCAAAGTTGATTGTCGCACGATAACTTACAAAAGTGCAAATAACAAATACGGAACTATCCCTTATTTCAAAAAATCGAATATCCCGTTTCCCTTTATTAACTTTTTAGAAATAGCAGTTATCACAAAGTCGACAAGTAATTTCTGCATATTGTTCATTTAGTTAGAGTAACAAAGTGTGTCAAAATCAGGTCTTACTAATTATTTTTTAGACTTAAAGAAACATATTTCTGTTTTTCATCCGGTAGATCAAACAAAAGAGGGGCGAAAGATAACAGAGGGACTTTCAAACTCATATGTCGAAAATAAACAGACAACGCTATGGCTAAAAAAGAAAAAAAAAGACCAATAGACAAACAGTAGTACAAAAAACACAATATAGGAAACTAAAGACTGAGCAACACGAACCCCACCAAAAACTGAGGGTGATCTCAGGTGCTCAGAGGGTAAGCAGATACTGCTCCACATGTGGCACCCGTCGTGTTGCTCATGTTATTACAAACCAGGTAATAAGTAATTTGGTAGGCCACAAGTTAGCCTCTTGTTTTATAGTTTTTATTATTTTTAGTTTTTCAGAAAATATTGTTTTCGTATTGATTTGTTTTGGTAAATTTCATTTCGTTTCCTTCCATTATTATTCCGTTACGCACTTGTTACAGGTATCCACTTTTTAGTCCTTTCCCCTTTTCCTATATTTTAATAAAAAATAAAAAAAATAAAACTTTCAAAAAGCGAAATAATCAAAACTGTACGTTCAGTTAAGTACTTTTAAAGTTTGCCTAAATATCTAAACAATTAAATTTTGAAACGAAGTTTATAATTTTAAAATTTTAATTATTTGGTGAAATTTTCAAAATTTGAAAAAAATAAATAAATTTGAAATTTTGATATTTTAAATAAAAAAACTAAAATTTGAAATCTTTTTGAAATTTTGAATTGATAAGTATTACACGGACCCTTTACAATAGATCTGTAACATTCCATCTTCATGCCTTATATATCATGTACTGTGTTACGACGCTAGCTTAAAACTGACGAGAAAAGGTAACATCCGGCCACCGAAAGCTTTATTATTGTGAAGCCTAGGTGGTCAAGTGGTCTAGCGCGTCGGGCATAGTGCAAGGCGATTTGGAGCCACGATATCTCAGTAGCGTGAGTTCGAATCCCGGCGAGGGAAGAACAAAAAATTTGCGAAATAAAATTTACAGATCTAACATCGTTGGGCTGATGTTTAGACGATTTATATATATAGTATTTTCAGCCTTGTATCACCATCACTGCTGGTGATCCGATAGATACAATCTGTTGTAGAGTCGTCACTTGTTCAGACGTACTTATAATATAATTATTCATGCGACTGCATCTTACATTAATTTGTAGAATCCTATACAATAGATAATTCAGCTGATCTGTAACAATTCCATCTTCATGCCTTATATATCATGTATTGTGTTACGACACTAGATAAAAACTAACGAGGAAAGGTAACACCCGGCCACCGAATTTTTATTATTGTGAAGCCTAGGTGTTCGAGTGGTCTAGCGCGTCGGGCATAGTGCAAGGCGATTTGGTGCCACGATATCTCAGTAGCATGAGTTTGAATCCCGGCAATGGAAGAACAACAAAATTTGCGAAAGCAAATTTACAGATCTAACATTGTTAGGCTGATGTTCAGACGAATTATATAAACAGTTGTATTTTCAGCCTTGTATCACCATCACTGCTGGTGATCCGATGGATAAAATCTGTTGTACAGTCGTCACTTGTTCAGAAGTACGTATAATATAAATATTTCTGTGACTGCATCTTACATTAATTTGAAGGATCCTTTACCATAGGATAATTCAGCTGATCTGTAACAATTCCATCTTCATGCCTTATATATCATGTACTGTGTTACGACGCTAAATTAACACTGACGAAGAAAGGTAACATCGGCCACCGAAAGCTTTATTATTGTGAAGCCTAGGTGGTCGCGTGGTCTAGCGCATCGGGCATAGTGCAAGGCAATTTGGTGGCACGATATCTCAGTAGCATGAGTTCGAATCCCGGCGAGGGAAGAACAAAAAATTTGCGAAAGCAAATTTACAGATCTAACATTGTTGGGCTGATGTTTAGACGAAATATATATATAAATATATATATAAATTTTGATTAAAAAAAAAAGTCCTTGGTACAGGAAATATAATTTAAAAATAAAAAACACAAAATGTCAAATTATAAATTGAACATTGTTTCTGTTATAACTTTCACCGCATCTTCTACAGCGTAAAGCCAAGGAACACTATTTTATTGAACTGTACAAGCCGACTTTAAATAGGAAGTGAAATTCGGTCCGTGAATATGCTTCCGTAATATATACAAACTATCGCAAGACGTTAATATTAGGTAACGTCACAAGTCGTTACTATTGGGTAACGTCATAAGTTGTTACTATTGACGATGACAATTCTGTCTGATGAACCGTAGTAGATGCGGTGAAAGCGCTAACAGAAACATTGTCGCTATATAATGTGATATTTTGTGTTTTTTATTTTTAAACTAAATATATATATATATACAAGTGCCTAAATAGCAAGACATGACATACAAATCTATGGGAGTGTGGATTAATCACTACAGAGATTAATACAATTACACAAATAAAATTATAGATTGGCTACCACTGTAATTTTAACACATTATTTAGTATATAAATACTAGAATGTTTAAAACATTTACAAAACAATAAAAATAAACGCAATATTTTCTCACCACCAGTCATGGCCTTCAGAAGACCTAAAAATATCCGTGACAAATTAGTATTAGCAAAGCAGCCTACTACACCTCCCGGTTGCTACAAACAATGTGGTCGAAGGAATTGCTTATGTTGTAAAGCTGCCAATACAAGCAGTTCTTTCATCAGCTCCGTTACTAAACAAAATTATAGCATCTACTCAAATTCCAACTGTAAAACGGAGAACTCAATTTATATATTAACATGTTACACTTTTGGCATTCAGTATGTGGGAGAAACAAGGGATAAATTCAATATTCGGCTCAATAACCATCGTTCATGGTACAAAACCAACAACAACTGTCCTCTCACAAGACATCTTCGCTCAAAGAAACATCCTTTTGATAAGGTTACTTTCCAAATCATAGAAGTCAACACCGAGTGGGACACCACGGCGAGAAGGAAAAGAGAAAACTTTTGGATCCACCAGCTCCACACTTTAGAACCGGATGGTCTTAACGAAAAAAACGAGAAGAGAAACAGGAAAGATAAAGAATAATTTAATACACAGAATCGTCTTTTTTATCCTGTTATATTGGCCAATGGACGTTGCAAACTTCAACCAAAAATGTTGTATGTAATCTTGAACTTCATCCACATTATGTATTATTTACAAGGCAGCTAAATTCATGTGCAACATGTACATTGAGCTGCAAAAGTTTCTTATCATCTACATCCGATTTCACCTGGATGGATGCACGCTTGATAAAGCTAATTTGTCTAGCGAAATATTGCGTTTATTTCTATTGTTTTGTAAATATTTCAAACATTCTAATATTTACATACTAAATAGTGTGTTAAAATTACATTGTTAGGCAATCTATGTATATATAATATATATATATATATATATATTTTATTACAACATGTGTGCACACCATCGTCTGTGTAAGAAACAGCAGAAGCGATTTATTTTAAACTGATGGTGCCAAATCTTGATTAGATAATCTAAAACCTACGGATGGACGACATACATGTTTCCCTTTTGTCAGCTGCTTGCTCTTGTGTAACAAGAATAACATACCCTATTAGTAATGTCGGGTGACTGGAAATCAAAACTTACCGACAATAAAGATGATTTAGGCTTCCCAATTGTAAACTTTCCGTATCAATTAAGCATCATTCTAGCCAGCAGCCCGCATATAGATTTTATATTGATACTTGGGACGCTGTTAAAGTCATCCCTTCAAAAGAGTTTGAAACAAACGCCATCACGAATTGATTGACCGTTTTGGGATATTTCACAAATGACAACCGATATGTTCTAATTTTTGTCACCAAAATACCGTCATCTTTACTTTGAACTTAAAATCACATGTTTAACTCATCACTAAATATGTGATTACATTACCAATACTACTGATGTAATATGTAACGCAGGATCTATCTACCCATAACAATTATAATTTCAAGAAACCGCAGCACAAACGATATGTTATTCAGAAATAGCAAAGGCAAAAGGAAGCTAAAATATGAAGCAAACTTATAATATATCTGCTTGCGCCTGTAATATCATTAACACAATATAGAATTAATAAGTTGCATATTTTCGGGTAGCGTTTAGAAAACATAAAAAATTAGAGCATTTTTAACATATAAAATTAATTTCATCAATAATGTATTGATGATAAGTAAAAAAGCTGAACCGGCAATATATTTGGTGCAACCTTATTTGACAAACTGACTGCGAAAATCTTTCATAAAAGGGCAAACATACATTTACACTTTTTATCATCAAGGTAATCATCAATTTAAAATAATATATAATCCACTCTTTATTACTCGTATTTTTCAATACTATTAGTTACATAGTGTGTTAGTGACATAATACGATATATACGGGGTCTGTAAATTCCATATGAAGAGAGAGCGAAGCTCGAACCCCATATGGAATTTACTGACCCCGTATATATCGTATTAGGTCACTAGCACACTATTAACGAATTAATGTTACCGACTATCTTTATTTGTTGAATTTAAACTAGAGTTGTCTCATTTGCAATCATACCACATCTTCTTATTTTTATATTAAAGTGTTCTAGTGTTCAATTTAAAGAACCTACTTACATTGGTCTGCACAAAAAAACTAAAGTCAACAATAACAATTTAATATCAACAACCTTGATATAGTTTAATGATATTAAACAGAACTTTCAATACATTTAAATAATCAAAGTCGTAACTCCATAACTAACCGTGTATTGAAATAAGCCCCGCCTCCCTACTAACCTAATATGGAATATACACGGTCTCCACGAGGACACTTTTAACCAATCATATTCCTAGAAATGTATAGGAGGTAAGATAAAATTAAATATTGTTACTTATAGTTGTCATCGAATATGACCAACGGAATTATACTTATGACAGGGTTTGTACATATTATTTTCCTAGAATGTCACATATCGAATTAGACTCATCACTGGGTTTGTACCTACATGATCAACACCACGGTTGCAACTTGTGAAGTAGGATCTGCGCTCCCATTCAAAGCACTCGAGATCACCCCGATTTTCAGGGGGGGGGGGGATTGTTGCTACGTCTCTAGGTTTGTTTTTAGTAATTTTGTAGACTGTTTGTTTTATTGATTTTGCAATGGCATTGTCAGATTTTTCCCTGACTTATGCGTTTGATTATTTCTTTGCTACCTTTGCCTCTCGTTCAATTGCATTGTTCAAATTTAAAAAGAAAATGTTATCTCTACCGTTCTTAATTTTTTTCGAAAAAAAACCTACACTGACAATGGCAATTGCTGTGTCGCAATACTTGTCTATTTAGACTTTATTATAGCATGTTGTTCATTGATATGTATTGGTATCAGTGGTGTTGCCCACAGCTTTATAATTTTTCCTGCTTTTGACTAGAGACGTCCCGGTACCTATACATTTTGTTGTTTGGACATGCTGTGACACTAGACTTAATGTTTTAGGAAATATTACCTATTGGCTTCATTAAATAATCGATGCTTCGATGTGTGGCGTCAATAATTTTCTCTTGAGATTTCAAATATATGGAAACCGTGTTTTATTATTTGTGTTCTGAAATTGCGTTATTGTTTTGAATCGAGCGCGTCTAATGACTTGTTTAAAAGGAATGAGCATCTGGCGTATTTTAATGTCAAGTGTTTTATGAGTAAACAATTATAATTGGATGGCAGACAGATAGGTAGCGATGAGATTTAGTAATATGACTTCCCATCTGGTTTGATTAAGGCAACACATATGTGAATAACAAAGACGGAAAGCATCTTGTTTATTAAAGTAGTACACACTTTGTATTGCTTACTTTTTATGTATAGATAAAAGTGGAATATAAAAGAATAAAAATTATCTTCAATACAGATAAGCATTTCCCCATGATAAATAAACACACGTTATCGGCGGCAAACATATATATTCCCACAAGGTGTAAATTTGGAAAATGATCTGTATCGTACGTATAACGAAATAGATATATGTACTATCAATGATAAGCATATCGTAATAATGTCATACATGCTATTCATTGACTAATCCCATATACGTGTGATGTTTTATGGATATGGTAGATCCCGGTTTCTCAATTTGTATTTACTTCTTCATATACTGGTGCACTGGATTCATCAATGTCACAAGTCTGGTTTGTTGTTGCTGATAAATTCGTATGCTTTGTACTGTCAAGGTCTTCGTATGTTGACGTTGAATAGTTCACACGGCTAGTGTCTTCATAATTATGAGCATTCGACTCTGTAAATATCCCCGTTGATCTGTAAGTTAAACATGTTAAAAGCACAAATATGATAAAGGTACAAAATAGAACCTTATTGCCTGTTAAAATCACGACCAAGTTGAATCTATAAAATTGTTTTGTCTGTATCGTATGCTATCCAACAGTTTACTGTAAACAAATTTATTTTCGCGGATACTTTATTTTGGGTTAAGGCCTTCAATGCCAACCCCACGGCGAATTAATTGCGCGATTTTCAAATCTACTTTATGTATTAAATTCAAAAAAGATCCAATTTTGACATTTTTGGCGTATTTTTTTTCCTTCAAGCAAAAGTCGAGAATAAAAATAGCTCGAGACAAAGTTGGTTAACATGAGCAAATATATGTATACCAATGATAACTTTAGAAAGTATCTCAATGACTGGATAACATTTGCTGTACAATCTGACAAGTTTTGTCTTTATTTTTTTAGATATAAAAGGATATTGTGATATATATATACAGTCCAAAACAGTGTTAAACTATAAAAGAAATTGTGTTGAATTTCTGACTGCGGGACTTTTACTCAGATGACTTGAGCATCTATTATAGCAAATTTAGACAAACTTTCTACCCAATCAAAAACTTTCATCTAAACCAGATCTGGCTTTTACTACATGTTTGTGTAAAATTTAAATGAGGAATTTGTATTGTTCAAGAGACAACAACCTGACCAAAGTTAAAAGATAGCCTTAGGCCACCAATGGATCTTCAACACAGCGGAACAATCCAGCACCCGGAAGGCGGACTTCAGCTGGCCCTTAATAAACATGTGTAACATCCTTAACATATAAATGAACAAAACAAAAAATACAATAGACAAAGACCAGAGACTCCTGACTTTGGACAGGCGCAAAAAAGCGGCGGGGCTAAACATGTTCAGTGAGATTTCAACCCTCGAACCTATACTTATAGCCAATGTAGATTAACAAACACACAGCAATACGCAGAGTAAAACTCAGTTTAAAAGAAGTCCGAGTCCGATGTCAGAATAGGTAACAAAAGAAACTAAACACAATGACAATGATATATAAAATGCCAACGGACTACTAGCAGTTACTGACATTCCAGCTCATATCTGCATGTTGATTTATATTAGCGAATTATGTTCTTGGACCTTGTTAAAATAAAATACCTTGTAACATACAACAGCGCATCGAACAAATTGAGATACATAAACATTATAAGATGGGGACAAGGAAGCGTCACCATCTAAAATAAATAATTAACAATAGGAAATAAAAAATCATCTCTTTTATCTTGAAGTATATATTCTAGGTACTGATGTTATTTAGCATCTTAATAACGTGTAATACTATTCTTTTATTTGTATTTATGAATACTACGTTTACTGTTTAGTCTGTTTTAATTGATATCCATTTGACGTGGCTCTGTACTTATACATCCTGTCATTCTGTTATTGTTCTATGATAATTCTCGTATTCTTGTCTTTCATTTTTGCTAAATGTTCTTTGTCTATATGTCTTCTGGTGTTTCTTTGATACACATGACGTGGCTCTGTATTTATACATCCCGTTATTGTGATATTGTTTGACATTTTTGTAAGCTTGTCTTTCATTTTTGCTAATGTAATTTGTCTATATGCCTTTTTATGTTTATTTGATACATATATGACGTGGCTCTGTACTTATACATTCCGTCATTGTGTTATTGTACTCTGGTAAATTTGGGTAGTCTTGTCTTTAATTTGAACTAATATGCTAATATATATGACATTTTGTGCTAATTTGTTACATATTTGTTCGTTTTTAAAGTGATTAAGATTATAACACAATGTTGATTTTTATACCCTTATTTTTGATATTTTAACCTATTATGTCTGTTTGTTTTGTTCACACATCGGTGTCAATATAATGAAATTTGATGCGACTGTCATTTTACCATAAATTTGGTATTAAGCTTCCCGTTAAAGATATAGATAACAAGTTCCAGGAAAGGGCAGTGTTCATTGTTAGTATTAGCTTTATTTAAAGTCTGCCCAGAGGGATAGATCTCTTTAGTGTACATAATTGAATTGTCATTATTGAGAGCCCATATATCATTAAAATATATAAAAGTGTTATTCAATGTTTGTATCAGATATTGTTTTGATGGGTCTTTAATGATTTTAGTAATAAATTGTAACTCATAACAATACAGAAACAGGTCTTCAATTAGTGGTTCAAAGTAAGTCCCCATTGGAATTCCGATAACGTCATGATATGAGGAATCTCCTGTTTATCCTGTTCCATGTACAGCAAGCTAACTAATTATAAAGAACTATACTATACAATATAAGCATGAGGGTCTCTCGTGTTCAACAAAAAAAAAAAAAAACATGTTTGGAGAGTATCCCATTGTCAAACATACCGCATCTTCTTCATGTTCTTATTCTCATATGCATTTACTATTTGAAAAACAAACTTTGAATAGACAACTGCAATTGCTAACATATAATCTTTAAAGTCAGCACAGATTGTATATATTAACTTCTACCGAGGATTTGAATAAATAAGCGATTAAAAGTGACCCAATGTTTTTAAAATAATTTGTAAGATTGCATCTGAACAAAACCTTAATCATTGAAAGTAATTTAGTTTGTTGTTAACAGTTGTACTCACCTCTGTTTGCATACAATAAGCACGACTAACACAACAATCACAGAACTTGCACCTAGTGCTCCAATTACTGCACCTGTTGATTTATATAATATTCAAACAAACTATATGGCGGGAAAATAAAAAATTGAATATTGACCAATGTTGAAAATATATTGTTATCTTAATTCAATTCTTATTCTTATTGCGATGAACAATTTACATAATGTTATTTTGAAACAATATCTTGTTTAGTGTGAAACAGAATAATTTTTAGAAAGATGAACAAGCATTGATAAGCACACATTATGTTACAAAGAGATAAATTAGAGCCAAACCAATAAAATTATAGTATTTTTATATGCATGTCACCCACAGAACGAAATGTTAATAATATAAAAAATTAACCAGTATTTCTTGATGCTATTTTCTTTGTTACACAATAATCAATATTCTTTTCCGAAATGTTATTGATCTGTCGTATGCTTGCGTATGCATCTGATTCAGTTAAAACCACTCATGATATCTATATTTTTATAAAAACCATAGACACACACTTCTAGGATAGAGTAACGAAATATTATATTTGTGATTAAAAATACTTATTCCAACAGCAAATACACCAAAAACAATGTAAAGTAAATCTAGGACATTTTAATCGATAACAGTTCCTATCATAGAACTAATACTTATCATTCAAAAATGATACTTTCTGAATTCTTTAATATCTTGTTCAAATATAAAGGTGAAATAACCATTTAAAGACCTACATTTCAGCGCGTGCTTGAATCTCGTACACTATAGTTTACTATAACATTATAAGAACAAACGAAAATAGAATATTGGCTTCATATCATGATTATTTTCTTAAAATTGATGCATGTGAACAATCTGTTACTTGCATTTCTAAACACATGACCATTTCAGCTTCTCCATTAGCAACATTCTAGTTAGGCAACTAATTGTTTGCTTAATAATATGATTCTTAATTATATCCATTGATGAGTGTTTACTGAAAACATTTTCATTGTCGTCTTTAGCGCAAAAAGAATAATAACAGGTTTATGTGTAATAGCTGAAATCACCACTTCGATCGCATGTTGAGTGGTCACCATCATGACCGTGAACTGGTGTTCGTAAATCTCCGTTTATATAGTTGCAAATACAACCTAATTATAAGAAATAACTGTGACATGTGTAATAAGTCGCTAATCAATCATGCAATTTCCATTTTTTATACAACTTATACAAAATGGGTAATTGAAGGACAAACATTCTCTTGAAAGTACAATGACGGTACCTATAGCAAAGCTAGTCCTAGAGTATTTCTGCTTTGTTCTTGTAACAAGTGTATTTTGACTTTGGGTTGTAGCAGAAACGTTACCTATAAATAAACAGTGAATACATTGTTATAACACGAAACAATAATATCTATACATTTTGTTTGTACCAACACATTCATACCGCATTCCTTATTTTGTTTAAAACACACACTGTGTACAAATAACTTTTGAACATATGTTTGATATAAACACTTGTGAAATTTTGTTTATGTGAAGATGATCATGGGTATCAAATCTTCTTTTGACTAAGAAGAGTGTTCACTGGTGGTGTTAATTGCCTTGCTTTGCATCTTGTTAATCCGATTGCCTCAGACTTGTATTAAAAGATCGTTCTAATCTCTTCATGCCATTATAACTGGAGATAGGAAATATGACCAAGTGTTCGTTAACATTATAATTTTTCAATTCTGGTCTCTTACTATAAACAACATAATTATTTATTTTGTAATTAAATATATTTCTGCACTCCATGTATACCTTACACCAAATTTTCACTATTTACCTGTGTTCGTTATTTTATTAGTCGGTATTTTGGTTGTCGTTCAGATATTGTTTTACATTTAACGCTACTGTTTTATTGTTTGTGTATTTTCATTGTGTCATAGATTAAGTTTATTCGTTCAGTGTATGCTCACCGAAGTTTGTTAATATGTCTTTTGATTGAATTTAGCATATTCAATTGATATCTTATAGTGTGTCTTTCTATGTTGGGATGTCACGCTTTTGTTTCAGGGTAAGGTGAAGGTTGTCGCCTATAAAAACGTTTAAACCCGCTGTATTTGGTTTACCTGTCCTAAGTCAAGAACCTGATGTTCAGATGTTGTCTTTTGTTGATGTGGTTCATAAGCATTTCTCGTTTCTCGTTTTTTATATTGATTAAACTTTGGTTTTCCTGTTTGAATGGTTTTGTTTCCACTAGTCATTTGTTGGGACCCTTTACAGCTTGATGTTCGGTGTGAGCCAAGGCTCCGTGTTGAATGCCGTACTTTTATCTATAAGGGTTAACTTAAGCAAATTGTGACTTGTATGGAGAATTTATATCATTGGCACTCATGCATGTCATACCACATTTTCTTTTGTCTACTTAGATACTAAGGTCTTTTTCTTACCAGCGGTAAACCACATGCCTAAGTGGGGCGTCCGTTTGGAGATGCGGGATGTAAAAGTACGTAGCCATGTCCGGTCAGAATAAGGACGTTAAACTTGATGTCTCGTGTAGAAAAAGTGACACGCTATCTACACGTGTACAATACTTGCAGAAACTCTTTGATGTGATCCGTAGGTGTCCTGTTGCAAGGCAAAATTACAGTTTGCTATTATATACATGTATACCCTCATTTTTCAGTTTGAGTTTGAGTTAAAGTCTTCCCGACCTTCAACCCTGACGGCTTGTGTTACTGAACTTGACTTTTGTATTTATTGTTAATTTTTTCAGTACCTTCATTATACACGTATAATTTTTAAAAGATATCAATGGATAGTGTTTGGTATAATTAATAAACCCCTAACAGGAGGCATTGTGCCTGATATTCATATGATAAAGACATAATCCTTCAATCAGTTTAATTGAGGTCTGGAGCTGGCATGTCAGTAACTGCTAGTAGTCTGTTGTTATTTATGTATTATTGTCATTTTGTTTATTTTCTTTTGTTTCCTATTCTGACATCGGACTAGGACTTCTCTTAAACTGAGTTTTACTCTGCGTACTGTTGTACGTTTGGTTTTTTCTACATTGGCTAGAGGTATAGGGGGAGGGTTGAGATCTCAAAAAACATATTTAACCCCGCCGCATTTTTGCGCCTGTCCCAAGTCAGGAGCCTCTGGCCTTTGTTAGTCTTGTGTCATTTTTTAGTTTCTTGTGTATAATTTGGAGTTTAGTATGACGTCCATTATCACTGAACTAGTATACCTATTTGTTTAGGGGCCAGCTGGAGGACGCCTCCGGGTGCGGGAGTTTCTCGCTGCATTGAAGACCCATTGGTGGCCTTCGGCTGTTGTCTGCTCTATGGTCAGGTTGTTGTCTCTTTGACACATTCCCCATTTCCATTCTCAATTTTATTTCAATGTTTACTGTATATCACGCCCGTTACGGCCTGTCTCTGTTGGTATTACAACTAATGAGAGTCTTTTATCTCTTTCTTTTGTGAATTTACTCGCTAGATAACGATTGCACAACATTTCGTCGTGTTCATATTATTTGGTATGCATATATATTTTAGTATTGGACAGAGGGAAATAATCCCGTTCTAACTAAGTATTAACCATGCCAAAAAAAAAAAAGCCATACCTTTATGAAAATCTGTGCTTGAATCTTTCCCTGGAACCTTAATAGCAATCAATTTTTTTCTTGGGGTTGTCGAAGAAGCTGTACCTGAAATTAGTAAATAACAATGGTATCAAAAGACGTTATAGAGAAAGTCCAAATAACTGTCCATTCCTGGGAAATAATGGAGAGGAGGCCTCCGCTCCATTATTTTCCAGGAATGGACAGTTATTTGGACTTTCGCTAACTTAAAATACACCTTAAATATTAAGAACGAATCTTTAGATTATAACATTTTAAAGAATTTTATTTCATTTTGTAATGGTTTTCTTTTCATTATTCCCTTGGTGTACCCAATAATCCACAGACAAAATTAAAGATCAAGCTGATCATCTACTCACTTAACGAAGTATTTATGAACAGTAGAATAATTACTATAAAAAGATCTTGAATAAAGTTCATCCAGATTTATGTTTTAAGTCATACGATACGCACGTGTTATATCTGGCTTTAAGTGGAATTTCGGGAGAAAGAGAAACTAATATTTATGCATATACTAGTATGTTAACGGATTATGTGTGTTTTTCGTTTGATAAATCTTGGATGTAGAATCGTGTGAGAAAAAGTTACATTGTTCAACTAGAATAAATTTCAAGGTATGTAACACTCTAGTATAATAGGTTATTTAACTAATAAGGGTGTGCTCGATTTAAAGTCATATCTGAAGCAAAATATATGATTCTATATTTCAAACCATTCTATTAAATCAAATAAAAAACAACAAGAAAACCTTGTTTCATATTTAATGTTAAACCCAACATTTTTTTTTCGCTCCCTTTGCTCATAACAACGAAAAAAAAATGTAATGCATGGTTTGGAGTCTTAAAAAGCAATACAAGCAAACTGAAAATATTTTTTTCATTCTTCCCTATTATCAGAAAGGAGGCAAACAATTTTAGAAAAAAAGACCGCGTGATTAAAAATATTTTTAAATTGCGTTTTGTATGTCTTTATCTTAAGTGGAACACTACTTTCATTAAAACATTTCAAGTTAACGCCGTCATTTGCACTGCGATATAACTGTTATATTTTCCACTGGACACATAACAACTTTGAAGGAATTCGATTTTGTTACGCGTTTCTGTTGAAAATTGAATAAAAATCCCGCCCAATATTTAGCACAAGCCTTATTCAAATGTTATCCATACCCCTCAAATTCTATTCATTAGTACCATATTCAAATTATCACAACGAAAATTCAAATAATATACCGAATACGTTATTTTGACCATTTCAGTTTCTTGGACTATTTATTCTATTTAACTATTCTATTTGACTATTTATTCTATATTATTGTAGAAATTATCTGAGTAAAATTTCTTTTTTTGTTTAATGTACATAATAAAATGGAAC
The DNA here is from genome assembly GCF_021869535.1 of Mytilus californianus. Taxonomy (NCBI): domain Eukaryota; kingdom Metazoa; phylum Mollusca; class Bivalvia; order Mytilida; family Mytilidae; genus Mytilus; species Mytilus californianus. The sequence goes on along the minus strand of NW_026262695.1, from coordinate 1,385,529 downwards.
ATACGGTTTTTGCTGTACAAAATCAAAATACTGGACTTTAAATTTCAAGCAAATGATATCGTAAACGGTAAAAGTAAAAGCAAATCTGTAAATGAAATATATTTCTCTAATTTTCCTTATTGTATAATGTTAGAGTGTTCAATATTACAAAAGTCTTTAACTGAGTTAACACATTTGTTATTTTGTAGATGCACAGAAGAGAAATGGCACTCAATGGAAAATGTTCGTTTTTACCCACTTGAATACTATCCGTGACAGAAATTTAGCCAAGATTTGCATCGGAAAACAAATTGTGGAAAATGTGGTGGAATTTTAGTGAAAACGATACTAATATTATACGATGGAATTACGACTCGCAAATAAAACTGTTTATTAATAATGAGATATTTGGTGTTCATTGTATTACTACGAGGTCATCCCGATTGAAAAAAAAAAACTCCATTGATTATCAGCCGTTTTAGTAAGTTTTCATCTTCATTCAATATCGCGTTACGTCCTTTAGAACTTTTTCCATGGGTGAACAGTTTTTAAGAAAGTGCCCATGGAAATACCCAAAGGGCAAAACGTCCGGATGAATGAAGATGGAAAATAGAAAATAACTCTCCATTCCTGAAAAATAATGGAGAGTTTGAACAAAAGATTTACGTCACAGGTGTATTTTAAAAAATGTCATATATGCATTTTATATATATATCTTAGATTGAATTCCTACTCGGTGAAACCTAATGCCAAAGGCCTCTCCCTTGAGCCTTAAAATGTGAAAATAATATATCGTACTCTGAACCACCTACACGTGAATATTTTTGAGCTATGTAACAAGTTCACTTACACGAACATATCAACGTTAACGATACAAACAGAGAAATTCAAGAAAATGTAGCTATTACTTATTCGTGAATTGAGGAATACTTATTGAACCATATACAGTGTCCACTTATGTGTTCCACATAACAACAATTGAACTAGTTTTAAGATACGTGACCTATATACCTATTCTGCACACAAACTGTAACGGGTCATTACAAAATCTTCTCGTAATATTTAGTTCTCTTTTGCCATTATTTTCCGTAAACGAGCCTGCTAAACAGTATAGCGGTTCTTTGGTACCTGCTTCAGCTGAAAATAAAATAATGATTTGTCATAGATGTTTTTATTAATTATAAAAAAGAAGATGTTGTATAATTGCCAATGAGACAACTCTCGGCAATATACCAAAATACACAGAAATAAATAGCTATAGGTTACCATACGGCTTCAACAATGAGCATAGCCCATTCCGCATAGTCAGCTATAAAAGGCCTCGAAATCACAAAATGTAAAACAATTCAAACGAGAAAATAACGGCCTGATTATTACACAAAAATATGAACGAAAATCAAATATATAACACAGCAACAAACGACAACCATTGAATTACAGGAATCTAACTTGAGACAGGCACATGCATACAGAATGTGGCGGTGTATTATTTTAATATTATTTTAGAAAACGAGTTTTAGCGGCACTTGTAAAAAATATGATCGAAACGCTTGTTTGCAACATAACATTTAAACAGACTTATTCTGAAGAAATAAAATCACAATACTTTTGTCCGGTCATTAAAGATGGCATATTTTGGTATTAATATTGATTCACTCATATTGTCTTTTCATCGGAAATAAAGACATCTATTCTAAAACCAGCTGTTGCCATGATACGGGTTATGTTTTTCTCACATGTTGTATGATGGCATGATACTAAACCCCTAACGGGAGGGATTGTGCATTATTTTCATATGATGAAGATATAATATGTCTATTAGTTGAATTGAGGTCTTGAGCAGTCATGTCAATAACTGCAAGAAGTTCTTTGATAATGTATGTATCATTGTCATTTTGCTTTGTTTCTTTAATTACATTTTCTGACATCGGACTCGTACTTCTTTTTAACTGTGCATATTTCTGCGTGTGTGTTTAATCTACATTGGCAAGAGGTATAGTGTAGAGTTGAGATCAAATAAAACATGTTAAACTCCGCTGCATTTTTGCGCCTGTCCTAAGTCAGGAGACTGTGGCCTTTGTTAATCTTGTATGTATTTTAATGTTAGTTCATTTATATGTTTTGGAGTTAAGTATGACGTCCTATTTCACTGAACTAGTTCACATTTTTGTTACGGGTCCAGGTGAGGCCCACATCATGGTGAGCGATTTTCTCGCTCTGTTGAAGACCCAATTTGTGGCCTTCGGCTGTTTTTGCTTTTTGAACAGGTTGTTTGTCTCTTTGACACATTCCCCATTTCCTTTCTTAATTTTATTTAGTCATTGGATATTTAATTTTATTTAGTCTATTTCAGTAAGAAAATTAAGTGAAACAAAACAATTCAAATATTATGAATGAATTTTTATAAAGCATTTTACTTAATAACACGAACGATTTTTCCCATTTTTTCCAAGGCTTTTCAAATGTTTGCATTATGCTTCTATGACATCAAATATAAAGCGTACATAATTCAAGATACTACAGTAACTCATCTCGTGCAAATTTAGATTGGTATCAGACATTAAATTTTCTGGATGTTAAAGATGTATTTTTAATCAATTTGCTGTTCATTGTTGACAAACATTTGTTTCTCAAAACATACAACGCTTATCCTTGTTTATGAAATATTTGGTAAAAGACAATTAACATTTTTATTAGATGTTTTTTGTTAAGCATGTTTCAGAAAATCTGATTTAATCAATGCGTTTTATTTTAAACACAAATTCTAATGTTTTGCTAAGTAATGTTCTCCAATTAGTTTGAATGAATAAATCATGCACTATTTTTTTATGATGGGGCCTACTGATTGTCCTTAATGTGTTGTTTTAAATCAAAGACAATTTCCTGAATTGATCCTTATAGTGGGCTTAGAACATGTATTCATGATGATCATGTAGAAAGACTGGAAATTCAGCAATGTGCAAAACACCTTCCAAGCTTTCCTTCAACTTCAAATATATACTTGTTATGCAATGTATATTATCTAATATCTTATAAAGGAAACAGTACCGTCAAAATTGAAAACAACACGTAATACATTGTATGCGTCCAAAGCGCTTTTCCAGGTTTACCTTCATCAGGAACTTTCAAAGCCGAATATTTAAAAGCCAAGAATTTAGAAAACCGAAACAGTTAAAGATCTATATAATCAAAATAAAATAACCTAGAATAATAGCCAAATACTACTAAAGCCAACATTTATATCGCAAATTACGATCCAAAATTTCATATTATTAATTGTTTTACCTTTAGTCAGTTTAGCTTCGATTTCAGCTCGAAAAACGTTTGTCCAAGAACGGATCCCTTCTAATGTATGTCTGTTAGTTTTGCAATAAGTTTTGGGTGAAAGTAAAAGCTGAAATCTTTCCAGACACATTTGTTTGCTTGTAAAATACGGGATACCCCATCCAGCTATGTGTCCATTATCTTGGAAGAGATTAAAAAATAATGAAAAATGCTTGAAATTTTGTATAAATGAAGTTGAAATTGATGGACATGATGTTATGTCAGGCTGCCACAGTGATAATTGATACTTTTTTTAAAAATAAACAAAAGTTTTTTGTTTTTTTTACAGAATAGTGTAAAACAAATGTACCTTAATTAGGCGAATTGCAATCAAACCCTTCACAATTATATAAACATATGTTGCCAATGTTTGTTAATAGACGAAATTTGATAATAACGTAGCACTTAATTATCAGATAATTTGTAAGTAGCCTATTTTTTTTTACACAAACAGTACAGAGGGGAATATATATGAATATTATGTTGGAATTTTACGTTTTATAGGACTAAAGTTATTTTAGGAGGTCAAGGTTGAACTGTCGCTGTTGATCTCGTTGAAGTATTATATATATCTATGAAGACCTTTTGATTACTTTATGATTGTCTCGTTTGTGTTCGTTTAAAAACATTCAAACCCCAATTGTTATCTTGGACTTTTCATGTACATTGACCAATGAGTCTTTCAAAGATGTGCTTTTAGACACCCCGGTTACCTTAAAGCCAGATATTCGTGTTGGCCTGTGATAATGCGAAGATTATAGAAATAGAAAGTTGCATTGTAAGATTACAGACTAAACCGTACTGCATTAAAATAGCAGTTCTTCGTTTAAATAGAAGAGCAGATACGTTTGAGGAACATGTCGTTTATGTGCAAGTTCGAGCCAACTTTGTTAATCATCCGTTGTTGCTGTCAATTATAACACATCGCAATTTCTGGGGTAAAAAAAAATAGTGATCACAAAAAGTGAGTTTAAACATAAAACAGAATATTTACTACATCTACTGGCCCTTCCTTTATCTGCTGTATCATTACAGTTAGCTGATTGCAATCCGTTGCCACCTGGATTACAGTATAAAATCGTACATTTCCCATCGCTATTGTCAGAAACATGTCCAGTGTATACTATGTGGTAAAATAAAAAAAAGGTAACATGTGAAGACATGTGTGTGATCAGAAATATTTGCTTTGGTATGAAATGTTGATTATAAATTTCAAATTTCATATTAGTTAAATATTCTTTACAAAGTGAAAAACCAGTAGTATTTACTTATTTTCTTACACTAATAAAGTTGTGTGACCTTATATTTCATTGATTATTTACACATAATACGATTATTGTATTGTCTAGAAATCGGTGTATTTGTAGATTATCGTTGGTCATTTCAACGGGATTCTTTTTCTCGCTTGAGAAGGTACGAAAGTGAAAAAAGCAATCGAGATGAAATGACCAATGATTTTCTGTTTATCGATATTTTGCCTATGACGACGTTAATGTTTACATTGACAACGGCACGTGCGCCCTTAGTTTCTATCGACCATTTTTCATATCACTCTTCTGTGCTGTGTAAGGAAATTATCTGTCAGTAAGACCAAAGGCAAATTTGTCAAATAGCAATAAGTGATCACATTAAAATGTCCTTTAAATAATTAATAATACCTACCTTTATAAACGAAGGAATATTTCGAATCATTATTGTTTATGCAAACACTTATATTGAATGAGATACTTTCATTATGTTGACAAAAACAGTTTTTAGTGAACTCCTGTAAGTATATAATATATCGTTCTTTAAATTTAACAAAGCCCGGAAAAACATTTGAGTTTAAAAAAAAATATATAGCCTAGATATATGAATTAGATATTCGCGATTCAAGAAAAAAAATAACTCTTATAAATAAAGAAATTGATAAAATCGTACTGAAATGTACAGTCAATAAGTTTAAGTTTTGTTATTCGTTAAGTTAATTATGACATGTACGATTAGTCTAACAACGGAACTGAGAACATATTTATGTGACGATTACGAATACAAAGATCAGCATTAGGAGATATGGTATGATTGGAATTGTCAATTAGATCGCCATTCATAAGGTATGTTTCGACAACGATTTGAACATTTACAAGTCAGCATATTCAAGCCTCAACATTTAATCACATTACATATGATAAAAAAAGTAATGTGATTTCAAAATGTTAGAAAAATGGAAATAAGACAAAGGGTTGGCCGTTACCATGGTTACAAAAAAAAACAACAAAAAACAAAAATCCAGCAAGACTGTCACCAACAAACAAGATAGCTACTGGATTATAGGTAATTTGCTTTAGACAACGACATATACAGTGTGATGCAAGGTTGAATGTGTTGGTCAACTCTCATTTCCTGCATTCATTTTTTATACATTTGTTTGAAAAATACAGACATTTAATTGCTATAAGTGTTATGAAACAGACAAAAAGATGGTGTTTTTCTATATAATATAATTGAGAATGGAAATGGGGAATGTGTCAAAGAGACAACACAAACTTCTTTCGTGGCTGACACTGAATGCACAGCTCTCGCACATTTACACGTACCTCTGAGTGCATGCATTCGTTTCACATATATTGTAACTGCATCATTTGAATTCAAACCACCTTTTTCTAAACTTGATTGACTTTAGATACGCTTTGGATTGGCGTGTTGATATATATGCATTTAGTTTCGATATGTAATTTAGGTTTCCATATATAGTGTGTCAACTGTTTTAAAAAAAACTATTATATATATGTAATCGGGAACTGGAGTTACACCTTAATAAGTATACAAATACGGAGATGTGGTTTGAGTGATAAGGAGACAACTTTCTTTCAGAGTTCAAGTGAGTTGGTAGTAAGTAATTATGGGCACCCGTACGGCTTTCATCAATGGACAAAACCCATACCGTATAGGCGGTTTTAAAAGTCCCCGATACCATTCAACTGAGAAAACAGACGGCCTAGGTTATAACAATTTCCGAATAACAAATATGGCAAACACGAACTAAAGACAAGCACTGAACTGCTGGATCCTGATTCGAGACAGACACGTTAACAAAATGTGGCGGGGTCAAAAATATTTCTGAGCTCTCAACCCCCAAACCTGGGATAGTGGCGAAACATCTCAACATAAGAACAAATTGTAAAAATACAGTTGAAATTTTCTGAACTCAAAAGATCGGCATGATTCACAAAATGGAATCAATACACACAAAGCTAAGTAAATATCATTAAACAAAATAGTCCGGCTAGATGTTTCCGTAATTCACTCTCATTTTTTGAAAGCCGTATGTGTTGAAAGAGATAATACGAAAAATCAAAAACAATACAACAAAACTTGATTTTGTGCTATGCCAAAAACAAACTACTCACAATTTGGACGCAGCAAATGAATAAAAACACTAAGGTTCCCTTCACTAACGTACCTCCGCATCATTTTTGAACCAAACGTGATATTTTCATACCATAAGAAAGAGCCGATAAAACATAAAAATCGAAAAAAATGAAGATTGACAAAACAGGAGAAAAAAAATTATGTCGTTTACCATGAAATAATGGTTTGAATACCTCAGAAAGGATACTTATATAAAGGTGCAAATGGGATACCTGCCTTTGCCATTTAGAATTGTTTTGTTTTTTTTTATATTTTGTATTGTAACATGTGTAATATTTCATTTTATTTGGATTTGTTTCGTCTTTTTGTTGGTTTCGTTAAGTGGATTTGAATTAAACATAAAAAAAATAAAATAAGGGAACAAGAATTAGCTTTTATAGAAATTTAATACTTACACTGTAAACAAAGAATGGATATGATTCGCATTGCTTTTTGCATAATACGATTGAAGAGCTTTTTTTTACTTCCTGACCATCTGGCACTGCATTGCAACCTGTTAAAACATATGAAATTAAATGTTGCATTTATGGTATGAATACAATTTTTAAACTGAATATGAATTTGGTAAAGATAGGGAAATAAAAAATAGAAAACCGATTTTTGCGTCTACCACGTCCAATGCTATCAGTTGGAGTATTCATTTGCATAAAATATTCTGTTTATAATAAAAACTGCTATTCAAGGAGAAAAAATAATGTTCATGGCGCGATACGCATTTAGAAAAATAGCATTAGTATATCATGTATATTGTCTAATCTCAACTTCAATAATAAAAAAAAAAAAAAAAAAAAAATTCAAAATTTTGAATAATTGTTTATAACTAAGTTTATTCCATATTTATATTATTTCAGTGCATTTGCTCATCATGATTTTGAATAAAAACATACTAGGTCTCACGTATGGACAAGTTATATTCACCGCACTGACGTCAACATAATGTCAACATAATGTCTACAACTAAATACCGCACATTGTTTGGTTTCATTGAAAAAAGTACAGTATAATCAACGTTTTCTAACTTTGAAAGTGTAAAATTAAGGTAAAAACAAAGGGTGAAATAGTATTACACTTATTTCTATTTTTATGCAAGGAATTATAGTTCCCTTTGTCTATTTTGTCTTCAAAAAATAAATAGCAATGGGCTCATACAAAGATATATGGAAACATTACATTTTAGAGATATCATGCACGTTCATGCACGTTCAGTTTCAATAAAATCATTTTAAAACATTATTTTTATTTTTCAAAAATTAGAAATTTGAACTTAGCTTACCAAAGTTTTTTTTAAAACTTGTTCGATATACTTAACCAACACAGAAGATAAACTGAAAAAGCTTTGAATTTGTTTAAGATTTTGCATGTGACTGTAGAAATTTACCATTTAGCAATTTAATATTCTTAAATTAGACTGCAATTAAATTTACCGTATAACGTACCCAAAACTTCAATCCATGGTGTAGTTACACGGAAAATGGCCATGCCTATCCAGAATTTCTTATCCAATATCAAGTCAATATTCTTCAACACGTTTTCTTCAAACTCTAATCCATTCCTGCCACATATACCAGAAGCAGCTTTCCAGGTCTTTTGCTCTGCGCGATATGATTGATCATATGAAAAACGTTTTGCTTAAATAAAAAGAAAAAATCAATTCTACAATAATAAAAATGGAACAAATATAACATGCACCAAAGAGCTGCACATGCAAAAAAGTATGTCGTCAATCTATCAAAACGCAAATAATCAGGAATATATGCTGTTGGAGAAAGTTTTAAATTTATACTAACGCTATCAATAAAAATTAAAGAAAATGTTTATACCAAACGACTACTATAAGTTTGCTAGAAAACTGTGATTTCAATATATGTTCAGTAAAGAAAAACACTGACCTTCAACGATTTCGTAGCAAAACTAGATATACAACTGCCTCTAAGTGCCATACGTTGGAAAATTCCATTAACAAAGCTTGAATTATATTTTTTTTTTTAATAATCTTACTATAGGCGAAAGAATAGCCTGATGATATAACCTTAATTTTTCTGAATCTGCCTTATTGAGTGCCGTTGGAATACCAAATTACTTCCGCTGGTCAATGTATTCATACATCTGTGGAAAATCATTTAAAAACCAATGTATGAATTCATAATATATGATGATATATATCAGATGAAATTATAGATTGTTTTTTGTCCAGCTAAGTATTAAAACCCCTTATTGAAGTACACCTATATGAAATCTAAAACGACAAAACGTTCAGATGTTGATGTCAAAGATTAACATCACTTGTCATTCTTGACCTTAAAAAAAAACATTTGAAAGAAACAAATTGTTATCTCTATCTGCACCAAAATAACTGTCACTGACAGCATGTATTACGATGATCAATTAAAGTTGAAGCAATTCAAGTGACCAAATTAATAAACAATCTAACTAATATCAACGTGGAACTATAAGATAGGAGTAATGAAAACGTTGCAATAGATAATAGTATTACTAATGCTTTATCAATTGAACGTATTAAATTATTTTCAGCAAAACAAATTAAAGGAAAAAGAAACATTCCGTTAGTTTAAGTAACTAAATGTTACCCATATAAACATAAAATTAAAACAAAAACGTATCATGAAACACTGGCATTTATTGCAATTTGACGAATAATGTGTACAAGTATTAAATTTTGCACGAATAGTTGCATATAGCAGACATTAAAGTATGAGAGACATGCATACCAGACAAATTAAAAGTCTTTAACATTTGAACACCGGATGATGACAGATCTCTCATAACGTCTAGATCTTTTGATGAAGAATTATATTCATATTTGATTATATTAAGGTAACAAATCTTATGATGATCATCCTAAGCTTTAAATTCCGAAAAACTAAAATGATGTCGGGTCATATCAGTCAATATGGGCTGTGTTGCTGCATTGGTGTTCCATAATAACAACATCGACAAATGGCAACATAATTACTATGTGTGAAAAATATGCCCAAAATTTCATTCAATGTTTTGTACACATAGGGTTGCAACACATGTACATTACTAGATTTATATTCTATCACTTAATACCCATACATTTAATCAAAGACATGTTTAATTGTTAACGTTATTTGTTCCTATTAACTGTGATGTGGCAATCAAGAAGTATATCATCATCTGGGGGTAAAGCTAAGAATTACAGGAAAGCAACAAACCTTTGATTTTTTAATTGCCAAAACAAAAAAATTAGGTGTAACGGAAGACACGTGTAGTGTTGACAATTATACCACATCTTATTTTCATGATTATCAATTCTTCTATTTTTTATAATGGGAAGAAATATAACCAAGTATATAATCTCATGAATTTTGAATGTACCTTTAGTTTACTTGGTGATTGTTTGGATGAAAAAAGTGTAACAATAACATTAATTATGCCTTGTACAGTTATAAAGCATACGATTTAAACAATTTCGTTTGGTTTTTGTAAACAAGGAAATTAAACATGAAATCAATTTTTATATTACACGTAAACGAATTAGTTTCGCTGTTTCACCTATACCCGTAACAGCAAAAATTAAAGCCATCGCCTTATTCTTTTTTTATATAAAGACATATTTTTGACCAAATCATATTTAATTGATAATAAAAATTTGTTCTTTACTTACTGTTCACAGACTGTATATCTATAACAAACGCAAAAAGGATAATCCACCTCATGTCTTTATCCGTTGCAATTATCTTTTAAAACTTATAGCAATACAACAAGGAAGTCAATCTGATACATAAAGGTGAATAAAATCTTTTTAAAGTCGGTTGTTTGAGATGTCGTGTTTACAAATGATAACATATAGAGGAAGTTGAATAACTTATCAGAGGTTTCCCTTGTATGTTACATATTTCATTCACTAAAACTACTGAAGAATACATAAATCTAATTGCATAGTATTGCGTCGATATAATCTTGTACAACCCTTTGACTATTTGTCAATCTCACCAAATCATGCTATGCAGAAAGACGCATATATAATTGCATTAAATAGTAGTATGGGTATCCTTGAAAATTGATTCATGCGTTTTATTTCTTTTCTTTTTTTGCAAAATCAACACATAAACGTTCGTCGCGGCTGTTGTTGCACAAGATAAACCCTTATCGATGTATTTGAGTAGTACCTTTTTTTTCTATGACCAACAAGGCCTTGCAACTGTCAATGTAACATTGGTGCAAGAAATCCGTTTAATTGAGTATTTCTAATGACCTGAATGCAAACAGTAAAAAAAAAAAAAAAAAAACAACAAAAAACGGACTCCGGCAAACTCTAGACGGAAGTCTCTAAGCAAATGGCAAAGTCAATAGCACAAACACCTCAAATTATTGGATAACAACAGTCATATTCTTGACTTGGTACAAGCATTTTATTATTTTAAGGCTGGTTTTATAGCAAGTCAAACCTCTCACTTGTTTTACTGTCGCATATATTTCCATTATATTGACAACGATGTGTGAACAAAACAAACAGACATAAAAGATAATACTGTCAACAACAGGGGTACATCAGTCAACAGTGTGTTATAATCTTAAGTGCCAGTCTGCCTAAGGATCAGGCAGTGACCAACACATGATAGTCTCAGATTTTGACGAAAACTTGCACAAATCATCTGAATATCAAGTTATAAAGAAAAAAATACTTTTCTTACCAATTACATATGGTTGCTATGGAAACAGAGCCATTTGATTTTTCCAAAGAACGTGTTATTGAGATAAGCATAAAACTCACAGTTTTTCACTATTTCAGTCTCATGAAAACTACTGTTCATATAAAATGTAGTATTCAATCATTGTACTGCAACTTTTTCAACTATCAAATATTCTTGAAAAACAACTGTTTTGATGAAATTCAATTTCATTCTAGAAATTTTGGGGTACGGATGGTCTCCATGGACCATAATGTCCAAAAAAGCCAAAAAAGGCCAGAGATCAAGTTCAAATATTTTCTATTACCAGAACAGCACATACATGGTGCTACTTAATATGGAACAAGTAGGGGTCATACTTTCATTATTTCATAAAAGCTCGGTGGGTTTTTTCCAAATATTGAGTAACCATAGCAACAAAGTTAACCCTATAGCAGCAAAGCTAAAAAACAAATTGTAACAAATATATTCAATATTAAAGTCTAAATGCATATAAATGGACTCAATATGATTTATTTAAGCTAGTCACATTCGAGTGTTGTCAATTTTTCCCATTTTTTCCCAGAAAGTATTACATAGCAACCGAAAAATGTCCTTAGCAACCAAAATGAACAAACTTAAAATTTTGGGTTTTTTTAAAACAAAAATATTCTCCAGTGCAAAAAGTGACAATTAAGTGGTCAGATATCAATCATTTCTATATAAAACAAGTAATTGAACAATATCTACATTTCATTAGCAACAACTTAAACCTTCTAGTAACAAAATAGATTCTTTCCTGCCAATGATTAAAATCTAAAAAGATAATAATGAAATACTATCAACATGTATTTTTTTTATTTAAAGAGCTGTTTCTTAATAAAAATCTAGGAAAAAGCCATTATAAATATTGTGATGGGTTCTCATTACCCCCTAACTAATAACTGATTAACAGTTGTTAATGAACAAACTTACAATTTTGGGTTTTTTTAAAACAAAAATATTCTCCAGTGCAAAAAGTGACAATTAAGTGGTCAGATATCAATCATTTCTATATAAAACAAGTAAATTGAACAATATCTACATTTCATTAGCAACAACTTAAACCTTCTACCAACAAAATAGATTCTTTCCTGCCAATAATTAAAATCTAAAAAGATAATAATAAAATACTATCAACATGTATTATTTTTATTTAAAGAGCTGTTTCTTAATAAAAATCTAGGAAAAAGCCATTATAAATATTGTGATGGGTTCTCATTACCCCCTAACTAATAACTGATTAACAGTTGTATGCATACATGTATACATATAAAGGAGGATACTTTCAAAAGTTTCCCATTTTTGGTGTGAGCTTACTTCTTATACCAGATTCATATTGGTTTGAGACCTATCATTATAGTCACTGACACTGTCATGCTTAAAAATTTGTATTACAACCTGGTGGGTTTTTTTTTAAATAAGGGATCTGCATAACAACCATAAATACTCCTTAGCAACAGTAAAGTATGCATATTCCACCTTCTTTCTATCAAAATTATAGGCTATTATCAAAATTATACATTTTTTATGTTAAATGCTTCAATATTGAATTGCTATTGATAATTGAAAACTGACCTGAACTACAAAACCTTAACGTTGACCTTTGAATCATGAACATGAGGTCAAGGTCAGTTAATACCAACTTCATAGACATATACACCTTGCAATCGTTCTATACACCAAATATAGTTTAACCTATCGCTTGCAGTACTCAAACATCAGACCAAAACACACACAAAAAAATTATAATGAACCCTGAAAATGAGGTCAATGTCATATGAAACCTGCCAGACTGACATGTACTTATAATTATTCAATAAACCAAATAAAGTTAACCTACTGCTTAAAGTACTTGTTAGAAGGACCAAAACATAAAAACTTATCATTGACTAATGAACCATGAAAATGGGGTCAAGGTCCGATGGAACCTGTCAGATCTGGACTGACATCTATTCCTTACAATCATTCTATACACCACACATAGTTGACTTACTGCTTATAGTATAAGAGAAATGAACCTATTCATGCATGCAACTTTAACCTTGATCACTGATCCAAGAAATGAGGTTGAGGTCAGGTGAACCCTGTCTGACCGAAATGGAGACATAGCAAGTAACCCATATACCAAATATAGTTATCCTAATATTATTCATAATAAGTGAGAAATTCACATGACCAAAAAACGAAAAAAAAATTCAAGCAGTCACTGAACCATGAAAATGAGGACCAGGACATTGGACATATGACAGATGGAAACTTTGTAAGCTCTTCTTGTTTATATTAAGAAGCCATGGCCAGGTCTTCTACCTTCTAAAATATAATAGTTGACCCTGTCACCTTCGGATAGTAATACCTTTGTTTGGCATACTGCGACACTGCAAGACAAAAATTTATTGGATGGAGAGCTGTCTCATTGGCACTCATACCACATCTTCCTATATCTATGTCATAATAAACATGCAACATTTTTCAAAAAGAAAATAATAAATTGCACAAACTATTTCATTCATTTATTATAATATTTTTAAAAATAACTGACCAAATTAGAGATTAATTTACGCTCATAAAAGAAAAGATCATCCAAATTCTGATTTCAGAATGAAAGTTCTTATGATTGAGATGCTCAACCAATCTCAACATTCATTTTATTATTTTAAAAGCTTCTGTCACATACATCATGTACATGGAATTCCTGAATTGATAGTTTTCAGATTGTTCAGAGTCTTCTTATAGTTATCATGTCTTATTATTTTATCTGTCATTAAGATTTGGTATATCTGTTCTTTTGGTTTAAACATGGCTATGCAATTTCTCCATGAATAGAGACTAAGTTGTCATCCTTGACTTCAGAAATGTTGGTCAATTTGAAGGCAAGCTATTTCCTTATGTCCATTCACTACAAACATTTTGATCTTCCTACTCAAATGCGCAATATTGGCATCACAATATGATGAGCCTCATTGAACTTTGCTGTAGTCGAATCTTTTAATCGTCAATCCTGCAATTATATGAAATTTCAGTAAAAATTAGAATAAATATAATCATGATAATAGCAATTTATTTACAGTTCATGTTGATAATTTCAAGTTCAATGAATCATCTTGGTTGAATGAAATGTAAACGATTGAAGTTTAAAAAATGAACGCTAAGGAAACAACCATTAATTTTAGTACATGTATGTGGGCAATGGGACCAATATGTAAATTTATGTGCAAGTCCCAGGTGGAAGATTGTTTTATTTTTTGGCCTTCCAGTAATTTAGCAATCACTCGTAATTTTTCTCTTTAGAAAAATCAAAAGTATTTCTTCATTTTTTTTCGCTAAAATATGTAAAAGTTAAAAACTAAACTTGACACAGTCTGTAAGTTAATTTGGTAGAAAAATTCAAATATGCCAAATATTCAAAGTGAATGAACCATTACTAAAAATGTCAGTAGAAATAAGAAATGCCATTAATGCTAAATACAACTGCATACCAAATAAGAAGGTGCTAATGGGGGTACCATCATGACGAATAAGGGTAAAAATTCTTGCCAAATGACGTTAACGGTAATGTTTGGTCTATTACGATAAAATGTACACTTTCCTTTAGACGATAAAAAAATCGACTGATTTTGACGAATCACGTTAATTTCTTCTCCAAAATTAACAGTAACGATATTTTTTTTAGGCCTCTTGCGAATCACAATAAAGATATTTTGACGAATCAGTGCACGGTAAAATGTTAACCAATTTGACACTAACCATGTTAACGGTAGCCTCAAATGACCGTTTGACGCTTGACGGTAAACGGCATTCCTATCCTCAAATAAAACTAGCTTATCATAAGTGGTTCTTTGTTAACTGATCTACATGAAATCACAAACTTCAAAATGTAAACTAGTTGCTAAAATGACAAGATCAATAGA
The DNA here is from genome assembly GCF_021869535.1 of Mytilus californianus. Classification (NCBI taxonomy): domain Eukaryota; kingdom Metazoa; phylum Mollusca; class Bivalvia; order Mytilida; family Mytilidae; genus Mytilus; species Mytilus californianus. The sequence continues at coordinate 1,370,210 of NW_026262695.1, read as the reverse complement.
CCATGACTAAGGGCCGCAGTAAGGGGACAGGGCCAAATAATCTCCATGGATATAATATGCATCAAATTGAATGCTTATACAACTTTATATCAAATACTATTTATTTACCATTAGTAGTCTCACTTAAACTAATCTAATCAAATTTTTTTAAACACCAATATGTGTTTGAGTAGGGAAAGAAAATGCATGATTTTTGTACAAGCAAAAAGACTCTAGATGTTGTTGACAATACATGTGTAGGTGATCTCTGCATAACTCGTGTTTAGCAGTCAAAATTTTACCCAAGTAGCTCCAGCAGGAAATGTAGGTCATATTGACCTAGTTCTTGTTGTAACATGCATGTATATATATACATGTATCATACATGTATATACATTTTGTACATACATGTATATCCTATATCATAATATGAGTTCACCAATTGCTCAAAACTGAACCAATATATATACACATATCATTTTGTAAATTACCATTTGCATTCCGATGAGAAATCTAAGAGCTGTCCCGTTTTGGATGAGTACATCTTGTAGCTGAAGTAATTCTTATCTATTTCTAAAATCCATAATAATGTATAAAAAGATATTTCAACTAAAAATATGGACCCACTAGTGGGAGTGGGTTGAAGTAAACATTCAATTACTGGAATTTACTGGTATACATATAAAATATCTAAATTCAAATAATTTGTACCTCTGTAATGAAATAGTCTTCTGTAAACAGTTCTTTCAAATATCAAAGGTATGTGTCTTTACAAATCACCTCTGCAGTTCAGCAAATCCCTGAAGAAAAAGTTCAAATTTCTTTAGTCTGATAAAAATATAGATACATGTAGATATAAGAAGATGTGGTATGAGTGCCAATGAGACAACTCTCCATCCAAGTCACAATTTATAAAAGTAAACCATTTTACATGTAGGTCAAAGAACAAAATGTCTTCAACACGGAGCCTTGGCTCACACTGAACAGCATTCTATATAAAGGGCCCTAAAATTACTAGTGTAAAACGATTACACTTATGAACCACATCAACAAATGACAACAAAGGACATGTACAGTGTATATGAATGAAAGAATGAATTTATTTATACAATACAAATTTCTTTGTAGCTTTTACTTCAGACCAATGTAATAAGTTGCAAATAACATTAACTAAGAAAAATAATTTCTCTGAGTACAAGTTATGCAGAATATGTTTTAACCCCTGAGAGCTAGAGTTTCAACGACTTTGGGTTAAAACATTTTTGGTAGAATCAAAAAATATAAATAAGATAATTGGCCTAAGGCAAACCAAAAATGTGTGTGTGTTTAAAGTACTAAAATACTGACCCTATATTTTTTGATTAAACACGCCTACAGTACACCGGAAAGTTTTCTTGTCATTTTTTAATAGCACTGATAAAAACAACATATTCCTCCAATTAAGCCAATAAGGTACGGTTAAATCATCAAATAAAAAATATTTCCGTAATTTGTTGAACGCCTATTTGAAAAAAAATTTAGTTGTTCCTTGGATAACCTTACCGATGCATCAACATTTCTGTAAGTTTTGAACGAGCCCTATTTATATTGTGTCAAATGATTTCTCCTTTTTAAACCAGTCAAAAACTTTAAAAAAATACCTATCTAACCTAATTATTTTCATCTGTAAGTCGAAACACTGGTGCTATCTTTTTAAGCCTAAATGCATCATAATGTATGAAACTTTAACGTTTGCTAAAGAAATTCATGTGAACCTTCCTTTGGAAGGGCAATAGTCCATTTTTAAGGGCCAGGGGTCTCCTTCAGTTTAGTACACACTCATATATTTGGCATTAATCACCATTTTTTTTCTAAAATCCTTTATAAAATATGAGAAAAAAAGTTTCACTTTACAAACTAACAGAAAAAAATCTGCCAAAAAACAAAATATGAGTCTGATAATGAGCCCCCCCCCCCCCCCCCCCCCCCCCCCTTTGTGAGACGGTTGTGCACAACCAACATTCCTTCTCTCAATCTCATGCATATTACTAGGGTTTGTTGGTGTTTTGGACAAACAAAGTATGAATGTACATGTAGTTGGGAAAAGATCCCAATATTGGATTCATATTCAAATCAATTTTCCCTCCGACCTGGTTTTTGCATATTTTAATCCTATGGAAGTGGTTCAACAATTCTATTACATTGTCCAATAAGCGTGTTGTCTTTTCGTCCTTAGAATACTGTGAATTCCCACATTCATCGTCAGATAAGATTGAAAAACTACAGTTCAACATTGTCTGCCACATGCATGACATCAGTATTGTTTGCATCAAAAGAGTTCTGCTAGGGGAAGTAACTCTGTAAATTGTGTTCTTTCATGAACAAAGCAACACAATCTTTGGAATGGAATTTTGACTAGCAGACGAAAAAACCCACGAGACGAAGGCTTAAACCTGAAATTTCTATTTGCTTAGTATTTATATTTGCAATCATTGTGATTGTGCGGTTCTGGTAATAGAAATTATTTTGAATTGAAATTGCCTGAATTTACATAGGATAATAGTAAAATATATAGAACTTCGAAGTGCTAATACATAATACTGCAATTGATTTTCTAAAATTTGATTATACAGTTCTATTTGGATTGACTAAAGGTAACATATGTTGTGGATGAGATGAATATTTGAAATATGTCATGTTTTGAAATTTTTAGAATTTGCCTGATTCTTAGACAGACTGGCACTTAATCACTATAAAACAAACAAATATGTCACCAAAGAAAAACAAAAAGGCATTTTGACAAAGCACATTTAAATTAGCAAAAACGAAAGACATTTATACAAAATTCTACCTTAGCACAAAAACACAATAACGGGATGTATAAGCACTGAACCACGTCAAATAGATATTACCAAAAATAGACCAAACAGTAAAAGTAAAAATTTACAAAGATACATACAAAAATACTATGCGCGACCGAGGTCAAAGTCTAACTATAAAACATGTTATTGGACAATTGTCTTCAACTGTTTTAAATTAATATTGTTCTTACGAATTTACTTAAAATCACTTATATTGTAAACTTGTTTATGTATTGTCTATATTCAAGTCTGTATAAAATGTTTTTGGACAATTGTCCTCACCTGTTTTAAATAATATTGTTCTTTCGAATTTACTTAAAATCACTTATATTGTGGACTTATTTATGTATTGTCTATATTCAAGTCTTTACAAAATGTGTATTCCATTAATCATTTAGTTTCGTAGTTGACCTTAACACACGAAATTCAAAAAATTTGATACCCCTAGACATGGGGATAGTAACATGACTTATCATACAGTTTTGTCACTAGTTGTCAATTGTTGATGTTGTTTTGATTTTTATCATAAAGTTTGGGCATTAGTTCACTATTGAAGGTAGTGGTTCATTATGAAAGGTAGAATGGAATTTGAATTAATTTTGAACACTGACCTGTTTGTCTATGTGGTATTGTTTATTCTGTATGGATTGCGTCGTTAGCTTGTGTTGATTTTAGCCGAAACGTTTACCTCATTACTACTTAGTTTATCTCTATTATATAATAAACAAAAGGGATCAGGGTTTGCTTGGGTCGTCTGGGAGATTCCTTATTGGCGTATACACAAAAAAAAACAAACAAATGTTTCTTTTCTCTGTGGGTTCTCTCTATAAAGTGTCTTCTTTCAATTTCATTTTCTCCAATGTTAGTAAAGCGAACCTAGGAAATATCGTCCAATATTACTATATTTTGTATTAATGAGGACACTTAAGCTTTTCCCTGTTTTAGTTGATACAACTCCATCAGGGATTTCGTTACCACAAATCAATTAACAGTTTTACTAAAGTTGTCTTAATAAAAACGGGATTTTATATGTTAAATTTTGATGATATTGTTAATAAATCCCAGATAAGTACGACCCATATACTCATTGATCCTTTAAATAAACCTATCAATCAAGGTTATCAATTTAACAGTTAAAAAAATCTTTATTTATTGATTTCACTGGTGCTAAGTTGATGTTGTGTTTTTATAATTGAAAACATATATACATATATAATGGTTTATTGTACAGTTAAGAGTCATCATGATCCTGTCGATTCTGTTTTTTGTTATATATTTGCATTGCACAAGCCATTTGCCACTGAATTTTTTTATATTTTTTTCTTGGTTTTGTGATGTGACGCAAAGGTTAAAAGAGGGTTTGACTCTCACGATTATGTTTAATCCCTCCACATTTTTTATTGGTTGTCGCAAGTCATGAGCCTGTTATTCAGTGGTTTTTGTTTGTCTGTCAAACTTGTTTTTCGTAAACTTTATTGTACAAGTAACGCCGTTAGTTTTCTAGTTGGAATTGCTTCACATTTCTTTTCTTTTTGAGGACTTTTAAAGATGACTATATGATTTGGGTTTTTCTCATTTTTGAAGGTCGTATGGATACCGTTAATTTTTTTTTCTGATTGGAACTCGGGTGGATAGTTGTCTCATAGACAATACTATGATATCTCCTTATTCTCATATATTTTGGTATTATATAAGCTGAGCTGCTTATTTCATTATGTTTATTCATTTATCAATAAGCTCTATGTCCGAAAAAAAAGAGATAAATAATCGGAATTCAGCATACACTGTGTACAAACTTTCAAAATATACCAATACTACTGTATTTTCCGGAGTGAATATTTGACTGAAAGACTAAAAATGAATTAATAACTTTTTTAAATGTTCACACCAAGATTATCGTTTTAGATTGTTTGAATTGAATTGAAATATAAACAAATGTCGAACATTCTATTCGGTTGGGCCTTTTGTTTTAACGTTATTAACTTTAAAATATTTCAAAATGGTCAGTAATTTTTTAATTTAAAATTTGTAATAGGTATCAGTTGCACAAAAACACGATTGATAGGCGATAAAAAAGAAGCAGAAGAGACAGTATGTAGCTTGTTTATTTAATGTCATAAAAATGCATAATATCTAATAAAATTAGTAGATTTAGCTAACAAAGTCCTTATATTTGAATAAGTAACATTCATTTGTAGTGGAAAATTGTTTTAACGTTAATTAAGCTATAACCAAAAGTTGTTTGCTAACCCCTCTCTGTGATTAATGTAAGATAACTCTGGTTTATTTTCCCAACATTCTATCATTATGGGGAGATAATATAATTTCAGTTTTCATTTATAGTCTTTTTAAAAAAAAGTTTAAAATGTTTTATGTAGGTTCCAATTATAATTTGTCACTAAAGCATTTGGCATAAGTTTAAAGTTACTGGAATAAAGTGGTGGCTATGGTGTTCTGTTTTTGTGTTTGTGCGTATGTGCGATTTTGTTAGGGGGTGTTACACTTCTTTCATGTATTTGTCTTTAGGGGTCGAGTAATCCAGATAAATTAAGACAGCATGTCTGCTTCATTTGAGTTCTGACATAATTGTATACACCATATTAAAGCAACACATGATTTTACAAGTAGCAAGATCAATGCTGTTGGAGATTATATGATGCATACAACAACTTAAAACATTGTATTCTTGACAGCAGAATTAAACATGTGTTATCCACCTGCATATTGTACCTCATAATAATTAAAAGTAGACAAACAACTTTTTTTTCAAAATTATTACCAAAATACGGCTTTAAAAGAGAATAATTTCATAATTACTTGGAAGATGATTCTCTATCTGTAATTCTACAGTTATTTGTCTCATCACATTAAGAAACGTAATGATGACGAGGTTAGATTTAAACGACCTAGCACACCGGTGACGATCTTGCACAGTTGATATATCTATATGTAACAAAATAATATTTATAGGATAATAAAGTAATTCTTTATGTTGGTATATATTAATTTTAAACAGTACAAAACAAATAAATGAAATTATAGATATACATAAATGTCTTTAATAAAACAATAACAAATACTAAGATCTAGTACATTTATAAATTTTGTAACGATTAAAAACTCAATAAAATAAATAGACGTAAAAATGAAATCATGACCCTGTTCAAGGTAGACAATCAACACATTGACTTTTTTTTGGAATTGAACATAGTACAAATGAATGTAACTCTTGCATACAAATGACACATCAAAAGAATTAATTAACACGAATTTGTGCTCCACCTTTAATGACGATTCTAAATTATCATTATAACCATTAGTTGTAAATCTATAGGATAATGACAGCTAATAAAATTGAAAATGGAAATGGGGAATGTGTCAAAGAGACAACAACCCGACCATAGAGTAGACAATAGCCGAAGGCCACCAATGGGTCTTCAATGCAGCGAGAAACTCCCGCACCCGGAGGCGTCCTTCAGCTGGCCCCTAAACAAATATGTATACTAGTTCAGTGATAATTGACGTCATACTAAACTCCAAATTATACACAAGAAACTAAAATTAAAAATGATACAAGACTAACAAAGGCCATAGGCTCCTGACTTGGGACATGCGCAAAAATGCGGCAGGGTTAAACATGTTTTTTGAGATATCAACCCTCCCCTTATACCTCTAGCCAATGTAGAAAAAAACAAACGTACAACAGTACGAAGAGTAAAACTCAGTTTAAAAGAAGTCCGAGTCCGATGTCAGAATAGGAAACAAAAGAAAATAAACAAAATGACAATAATACATAAATAACAACAGACTACTAGCAGTTACTGACATGCCAGCTGCAGACCTCAATTAAACTGATTGAAAGTTTATGTCTTCATTATATGAATATCAGGCACAATTCCTCCTGTTAGGGGTTTAGTATTATACGATCATAAAATATATGAGAAGAACATAACCCGTGTCATGCCAACAACTGGTTTTAGAATAAATATGTTTAATTCCGATGCAAAGACCCTATAAGTGAATCAATATTAAAGCCACAGTGAAATATATTTGTATGATTTTTTTTAAACCTACTCGGAAAAATGCACTAACTACTTGATTTTCATATCTCATAATTAACGTGTTTACACATTGATATAATTTGGTTGTTAAACATTATAAACCTCTAACAGTATAAGACACAATATGACCTCGTATACTTGCATCAACTTACCCAAATATATATTTATTAAAAGCCTTATCATTTCGACTTTGTTTACATTAATTTAAAATTATCACAAATTTGGGTTCAGATTTGACTAAATACCAATATCCAGATATTGTCAGGTAAATATGCTACACAGTGTTCTTTTTCTATATTTAAAAATACACTCACTCATCGAGTTGTGCTTTTTTCTAATAAATGGTATCAACGTTGGATATGGGGAATCTGTAATTGTAAAGAATATTGAGAAAAAAAGTATAATCATTAAAAGATGATGTGTCAGTGAAAGGTAATACTGCAATAATTCATACTATAACGAAATAAGCAAATATATATATAAATGAAGATGTATGAGATTGTACGGGATTCCAATACAAGTTGCTATTTTCAGATTGTCAGTGTATGTAAAAAAATAAAGCAAATGAAATATATCTTATAATGTTTCTGAATAAAAAAATAATAAATGCATCTTAATGACAGTTTATCCCATAAAATACATAAAATTAAAGCCATTTCCATGATAATGTTACAGAATAATCGCTACTTTTAAAGATAAGAAAACGGCACTAAGGATTAATAAGAATACAGAAATTAAGTAACTCCTGTTCAAATCTTTTAATAGGTATATATTAAAAAGTATAATCTCTAAACGATTTCGGGCTTGGGCCTTTACTGGTAATATAACTAAGAATATTCACCTTGTTATCCTCTTCAGGTTTAAATATAGATATATACGGGTTTGCAAGCCTTTTCTTTTTCAAGGGCACACATCTGATAAAACAGTTCAGACCAACAGTTTATTATAGGCTAGCTGTTCCGTGCGTAAGGCCTAATTGGTTTCAATATGAAGAACAGCAACATAAGCGATGTTTCTTTACTTAAATATTCTATAAAGTCGTACACAAATTTTGCAGTCTAAATCAATACATACTATCTGTTTTAGTTTCAAATATTATATCAAGATTATATGTATTACTTACACTGGTTTTTAAAATGACAGAATAAAACTTTCGAAAAATCTTTATTGTGTCCGTTTTAACATACTGGTATTTGTTTCAAGTCTATTACACTTACCAGTAGAATTATGTTGTTAAGTTGAAGACGTTTTAGAATTCGTCGTCTGTGAAGGAGCTTTGATAATATAAACACCAAAAATGTAGTAAGAAACAATTGTATTTTCTTCTAGCATGTCTTCAAACGAAGAATGATGCTTTGATTTATCATACTATATTGGTATTAGTAATATACAATACAAAATTAAATGGTTCCACGTCTTTAATGTCTTTACAAATACGGAATTTGAAAAATATGTATGGCGATTTTAAAGAGTGTCATGAAAACTGTATAAAAAATATTTTGCAATTTAAGTTATTTTTAGCCAATGTCTATGTTAGACGATTAAAAATAGATATGGTAGCCACAGTAGAAATCCTAATTATGTTTTGTTGTTGGTCAGAAATGTTGCAGAAATCTTCGTTTTAGGAACTGTTGATCCCTTTTTTAAACAATCACTTCTCGAGTGTCTACGGCAGATCTTATTAGAGCGCAAGCGAATTATCTGAACATTACTGAACTAACCACAGTGAATCAGGTTGAATATTGACTGAAAGACTGGAAATGGCTAAATGACTTGTAATGGGAGAGTGTTTTCAAAGTACGTAGATGCACAAACAATGCAAGATGTTTATTCAAAGACATGTATGTTGTTGCAAACAACTTAAAATACAATAAATATACAGTGATGGCTAGTCTAAATATCATTGTCAAAGGTCCTGAAGTGAGGAGTAAAGTATGGGCGTCCGCTCATTTCAAATCCGAAGCGGTAGACAGATCTAAACCTGGTGAGTGACTTCATATGTATAGAGACAATGAACCTGTGCAGAAAAAATGTGCACGTGACAGAAACAGGAAGTAGCCCGACCCGAATATCTACATGGCCAGTCTAGGGAGAAATAGTTACGGAACTGTAAACATGGTAAAGAAAAACCAACTTTTTGTACATAAATTATGCCGTTAGTTTTCTCGTTTCAATTGTTTTACATTGTCATTTCGGGGCCGCTGACTTTACGGTATGGGCTTTGCTCATTGTTGATGGGCGTACGGTGACCTATATTTGTTAATTTCTGTGTCATTTGGTCTCTTGTGTGGAGAGTTGTCTCATTGGCAATCATACCACATCTTCTTTTTTATATTTAACCAAATTTCCAAAATAAATAATATAATCAGGTAAACAAAGTGTGATGTTTTTTGTTACATATTTAAGTGCTATTAAAATTTAAGTTATTGCATTGAATAAAAATTGGTTTGCTAGTCAAGTGAGTCTATTCAGCACAGTTAACACCTTCTAATGACAATCGTGTAATGGAATGTCTTTAGGTAAAACCAACGGTGGATAAACCTATATAAACAAAACAGCACATGATCAGTGCATTATAGTACTAGACATTTGAGAATATACTATCGACACGTCATTTATTTATTAAGCAGGAAGCACTGATTTACCGCTATATTGGAGTTAAAATCGGGAACTTCATGGATGCTTGTCTTTGTATATACTTATACGGTTGGTTTATTATAGTTGGTGTTAGTGAGAGATTTTGGTTTAAGTTACTTGCCACTGACTAATGAATTGGTATTCAATTATTCGTTCATTATTTTGTATTGTTTTGTTGGGTTCCGTATTCATCACATTATATTTCATATTTTGTTCATTAGATTGTAAACGGCAAATATATTGAGTAAGTTGCATATCCATACTTATAATTATATGGTTTCGCATGATGCAGATAAGATGCACTACTAGCAATACAATCGTGAGAAAGTATATCAAACTTTTCTTCATAGAACATTCAATATTAACAAACAACTCCAACATGATGATACGTTTGTTTGCATTTAATACAATCTTCCGGTATATGTTCACTTAGCAGTAGAATTATGTTGTTTTAGCCTTTTCAATAGTCGTCTGGCGCGAAAAGGACGATAACTCAATTTTAGAATTTAATATTTTCGGAGACGGTCAATTTCCGGAATTGCATGCTTTATCATCACGGTTTTGTCTTTGGCCGTCGATGACGACACTATTACTGCATTCTTTGACAATAAGGTATATTTAACAAGACATTATTATCAATGTATAATCGTGGTATCAATATATGTTAGCAATGTTAGATTCCTGAATTAATTGTTATTTTGGCAAGGACAATTCATCACTTCCCCTGAAAAAATGATTTTGTACAAGTTCACTTATCGGCATCTTCGGGCGGCAAAGCAGATCAATTTCCTGATGATTTTTACTACGGCATTCTTATTTTTTATTAATTGCTACATATTACCGCTTTTTGTAAATCAATTTTTGTTGATATTATCAACAAATAAGAGTAACATACTAGGTCGAGTTGTCGTTCGTAGTGTATAGTTTGTTCCAAACCAGTGTTTGTTTCTGGTACAGGTTGGCAGTTGGTTATTAACAATACAGTTGTTGCAAATTAAACACATGTTATCTTCAGTGTGTGTGTTTTTTTTCTAATTAGTAATTGTTTATAAAAACAAATTGTTTCTAAATACATTTGGCAGATAGGATTATCATGTAATTGTTATTTCCTTTGTTTAGAAATAGAAATTGCGTGTTTCTATATTTAACGATTTACATGACACTTATTCAGTACATATTTGTTAAATTGAAAACATATTGCTATTTTGAATTCATTTATTAAAGATATTTATTTAGGTTCTAAAGTTTAGTATTTGCATCCTTGCTAATCATTTATAACCTTCGTTGAAAGACTTAATCATTTTATATAAGTTGTTTGGAATTATAATATCGAATTAAATTCTTTAAAAATATATTAGAAGGCGCTATGCAAGGCTGACTAATCGAAGGCTATGTAGCCAGTCAAGGTGGTTTTAAACTTCCATCAACATCGATGAAGTGTCTGTGGACAAAACTCTCCCCAAACTCATACTTCACTCCGTATTCTGTTCCTCTGCACTCCTATTTGATCGTCAACATGAATTATCCCTGTTTTAACAACCCTTTCCTCGCGGTTAACACCACCCTGACTCCAGCTTTCATCAACCCAATTCCCATTTCCAGCCCTCTCATTCCATAGTTCCCATAATTCTGTCCACCCCCTTATCAGTGTCACAATGACTCGCACCCATTAACAACCCATCATTTGGCCACAAAATATATTATACTACCTGATTTGATTCATATAATTTTTGTATGCAAAAATTACGAGTCAGGACTTTGGCTTTAATAATGGCCATTTTTTTAACACATCTCGTTTTTAACTCCCGTGCGTATTTTTTACTGTCAACTATATAAATGGCCTCAACGCATACAAGAACGATACAAAATATCTCCTCACAAATGTGTTGTCAAAATAATAAAATTTTTTCTTTCAATAAATATTCTTTCAATAAATTCATAGTCACTTTTAAAATTTTCCATAGAATAAATTGAAAAAGAATAAGACTTTCATACACTCAATTGAATTTTGAATGTTTCAATGTCTGAAATTGTCATTCTTAATAATGAATCTTTTTTTTATATCCACAAAGATTACATAGCAAATAAATATTAAGGGTTATTATTAAAGTTTACTTTGCGGTTCCAAAGTGAGGAACTAATTATAAAACATGGGTAAGCAAACTATATACCTAGAAGATGTTTTAAAAAGATAGACTATTGTTGATGAGATAACTCCTCATGTAACAAGATTTATCTCTCCTGTGATTAAAACACATTGATATAGAGATTGAATTGTCTCTCTTTAATAACAGCCAGTACCAAAGCACAATTCTTTTTTTTGTGATTTTTTATTGATTAACAATGGTTAAATAAACGAAAAAGGATAATACTTTCAGTTTCGAGGTCTCACAAAAGCTTTTTTACCTGTTTTTTGAATTTTACATTAAAAACCCAAATTTAGATGAAAAGGCTACTTCAAGTTGTTAAGCTGACGACGTTTTTAAAGTCGTCGGCTGTGGAGGAGCTTTGATAATATAAACACCAAAAATGTAGTAAGAAACAATTGTATTTTCTTCTAGCATGTCTTAAAACGAAGAATGATGCTTTGATTTATCATACTATATTGGTATTAGTAATATACAATACAAAATTAAATGGTTCTACGTCTTTAATGTCTTTACAAATACGGAATTTGAAATACATGTATGGCGATTTTAAAGAGTGTCATGAAAACTGTATTAAAATATTTTTCAATTTAAGTTACTTTTAGGGATCATAGATTTATTCTAACGAGCAAGCTCCGAGCATGCTCGGAGGATGCTCGGAGCTTTTTAAGTAGGCTCTTCTCAGCAGTTTATGTGACAATAATTATCATTATCCATTAAGATGTCAATCAAATCTATAGCATTTTTATAATAAGGAAAGTAGATCATTATAGAGGAAGCTCCATTAACACCTGTGTAAACATCTGGTCTATTCAAACAAATCTTGCATTAATTTTACAAAACTATAAAATAGATGAGAAATTCTTCAATATTACTGTACAATGCTTGGTATCAAGTATTCACAGAAAGAAAATGATTTACCAACAAAATCTAGATTCGAGCCGTTTTGAATTCGCGATGTCCCGGTCTGTTTCTTATATAAGTTTTTTTTTCATAAATGATTTGGAAACTGTAGAGTGTTAATAAATGTATTTAAATAAAGTGATAAAACCAATCAAAATTCCTTTTTGTTGGTTCACATTTAAAACTATTACTATTAGTCATGTTTGCTTGTAAAAACACAATCACAATAACCAAAGAGGAATGACCTAATTAAGAGTGAATTAAATGCTGACAGAATTACTTCTTATAAGTTGATATTTTAATCCGATTGATCTGTGCAGCAGATACAATGAGTATTAATCATTTGAAAACTGATTGGCAGGTGTCAATTACATAACTGTAACGATAGTTGTTTATTTAGCAATTTCCGTAATGTCCACTTGGATTAATTAGGACTATCATGAGAATCATGAATAATGTCCTTACCACTATCTAAGTGTCTGATGATTACATGTCTTTAAAAGGAAAACAAACTTGATTTCTTGTATGGTTCACCGCTTTCCGTGCAAGCCTCAGGGTAAATTTTAAACAAAATACTATCGAATTTATTATTAGGCAAGTTCTCGAAATCTTCTGGTAGATTTTTCTCCCGTGAAAAGACCAAAATCTTCTTAATTTCTTCCTCATTTAACGATGAAACGTTTTTCAGTTGCTACTTCTACTGCTCCAGCCATACTTTGTTGACGGAAATACGTAAATGTCGTCTGCGAGTTCAAACGATTCTATAACAAAAGGGCTGATAGGTTGATATTAATTCAATCGTCCATTTAAAAATCCATTTTATTTATACATGCCTAAAATAGCTAAAACGAATTTTCCGATTCTATATTTAAGTACGAGGACACTGTTCCAAATCTTATAATCACATCTTGTGATTTCTTCCGCGGTGATTATAATGTTTTCTCAGAAAGGCTTTCCTATGCTTTTAGCCAATGAGCAAACAGTCATATAATAACAAAATCTAAAGAATATAAGAAATTAACGTATATACATACATGTATATATGCAAGTCTAAATTAAAAACAACGTTCAAACCTATGATTGCGTTTGATAAAAACCTCAATTTGTATACGTGTACATGCAAAACAAATGTCTTGGTAGAGGGGTCTAAATACAGCACAAACAACATTTTCCAAAAGACAAAAAAAAAGTGAAAAAGTATATTTCAGCAAAATGCATTTAACTAGCAGGTCCAATTAAGGATGTTCCTTAACCCTGCTGACTGCCATTGGCGATTGCCAAATAAACAGATCCCCAGATGTAACAAAATGGATCTTAATTATTAATCTAATACCAAACAGAAAACATAAAACTTGCGGTAAAGATGGTAAACCTCAACCAAAAGGTGCAAAAATTAGTACACCATATCTGGATTTCGACGATAAATGTCTCTTCAGTCATGTTAGGAATCGAAACGGTATTGAAAGGCCATATAATTCACCTCACTTTAGGATAGATTCTTGAATTTTGAAAAGTGAAAATAGGATGAACGGATCATATAAACTTGAAGGCAAATATAATACAAGCCCAAACGAAAAAGTATAAACAATTCTAAATTGAAAACAACGTTCAAACCTATGATTGCGTTGGATAAAAACCGCAATTTTTATACGTGTACATACAAAACAAATTTCTTTGTAGAGGGGTCTAAATCACGTAAATACAGCACAAACAACATTTTCCAAAAGACAAAAAAAGTGAAAAAGTATATTTCAGCAAAATGCAATTAACTAGCAGGTCAAACACAGGATGTTCCTTGACCCTGCTGACTGCCATTGGCGATTGCCAAATAAACAGATCACCAGATGTAACAAAATGGATCTTAATTATTAATTTAATACCAAACAGAAAACAGAAAACTTGCGGAAAAGATGGTAAACCGCAAACAAAAGGTGCAGAAATTAGTACACCATATCTGGATTTCGACAATTAATGTTTCTTCAGTGATGTTAGGAATCGAAACGGTATTTGAAAGGCCATATAATTTACCGCAATTTAGGATAGACTCTTGAATTTTGAAAAGTGAAAATAGGATTAACGGATCATACAAACCATACAAACCCGAAGGCAAATATAATACAAGCCCAGACGAAAAAGTATAAACAAGTCTAAATTGAAAACAACGTTCAAACCTATGATTGCGTTGAATGAAAACCGCAATTTTTATACGTGTACATGCAAAACAAATGTCTTGGTAGAGGGGTCTAAATACAACAGAAACAACGTTTTCCATTACATTACTATCAAGTACATGATACGAATGTAAGGCGCAATTACAAGATAAGTAGCGTTGATATTAGCTAAATTGTGCCTACTTGACTTGGTGTAAAACATGCTGCAAACAAGGACAATAAGTTTAAAGAAGAAAGAGTTATCCTTTGGTTTCAATATTTGCTGTATCAATGATGCCTTTTAACATATTAAATTGAAACTGTAGAGTTTATCACATTTATTATCTTTCAATAAACATGAAGAATACTACTGGTCTTTTTAACCAAACATCTGGCTGTAGATTAAGAAACTTATAGTGTGTGACGATTGGAAACTACAATTTACAAACAAATGGAGACTTGATATTTTCCATTAAAATCATTAATTTCAAATTTTATGTATCAGCCTTCTAACAAGATCTGAATATTGTCTATCATCTCTTCATGATAAGTATGTTGTTGTTCCTGCGGACAAAGCTTCAAATAATATTGTCTTTATATGTGAATCGTATTACTACGAATGTCTTGTAAAAGAATTAGGAATAAATGAGCACTCGGGTAATCCCACATACAAAGACATATCATTTGACAAGGATGAGATTTTAGCAAATCATAAGTCCTTCATGGCTTCAATGAACATTACATTGAACACCAAATCGGAGGACTTACCTTTTTTGTATTGGATACCTAAGCTCCACAAAATTCCTTACAAACAACGGTACATTGCCGGCTCATCTGCATGTTCCACTAAAGAATTGTCCATTAGATTGACTAAAATTCTGTCCGCAGTGAAAGAGGGTCTTCAGAAATACTGTGAAACTGTTTACTCGCGTAGTGGTATTAACCATATGTGGATTCTTAATAATTCTAAAGAACTTCTAGATCATTTTAAATCTCGGTCTTTTTCTGAGATTAGTTCTATCAAAACTTTTGATTTTTCAACCCTGTATACCACCATTCCCCATGTGAAATTGAAAAACTGCTTGAAAGAAATAATCCACAATGCCTTTCATCATAAAAATGGTAGCATACGCTATAAATTTATTACTTTGGGATATCATAAGGCATATTTTGTTAATAGTGAACAAAAGGGTAAAACATGCTACACAGAAGAACAAGTGATCAGTATGCTAGAGTTTCATATCGACAACATATTTGTTGAATTTGGAGGTAGAATTTTTCAACAAATTGTCGGCATTCCTATGGGAACGAACTGTGCGCCTCTCCTTGCCGACCTCTTCTTATTTTCATATGAATCGGAGTTCCTTCAGACACTAGTCAAAAACAAGAAGATCAAAGAAGCCAGATTATTTAATTTCACTTTTAGATATATTGATGATGTTCTTTCCATTAACAATCCGAACTTTTCTGATTGGGTTCCATTAATATATCCCCCAGAACTAGAAATTAAAGA
Source organism: Mytilus californianus (assembly GCF_021869535.1). Lineage (NCBI taxonomy): Eukaryota > Metazoa > Mollusca > Bivalvia > Mytilida > Mytilidae > Mytilus > Mytilus californianus. The sequence continues at coordinate 1,353,980 of NW_026262695.1, read as the reverse complement.
AACAACAGACACGGCTTCCTCCACCTCATTTTTAGACTTACATCTCGAATTTGACATACACAGTCATCTCAGTACCAGAATCTATGACAAACGAGACGATTTTAATTTTAAAATTATAAATTTCCCCCACCTTAGTAGCAATATACCAACTTCACCTGCATATGGGATATACATTTCCCAACTTATTCGATATTCAAGAGCTTGCAGCTCCTACTCAGACTTTGTAAAACGTCACCAGTGTCTGAGCAGAAAGTTGATGAGCCAGGGGTATGTCAAAGAACGTCTCGTCCTTTTTCTAAAAAAGTTCATCGGAAGGTACCAAGACCTTGTTGATAAATATTCCGTATCAACTTCACAAATAATACATGATGGTCTTGAAGTATAGATTCTGCATACTGACGTTGTTTATCATCTTAACAACGTGTAATATTGTTCTTTCATTTGTCTGTGTTCTATTATTAATAGTACTTTTACTGTTTGGTTTGTTTTCTGTGATATCCATTTGACGTGGCTAGGTACTTATACATCCCGTCAATGTGTTTGTATTATCTTTCATTTTTGCTGGTGTGTTTTGTATATGCGACTTTTTGTGTTTCTGTGGTTCTTATAACGTGACTCTGTACTTTAAAAGATCCCGGCATTATGTTATTGTTCTATTATATGTCATTATGTTATTGTTCTATTATAAATTTGAAAATACTTTAAAAGACAAACGACAAATTTATTTTACTCGCGTAGTGGTATTAACCATATGTGGATTCTTAAAAATTCTAAAGTACTTCTGGACAATTTTAAATCTCGGTCTATTTCTGAAATTAATTCTAACATAACTTTTGATTTTTTAACCCTGTATACCAACATTCCCCATGTGAAATTATAAAATTGTTTTGAATAAACATTGAATGACAAACTTTTTTCTTATGTGACGTTTACATTTTCTGACGTCAGACACGCGAAGCAATGAATGTGGTTTTTAATTTGATAGATGCTTTTGTGCTTTTTTGTAAATAATTGTTTGTTTTGATATTGTAACACAGTGATGACTGCTGTACCCATATTTTGACTATTTTATTTATAATGTCTGTTTTGTTCACGCATCGTTGTAAATATAACGGAATTTGATAAGACTGTCGTACAAGTGAGAGGTTTAGCGCTATAAAACCAGGTTCAATCCACCATTTTCTACATTTGAAAATGCCTGTACCAAGTCAGGAATATGACAGTTGTTGTCCATTCGTTTGATGTGTTTTGTCATTTGATTTTGCCATGTGATTAGGGACTTTCCGATTGAATTTACCTCGGAGTTCAGTATTTTTGTGATTTTACTTTGAATATATATCTCCGAGTTATTCGAAATAACGTTGAATTCACTATTCTAAGATATTATGCGCGTCATTATGATTTTGGCGGCCATTATGAGACAAAATAACACGATGACAGATTTATTGCGATCATTCGAAAATCATTTATAGACGCAAACAGTCGCTATGCGTCTTTTTGCAATAAGTATTCCGTGGATTATTTTTTTTGATAGTCATACTGATAAGTACTGTTATTGATATGACCACTATTGACGCTCACATATTTTCTTAATTTCTTGTAGAACACACAAAGGGGCCGTTAGATACCACAGGGACAGTCAAACTCATAGATAAAAAATAAACTGACAACGCCATTGTTAAAAAAAGAAAAAGACAAACAGACAAATAATAGTACACAAGACACAATATAGAAAACTAAAGACTAAGCAACACGAACCCCACCAAAAACTGGGGTGATCTCAGGTGCTCCGGAATGGTAAGCAGATCCTGCTCCACATGTGGCACCCGTCGTGTTGCTTATGTTATTACAAACCCGGTAAATAGTCTAATTCGGTAGGTCGCATTCGTGAAAAGGGAAGTAGATTGTAGTTACGACATAAGGAACAAGATGCTTATACAATTGTCTGCGTATGGCCACAGTCCACTTAGTATGGACGATTAGATGCAGAAAGAGATAAACCGCAATCAGAGACCAATGTGAAAAAGCTAAATACGCCACAAATTGTGTTTCAAAAATTAATTTTCGTTTGTATTTTGTGGTTTCACTTGTATGAAACGATAAAAATCCCATATTTTCCGCAGCAGCTATTGTTTAACAAGATTATGTTGATAAAATTGAAATTGAAGACATTCATATATTGCGAATACGATTAAAAAGTAAATTATGTTAATACTATTTACATACTAGTATACAATACTTAAACAGGTCAGTCTATTGGATACAATTTATAATATTTTTCGTATGTATTTTCTTCCAACTGGAGTGACTTTAATTTTAGTGATATGTGTAGTGTTTTTTTGCTGGAATGTAAATTAAGACAATGTTATCTCTTCATAAGATAAATAAAACTCCAAGCATGATTTATATCATTTATCTACAAATAACTTAAAAAAATGAAAATATTCACTTTTCTATTTTTTATCTGAATTTCTTTAAAATAGTTATGATGATGATGAAATATTTAAGGTGACTGTAAGGTTGATGACTATTTAATGAAAAGAGCGCAATTAACCTGGATTAGATATAAAATTCCTACATCAGACACTTCATGAAATTGGGGTTACAAACAAATCTATAATATCAAATATATTATTGTGCTCACATTCCACAGTATTGCATTACCAGTAACCCTTCTCAGGAAATAAACTGTTGCCGCTAGACTGCTTTATCGTATACACCAAGTGCATATCTATTTTCTGATTTGAGAGTTGACGAATAACCGTAGTCACTTAAGTCTGTTGATACTGTGTCTGTATGATCATAAACATCGTTATCAAATTGAAGCTTTCTTCCTCCATGGTTGGAACTGTCGTAAGTTGGATCATTTTCGTTACGAATCCCTGCATTGCTGTCATATAAATTTTCCTTTGAATCTGTTCGCCGTTTCGATACCCCGTTTAATCGATCATATTCACCGTATGATGTTTCAGTATAAGTGTGCTCAGTTGTTTGGAGTCCGTCTTTTTTTATTTTGTTGACGACTGCATATGTGTGGGTAGAATTGATTGAAGCTAAGCCATATGATTCGTTAGATGTCGATGACACACTTGTTCTCACTTCTAAATTTTGTGAATGCTCACATACTGCTGTTGAAAATGGAACTTCTTGTTTATCCATACTGGTCGTTTTGAAAAATCCACATGACCTGAAAACATCATCTAAATCTGTTTATATCTGTGCAAACAGTGAGAAGTTACCAAATGGGCAATCTAATTTCTATATCTTAGAGAAACATAATATACCAGAAATAACTTGTAAAAAGCCCACTTATACTCCCCGAGCTGCATTATTGTTTGACAAAATACATTTTCTTTTTTAGATATAAAAACCATAGTAACTTGAATCATTAGTACTGAATCCTTTCTTTTATCAATATGTTACAAATGATAATGAAATACTGGATTTATCATTCAAAACAATATAACTAATCAAAAACTATACTTTCAAGGCAGTATAAAAGGACAGGAACAATTAAAAACCATATTGTAACCATTTTAACCCCTTCAAACTCCATTAATGAACTACAAAAAATTGGGGCAAACACTTAAAACAAGTCGGGCTTGACCCCTGATCTATATAAACCACACGATTTGGATACATATAAAATATATGCCCAGTTGGCATACTCAAGATAATCTGTAAGATATATTCAAGTAATTTCAGAAAGAAACGTTTTTTTCTATAACTACATACCATCAAAAAAGTAAAGTCACAAAAATATTGGACTCCGAGGAAAATTCAAAACGGAAAGTCCCTAATCAAACGGCAAAATCAAAATCTCAAACACATCAAACGAATGGATAACAACTGTCATATTCCTTATTTGGTACAGGCATTTTCTTATGTAGAAAATGGTTGTTTTAACATGGTTTTAAAGCTAGCTAAACATCTCACTTGTATGACAGTCGCATCAAATTTCTTTATATTGACAATGATGTGTGAACAAAACAAACAGACACAATAGGCAAAAATGTCACAAATAGGTGATCAACAGTAACACGAACCCCAAAAAAACTTGGGGTGATCTCAGGTGCTCCAGAAGTGTTGGCAGATCCTGCTCCACATATGGCACCCGTTGTGTTGCTCATGTTATTACAAAGCTGGTATATAGTATAACTCGGTAGGTCACATTCGTTAAAAGGGAACGGGATTGTAGTTACGACATAAGGAACATATCCGATATGATCTGTGAAACGGATATTCCAAAACTTCAACCAATGCCGTCCGTAAAATTTACGAAGTGATGATTTCAACTTCACCATTTGGAACTCTTGGTTTAGAAATGAAAAGCTCACAATTAGGAAGCCAAGAACAGCTATCTTATGCAAAAATTACCTAGACATTTAAAAAATTTGACCTAGAGGCAATAAGCTACATTCCGTCTATGATTCAAGCACTTATTTAGATATTTATAAAGTCTAGAGAGTTTGCTTAAAATCAGGCAGATACTACTGTTTTGCCAGTAACTATTCTTTATTTGAAATCAACGCGCGGACTAGATACTACCAAAATTATTACATGTAGTAGGCAATGGTAAACAAACAACAAAATCTAAGAAATATAAAATGAGGAGATTTGGTATGATTAAAAATGAGATCTCGATCCACAAGAGCCCAAACAATGCGGATGTACGAAAAAACAGAATGTAAGCACTAAAGATCACCGTACGACCATCGACTGAGCAAAACTCTTACTGCAAAATGATCCATAAAAATATAAGTATAAATGTAAAACAAGCACAATAAATAGTTTCTTTACTTAGATATTAGAGACTAAATTACTATAAGATACAAACAAAATGTAATAGTGAGTATAGAATTTCTGTAAAGTGGTATTTGAATCATTCACATTTTAAACTGTGTGTTAGTATTTACGACGCTATATAAAAATCCGTATTATATTATTTAGTTATGTTCTGATAATTCACAACATTGGATACTGGTTGTACAGCAATTATTCTAAAACTTATAATTGACAGCATTATTTCATTCTAAAAAGGAGGCAACATATACCAAGAGGACAATCAAAACTCATAAGTCGAGAAAAAACTGCAAGCAATATGAGAAAAACATACTACAATGAAAAGGCAAACAAGTTCAAAAAACACTACGAAGAAAACTAAAGCCTGTGCAGCTTAACAATTGTCCCCACAAAATAAAGGTGTGTGGCAGCTGGTGTTATCGTCCTCTGGTATTGTGAGGTTTTTGCCTGCACATTTGTTTTTTAAATTGTTAAGGTCTAACGTTTAGTTTTGAGATGAATTAACAAGAGATATATTTATGAAATACGTAAACATGCAGTGTTAAATCAACTGAATAATTGATTTTGCTACGATGCACATTTTTAGGATATTGATACGTGAATACAAGGGTACATGATGTATCCTAGCTCTTTGTTTGCACCTTTTAGTAAATGGTAACATACATTGAAAATAAGGATGATTAGCATTAAAAAGAGTATGCATCATAACTAACTTATACATTAACTGGCTACTAAAAAAAAATGATCTATGCCTCTAGTATTGAAGAATGCCACAAAAGTATTTATACAAAAGATCGAGAAAGTTTGTCAATTTCTTCAAGGAAAGTATTAAATTGAACTGCTACACTGTTCATTAAATCTAAAAATGTTTTGTAGAAAGTCAACTCCGGTTATTTCAGGAGTCTTTTTGTAAATGAATTCCGGACCAGTACTGCAAGTCTACAGCGGTAAAAAAAATGTATGCAGGTCGATAGTTAAAATGTGTGTAAGACCATCAAGCTAATTTCCTTATAATTATCATAGCGTCAAATGAAAAAGCAATGGATACATTTCTCAATATAAAATTTCGATTTATGGTGTGATACAAAATGCACACGAAAATTAAATAACTTTCAAACACAGAGCACAAATTTATTCTTACCTTATTTTGCATGAAATCACCACAAGCAAAACAGCTACAAGTATTACTGCAGCTACAATGCCACCAATAACTGGGCCTAACGAATACAGACAACACATATGATACAGATGTGAACAATATGTTTTACTTATACCCGATACAAATACAACATTTAGACGAAAAAGTGTTCTTATAAACTTTGTGTCATCGGCAATCATAGTATAACGTCTTATGGAGTATAAACTCTGTAATTCTCACTTCAGAGAGGGATTGATAAATTTTGTATTTCTAAAATAATAAGTCATGCTGGACGATATTTGGTAGTTATGGATTTTATTCGTTGAGTTGAAAATAAAACCGGAGTACTATAGCTAGTGATAAACTGTAATAAGCACTTAAATATAATATACCAATCGTCCTTTTTGTATACAGCAACCTGTTTTGGTGGGTATTACTCAGCATTCAATGTTTTATGCTGTGTTTTGTGCACATCTGCTTGTCGTTTTGCTTGATTTTAGATTTTGCATGACATTGTCATTTCGTTTTCGACTTCTGAGTTTGATTATTCCTTTAGTTTTTCGTCTTTCTGTTATAACATCTAATTTTAGACAAAAAGCTGAGATAAATGAAGGACACAATCATGCTAAATAGCTGAAAAAAATCAGATTTAAAAACACAACATGTACCTATATCAAAACTACCGCTGGAATCTTTCTTTATTTTCTGTGTGGCAATTATGATTTGAGTTGTACAAGAGTCTGTACCTTTAGAAAATATCAAAAACATTGTTATACAATTCAATAATTTTTTAAAACATTTCATATGCAACTATAATATGTACACCGCATGCTTTATTCTGTTTAAAATAATGTGTTCATAAAATTAGGGGTTTTTACTTTTGGTTTACATAGTGGTGTGTTCTATCAGTTATTGCTGCAGTTTTATTTTCTAACTTGATTGTACTGTGTTGATATGTTAATAATTTAATTTTGGTTGTAACGTGTCTTCTGAATGGCTGACAGTGTTTTGTTTATCATCTCATAGACATAATTTTGTCATATGACCGTGACGTCATCAACGTTTTTTTCATGATTTACGCCGGTTTAAAATGTAATTAAACGGGTTATTCAGTGTGCACCACATTTTTGATGTTATTTTTTCATAGACAGAAAAAATATTAAAGTCATTCCTTAAATGAATGTTTTATATCGACAGATAATTGCCTTGAATCTAGTGCTCATCTATTATCTTCTTCAAATTGGAAATACATAAAAGAAATAGTAAAACGCAAAATGAAAAACGGATTACACGATTGTTTGGGTCTTCCTTATTCTGCAATTTCTTGGTTTTGTGTCATATGGCATTCACTCAACATTTTAAGAAAGACGGTTGTATTGCAGATCTATATTTTTGGGGTTGCAAGATGTTCAAAATGGGAAAAAATCTTATTAAATAGATTATCTCAGGAACCTTAATCGCCAAATTCTGTTTAAAACAAAAATATCAAACGCTGATCTGCAGCCAATATGAATTTATTCCGGATGTTTAGAAAATTCAAATTCCATTGGGAAAGTTCCTTGTTCTTATCTTAAGTCAGTTGCATAAGTTAATTCCATATTGAAATAATTAGGTATGAGTTATGCCATTTCTTAGCTTTTGATGGTTTAATGTTGATATATTTACAATCATTGTTTTGATATACAAAATCATTACTAGTATTTCGAAATTTTTACAAAAGAACTTTGAATTCACAGTAAAAATATCAATTAGCCTCTGTATATATTTTCTTCATCATTGACCTGAATCACAAGGTGTTTTTGTTTTGTTTTTATGAAATCACAAATTCGTCTGTCTCTTCTTATGTATTAACACCCAGAAGGATGATTACCATGTGCTGAATCTATTTTTGTTACCATAATGCAAAAAAATCGTTTAAGAGTACAGTACATACGCAGACTACTAATATATCAGTTTATCTTAACCTCTTCCATAATTTCGTTGAACAATTTTTTTTACAGCTGCAGATATAGTATAAAAAATATTGTGATGAGGTATACACAATCGGTGGATTTGATAAGATGTAGTTTGTTATCATGTCGAAAGATCTTCTATAAAATCGTTACACAAAATCATAATTCAATAATTATAGAAGAACTAATCGAAGAATTAAAATAGAGAAAAATATTCAACAAGTGACCAAACAACACATTAATTCACGAATGCGCGTAGCGCATGAGTTAATTATCAGTGTTGTTCGGTCACGAGTTGAATATTTTTCGATATTTTAATTCTTTGATTAGTTATTCTTTTTATAACATTGACAAGTGGCTTTTTTATGAATTTAGTGTAGAAAATGTAAGGAACTATATTTTTTCTACGCATTCACAATTTATTTCGATCCGACGTTATCGACGTCTTGTCAACGCCTATTGTTGTATGACGTCAGAGAGTGAAATAACCACGTTTATTTCACATGTGGAATTTTCGGTTTTTATCTAACTGGGAAATCAATGTAATTCATTGCAACCAATGTAATAATATACAATAATATCAAAACATTTTATTTTATACACTCTACAAGAATATTACAACTGCTAAATTGACAGATCGACATAATCTTCTGCTTACATTGTTTTTTTTCTCGTAAATAATGATAATAATGGAAACAAATGTCTTGCTTGTAATCCCGAAATACGTATTTAGGAATTAATCATTCTGATTCAAGCAAGAAATACACCGAAGACTTTACAGTAAACTCTGAACTTTTGATCTTAACAATATATATAATGAAGAAAATAATATCATGGAAATAATAATTTCATATGGTACTCAGAACTACATATAATATGAACATGTTTTAGATATATTAAAGGACTTCTGATATTTATAATTCAAAAATGAAACTAATTTTCCGAGTTTTTTAATGTGACACTCAGATATATAGATGAAGTATTGCTCTGGGAGGGTTTTAGGGAAAACGACTGAAAACAACACTTTGTCTGTGTGCATTGTTACCCAGGAAATTTTTTACTTTTTCTATCGTTAAGGTACTGGCTAGATAATGAGTATTAAATATTTCTTCTGGTACACATAGTTTACTCGATATACGAATAGAAATGAATATTGCATATAAATAAAAGTTTTCAACAGCAAGACCAAGTCAAAAACAAAACGTGGTACTTAAATGAAAAATAAACTCATCATTGATACCAGGCTTGACACCTTGTACCGCAGACATGAGTTTCGTGCTTTCAACTTTCTCTGGTATCTCTACAGAAACTAAACTGTGCTTTGCGGTTGTTGTTGAAGAGGTATCTGGAATACAGTGGCATCTAATAGGTTTTTGTAGAACAATTACCATATTTTCGTTTGTATTACTATTAAATGTAACTGTTTAGCCTAATAATAAAGCGATCTTTATCATGTTTATGGTGCATTGAATTGTTGTAATAATAATTTCATATGGTACTTCAAATAATATAGACACGTCTTAGATATGACAACAGCTATAATGCATGCACGTATCCACGTTTACGATATAGACAGAAGAATGAAGAAAATATAACTAATACTTCCTACTTGAATTGAAATGCACCTGTTACCCATACCAGTGTTCAAAGATCTGTTTTAATTAACAACAATTGAATTAGCTAATACGTTATTCATATATACCAATTCTGCACGCAAAATGTAACTTGTCAGAACAATCTCTTCTGGTCAAATTAAGCACTCTTTTTGTATTCTGTTCCGTAAATGAGCCTGCTAGACAGTATAGTGGTTGTTTGGTACCTGCTTCGGCTGGAAATAATTAAATGGTTTTCCAGCTTTATCTATTTAGTATGGATTAATGTAGTAACATTACCAACATATAGATTAAGTATCCTGTCCTTTTAAAGTGTAACAAGGGAATTGGACACAACTAAATAGGATCCTCTCCAACAATACACATATACTGGTAAACATGTGTCAGCAAAAAATATATACTCAGTCAATATTTATATTAAATTGAAAGTGTACATTATATATTAAACTACAATATCCCATGCCGTGTACATTTGAATGGGTATCAGACGTTAAATTTGATGAATCATAAAAATTCGGTTTTAATTAAATCAATTTATTTTTCTTTCAAAATATCTGTTTTTCTAATTGTAAACAAACGTTCGTTTCGTGATACATATAAGGGATACAGATATTTTGTGCTTTTTTAATTTTGATTCTTTCGGATGATTCGGAGTGCAGTGTGGCTTCCCTTTCGCTGGACTAATATACATTATTGTTAAGGGGTCAGTTGAAGCCCGAATCTGGGTGTGGATTTTTTTCCGCTACGTTGAAGATCCATTTGCTCATTTGGAGAGTTAATTTATACATTTCCCCTTGCCATTTTCTATCTTATCCTAATATTTAAAATGTCTTAAATAAGACAATGAAAATGTGGTGTTTTTTTCACTTGAAAAACACGTTTTTGTTAAGCATGGTTAAGAAAACCTGCAACATTCCATAATTTTTATTCTAAATACAAACTTGAGTGATTTTTGCTGTGTGATGCCTTCCGTTAAAATGCACAGGCACATCTTTACTATAGTTTTAATGGTTATTATGCATGATCGATGCAGCGACCTATTTTTTTTTTAAACCATTCTGCTTTTTCTCATGAAACATTTGAACATTTATTTGGTATAAAATGTATGAAACATATTTCATTTTATTGTTGATAATTACCATTGACAGGGTCATAATTATGAATTACATTTCACAAAACTTTTATTTTTTCCAAAAAAAGGGAATTTCCAAGGATAGAATGCATTAGTGAATTTTGAGTTCACAATGTCCTCAATTTCGTGCTTTTTTAAGCCATTTCAACTTTTGTTTAGAGCAACTGATGATTCTTTTTTATACTAAACACGCGTCTGGCGCACAAAATGTCCTGGTATGTATTATAAGTTTATTTCATGATGATGCCATACAGTTGTCTTTAGGTGATTGTTTTAATTTTTATCATAAAGTTCTTTCCTGAATTGAGAAAGGAAATACTTATTAGAGCTCGGTTATGCAGACCTTACCTTAAACAATGTGCAAAACACCTCCGGCTTTTTCGTCAACTTATAAAACCAATATATGTAAACATTTCAAGTTTCTTGTTATGTAACTTTTAATGTATTTATATTTAATTAAGGTTATAGTCCAGGAAAAAAAACCACGAACTAAAATATAACATTATTTATTGTTTTACCTTTTGTGAACTTAGCTTCGGTTTCCGCTCGAAAAACGTTTGTCCAGAAACGTATCCCTTCGACTGCATTGTTCGTCTGGCAATACATTCCAGGTGAAAGTAAAAGCTGAAATCTTGCAAGGCACTTTTTTCTGCTGGTTGAATACGAGTCAGCCCACTGGCCTTCAGATCCATCATCTTGAAGTGATTAAATCAAAATGATCAAAAAATTACCGCCAAGTGTTAACTGTCACTTCCGTTTTTATTGCAGATTTAATTTGAAGTAGAATGTTTCTATGGACATCTGTTCGCTACTTAAGGGTTGTGCCGTTCATGTTCGTTATTTCGTATTTCGTTTGTCTTATTTTTGTTTTTATTATAAGTATCTTTTTAATTGCCTAATTGTACTTTTTAAAGTTATGCAGATCCTCATCACAATGAAAGAAAATACAAACGTCCTTTGAAACATTTTTTTTGGAATCACTACGTTAATAAAAAAGGTTTGGAATTTGAAACTCTCAAAATAGTAATTCCAAATTATGAATTCTACTTAGATGCTTATATCCTTATTAGTCAGTGATAACAGATCATAGACATATATAGAAAGTTGCAGTACAATGTTAAAAATAAGCCCATGTCAAATTTGTAACTCACAGGTTGTTATGGGGAAGGTGTCTTTCACGACATATTGAAAATTCCAATTGTGCAAATTATATATAGTGATGGCAAAATCAAATTATTCACATATTAAAGAATATTTACTACATCTGCTAGTCCTTGCAAAATCTGTAGAATCATTACAATTAGCTGATTTCAATCCATTGGCACCTGTACTACAGAATAAAGTCGTACATTTCCCATCGCCATTATCAGAAACATGCCCAGTGTATGCTAAATGTGGAATAAATGTTAAAAATTAAAGTACACATTCTTGGGCAGAATCAATATTAAAACAGTGTATCTACTGAGAAGATAAAAGTAAAATATATATGAATCAAATGAGTAAGAATAAACGTGAACAAAGGATACACAGTCCAACAAATAAAGTAAATTGTGAAAACATGGCTGTACTTGGATGCATTTGCCTTGGAATAAAATGTTAATCATAGATATATTTTGTAATCCACTCATTATTTACAGGTAATGCGATTATTGTATTGTCCTGAAATAGTGTATGTGAACATGTTAAGATGTGTATCTGACAATTAAAAGTACTTACCTTTATAAATAAAGGAATATTTCGATTCATTATTGTCTATGCAACCACTTATATTGAACCAGCTACTTTCATAATGTTGACAAAAACAGTTTCCTGTTGACTCCTGTAAGTAAATGAAATATCGTACTGAAAATGCTGGATGGCCCAGAAAAATCATTCGAGCCTAAATACTTGAGCTTAAATATTTAAAATTGAAATTCCAGATTAAAGTTTTTAAAATTAAATTTTGAAATTTAAAAAAATAAATTACTAAATCTTTACGATATTATTAGTCATTAAAAAGCATTTTAAGTTTTGAAAGATATTTAATTGCTAAGACATAAGTTTCTTCTTACAACGGAAGTGAGAACATAGTAATGTTACGATTATGAATTAAAAGATAAGGATAAGGAGATTTGATCAAATGCTATTGTCAATTAGACCACTATCCATCATATATTAAAAGACAAAGATTTGAACAACTACAAAACGTCATATACAACACTCAAGAATGAGAAAAACATATTGTATATAGAAAGATAAAAACAGGCCTGGGTATACAAAATGTCCAAAAATTCAGATAGAAAAGTAACGGCCTGTTTTCTGATAAATAAAAGAAAGAATATATAGCTGTCCCCATTCACAAAATAAACTCTGGATTACAGACATTTATATTGAGACAGGCAAATGCAGAATGTGACAGTATTGCATGAGTTTATTATTTTTTTACTGCATTCATTGTAGTATTATTTATACAAAGACATATATATCTGCTACATGCATTTTCCATTTTTTCTCATTTTATTAAATAACCTAATTTTTCCGGATATTTGTAGAATTTCTAAGCTTCATAGGCTTTATACATGTTAGATGAAATGGCTAAACTAATCATGTAATTTTGTAAAATGACTGAAAATTACCTGTTAAGATTAAGGTTACTTTTAGAAAAAGGATATACTTGAGATGCACATGACCAAAACACAATTTCGTAAAGAAAATAACTTATAGTGCAGTGAGATTCAGTTAAATCTTCCGATACCGGCTTGGAAGGTTGTCTATGTCTATGATTAGATTTTTGTGAAACTATGTTTAGTGTATACTCTCTCCGTATATCAGCTACTCCTATTATGATTTTCTGGTCATGTTGACGAAAGGACAAACTGTTTTCATAAGACAAAAATTTACACACAATTTTTGAAAATCTAGATTCAAAATCGTGTGTAATATACAGCAGTTAGAAGAAAAGGATATCACATGAGACATCAGATTAAATATCCCGATTTAGAAGAAGAATGCAAATTTTCACTTTCTGCACAACCGAAGGAATTCAACTTTATGGCGTGGGTTGCACCATAAAAGGCATATTTAGTTGTGATTAAATTGTATGATTATCTTTAATATCACTGTCTAAAGCTAATTCTTGGATCTTTACAAGCTGATGAATTAAGGCGATGTTAAAGTCGCGTAAATGGACCAAGAAGAGATAAATCAAGGTAACAAATAATATCTGAGGGAATTTAACGACCTCCGAAAGATGACCGGATGCATCAGTTGTATGAGTTTCTCTGTTATGCATGCATCACGACCATTCGATGATTTGCTCCAGTCTTTGAAATGATCTGAAGAACAAGTCAGCCTACTCATGGCAAATATCTTTGAATCTTTCCGAAACACACGAGAACGAAAGTAATCATATGTTTGCTCTTTGCAAAACAACCATCCTTCGAACATTGAGTTTTTTTTATCAGAAAAAGTATTGTCAGAGCTGAATGTGTCATGACCCGGATTCCACCAAACATGGTTGTAATGGCAACCAATTGATTTTCAAATAAATCATAACAGATGTGTAATAGATCCTGCCATCCAAACATTAAATGAAATAGCAAAGTTCATTACTTGGAGTTTTGAATAATGCAGACAAATTTATTTTTGATAAATATGATACTTAAAATGCAGGCGTTAATATTCGGTAATTATCACAGATAAAACTACTTTAATTTCCAATACTTGCAGTGGCTGAGATTCAAATAGAACAAGCATTCTGTGAGTATTGCATGAAAAAAACTAGTCCCCAACCGGTTAAAAATTAATTGTATTGGATCAAATTACTTGTCATAGTGTAAACACATGGTAAATTATATAACAGGTCAATACCTTCAAATATGACGAAAAAAAGTAATAAAACTGATTATTTAAGAGAATTTCGTAAGTCCAAGGACCAAAATCATCAGACCAAAACTAAATTCAAACTTGAACTGTAACTTGTCATGATATATTCAAGAATGACAAAAAAAAAGTGCGGAAAACTAATTATTTTAGTGAATTTTCTTAGTGAAAGGATCATAACTCTGCACAAAATCATCAGACCGGAACAACATTCGAACTTGATCTGTAACTTGTCATGATAAAACAATACACCAAATATTAAATCGATATCTTCAACCATGATGAGAAAAAGTGTTGAAAACTGACAGACAGACAAACAGACAGACGGAGTGCAAACCTAAAGTCCCCTTCGACTTCGTCGATTGGGGACTAATAATCTGATGAAATAATTTCTTGCCTTTTGTAAAATGTCTTTAAAGCTCACAAATACCAAGGTTCAAAAGGGTATTATGAATAAGCAATTGTTTAATTTTTTATTTATTTTTTCATAAAGGTATTTATACGTTTTTGTTTGTTTTGCAATTCTTCGTCTTATTTCTTTTGGTCGGTTACATAGTATGATAGTATTGGAATCAAATATGAAATAAGTAACTAGAAATTACATTTATAGAAAAACTTACACTGTAACCAAAGAACTGATACGATTGACATTGGTTTTGGCATAACACAATTGAAGGGCTCTTTTTAACTTCCTCTCCGTCTGGCACCGCAGAGCAACCTGTTTACAAAAAAACGTAACAAAGATAATTCCGTTAAAAAAACATGAACACCACGAGAAGTGTATGCTTGTAACAAAGCATTTAATGATATGATATTGCATTTTTATTATGACATGTCTTAATTGAGCGCCTCTCCTTGTCGACCTCTTTTAATTTATTTAACTTATTCGGTATGCAAGAGCTTGCAGCTGCTAATAAGACTGTGTAGAACGTCACCAATGTGTGAGCAGAAAGTTGAAGAACCAGGGGTATGTCAAAGAATAACTCGTCCTTCTTCTGAAAAAAGGTCATCGGAAGATACCAAGACCTTGTTGATAAATATTCCGTATTGACTTCACAAATAATACACGATGGTCTTACAGTATAGATTCTGGGTACTGACATTGTATAACATCTTAATAACGTGTTGCAGTATTCTTTTATTTGTCTTTTTGAATATTAATTTTACTGTTTAGTGTACTATTTGTGATATCCGTTTGTCGTGGCTCGGTACTTGTACATCCCTTCATTGTGTTATCGTGCTATGGTCAAATTTTGTAATTTGTCTTTCAGTTTTGCTTATGTGATTTGTCTATATGCCCTTTTGTGTTTCTTTGCTACATATTTGTTTATTTAAGAGTATAACACAATGTTGACTGTTGTACCCCTATTTGACATGTTTTCCTACTATGTCGGTTTGTGTTTTTCACATATCGCTGTCAATATAAAGGCATTCTATGCGTTTGTTATGCATGTGAGAAGATTAGCTAGCTATAAAACCAGGTTTGATTCACAATTTTCTACATAAAAAGTCTGTACCGAGTCAGGAACAAAACCTTTGTTATCCATTTGTTTGTTGCGTTTGAGTTTTTAATTTTGCCATTTGATAATAAATTTATCATAGATACCAGGATTACAATTTTGTATTGGCGTCAGACGCGGGTTTCGTCTACAAAATACTCATCAGTGACGCTCGAATAATAAAAGTAAAAAAGGCCAAATAAAGTACGAAGTTGAAGAGCATTGAGGCCCACAAATTCAATAAAGATTTGCAAAATACAGCTAAGGCAATCTATTCCTGATTTAGAAAAGCCTTAATATTTAGGGTCTTGAATTTTTCTCGGAGTTCGGCATTTTTGTGATTTTACTTTTTAAGAACTATATCACGTACTGCTAATACTTCGTTTGATTAAAAATCAAATGACAAGGAACTATCGCTTTTCAAGTGTTGAAATAAATTCTAATAAAGAATTGAATTGATTTTTGATAATTTATATACCTTATGACCAGTTTTAACGAGATCATTTGCTAACATAATTTTATTTTCTCTATTATTGAACGCATGACCTTATATGACGGATGCCATTGGATGGCGGATAACCTACTAATTTTTTTTTTTCATCTTAAACTTTGGAGGTAGCATTTAATAAATTGAAAAATAATGCATTATCATTTAGATCTGCAATCAAATGTACTCTTTCACGTACCAAGAACTTCAATCCATGGTGAAGTAACACGGTAAATGACCATGCCAATCCAGAATTCCTTATCCCACAGCACGTCAGTTTTCATCAACACGTTTTCGTCAAACTCTATTTCTTTACTGTCACATTCATCAGATGCAGCTGTCCAGGTTTTTCTCTCTATGTGATAAGCTTGAGCATATTTTGCTTGAATAAATAAATACTTTATCTAAATGTTATACATTTAATATGATGAAAAAAGATACTATTTATACATTTTGTTATTCTTACTTTTTAAGTTATCATTAACTAGAAATACATGTAGATTTTGTATTCAAGTTTTCTCTATTTCAATACATACATGTAAACACATTGCTTTACCATAAGAATCGGGAGTGAATGATTTAATGCATCCTGTAATGATTGTCTTTATTGAATAACTATTTGGCCCAATTCATGTTTTTTTTCAAAGTATGTTTTAAAATGCGCGAAGAAATGTTAATATTATGGAACTGGATTACGTTGCGGTATGGGGTATAGAAAGAAGACAGAATTCTGGATGTGAGTCTTCTCAAATAATAGATCAACAAATTTTCTGGATAAACTAATAGCTTGAATAGATAGAAGAAGATGTGTTTTGAGTGCCAATGAAACAACTCTCCATCAAAGTAAACAATTATAGGTCAAAGAATGGCCTTCAACACGGAGCATTAATTCACACTGAACAGCAAGCTAAAATGGGCGCCAAAGTTGAATAGTGTTAAACCATTCAAACAGGTAAACCAACGTTCTATAGATATCAGAAGATGTGGTATGAGTGCAAATGAGACAACTCTTTCATCCAGGTCACAATTTGTAAAAGTAAGTTATTATAGGTCAAAGTGCGGTCTTCAACACAGAGCCTATAAAAAAAGGAGAATCGAAAAACAACTCTAAACCACATCAACAAATTACAACCACTGAACATCAGGGTCCTGACTGAGGAAAAGTTCAAACAAATGCAGCGGGTTTAAACATTTTAATAGGCACCAACCTTCACCCTTACATAAACAAAAGTGTAACATAACAACATAGAAAGACACACTGTAAAATATAAACTGAAATGGTTTAAATCAATCAAGACATATTAACAAAACACAAGTGAACATAAACTGAACGAATAATTTGATCTATGACAAAATTTAAAATCAAAATTAATAAAACAAGGGGGCAAGATGTAAAACAATATCAGAAAGACAACCATAACCTTAGAACAAATGCCGCCTAATGAAATAACATACACACGTAAATAAGAATAATTTTGTTGTAAGGTATACACGGAGTATATTATTAAATAACTACAGTGTTAACTTTTTTAATTTCATTTCAAAATAAATTTACATTTGTTACCTTGAAGTGGAACTATCCAAATATGAGTTCCCTTTTATTAGCAGCAATATCAAATGAATGGTGCTGCTTCCATGGGTCTTATACATTTTTTTATGATTAATTATTTTACCCTTTCCACTTGCTATAAAGTGTAAGAGTTCATATGTCGACGTAACACATACATAATAATTGGAAAGTTACTACCATTGCACAACAATGCAGAAACTAAAAGATTATTTAGAAATAATAAAAGTCGGAGTTAAAAATCATACAACTATCCATAAACCAACTGACAGAAGAACGAACACTTGTACAATTACAGGTCATCCATCAACAATTCATATGACTGGTTCGGGTTAAAAAATAAATCACACTACTTTTAACAATACGCGAAAAGCGAAAGTAAATTGTAAATAGATTTGTACCTGAGCCTGAAGTCGACAAGAAATGAACTTTCAAGGTTGTGATAATCTACTCTTTACCCACACCTGAAATAAGCTAATTGTCTGCTTACAAAATGCTTTGTTAAATGAATGTGACCGTCTCCAGCCTGAAATGTATGACACACTGAACGTTTCGGCATATTTCTGGTGAGTAAATGAAACTGCGTCCTCCAAACGACTGTTTACCCTACGTTTGTGTTTATTATCATGACTTTCGATGTAAAAATCCGAGACGTTCCGAAATCCTGTATTGGCCGGATCAGAACTCGGCCAATACAAAAAAAAATCAATATTGGCCAAGTTATTCTGTATTGGCCAAGTTGACACTTTTGTATTGCATATACATTTTTCATCATATTAAGTCCAATTACAGAGTAGTTAATTAATATAAGATCTTTATTTTATCATTGCATACACATTTAAGTAATCATAACATCTGGTTACTGAGGACAGTTGATTTTTTTATTAACTGGGATCAAGATGATGTAGCCATACAGGTATGCATCAGAAAATGAGGGAAAAGAAATAAACATTCCATTCGTTGTTGCCACAAATCATTTTATGATGTAATCAAAATATAGCGAATACTCAAATAAGTGATTTATATTCTTTTTCGTAGTTCAAGAATATGACAGACAATTATCAATTGTTCAGTTATTTATAAAAGGACGAAACATTTCCGTATATAATTATCATCATTTCGAATACACCTTGTATTATCCTTTGGTTTTTTTTTGTGGATAAAAAACCTTTATATTATCATTTATCCTTTACCCAAACAACCAATTAGGCATATTTATATCTTTAACGTATGTGTAATTATTTAAACTGGTGGCGTACGCCAAGAGTCATCCTTAGTACAAATCTTGTTGAGACTATTATGATATTTTTTTTATATTTTAACAGTACAAACACAAATAAGTAATCCTAAATCATGGTTAATTGAGGGCAGTTGATTCCTTATGATATGTGATCAAGGTGATGTAGCAATACATACATGCATCAGTAAGTAGTAATAAACATATCAATTATAGGAAAAGCAATTCTTAATTGCAACAAACGATGATGTGATGTCATGAGGATTAAAGATAGTAATGATAGCCACTGCTGGTGGAGTTTTTATTCCCCGAGTGTATCACCAACCCAGCAGTCATGAAATATCATTGATATGGTCATAATTATGAATTAAAAATTTTAGTAAAATCATAAAAATACTGAACTCCGAGGAAAATTCAAAACGGAAAATCCCCAATCAAATAGCAATATTCCTGACTTGGTACAGGCTTTAACTGTTTACAAAACTTTGAATTTTGAAATACTTAACCATTTCTACCTCAGGAATTGATTAACTTGGCTTTATTTGGCAATACTTTTAGGAATTTTTTATCCTCAATGCTCTTCAACTTCGTACTTTATTTGGGCTTTTTAACTTTTTTGAATCGAGCGTCACTGATGCGTCTTTTAATAGACAAAACGCGCGTCTTGCGCAAATAAAAAGTTTCAATTCTGGTATCTATGATGAGTTTATTTATAATCATTTTGTAGTTCATGAACATGACTTACAATCTATTATCAATTGTTCATATAATTATAATAGAAAATAATGTTTCCGTATATATTGTCATTGATTTAGAATACACCTTGTATTATCCCTGATATTATTGTGATTAAAACCTTTATGTTATCCTTTATCCTTATTCAAACAAACATAGACATTTTTAGAATCATTTCATATAAAAGAAACATATTCATGTATTTATCAGTAAGTTATTGAAAACAAGTAAAAAAAAACCTAGTATCAAAAAATTATAATCAAGTATCAACCTGAATATTTTCACTAAAGTGAGCAATACTTCGAAACATACTTTAAAAATGTTCGTAAACTATTTCTTATAATTATTTCACATATATCCTTAGCATTATGAAGAAAGATAAGGTATAATACATGTTATATTTGATAAGGTAACATTTTTTGTACAATATCATATTGAATTCATAATAAATAAATATTATTAACTTACCATTACCATTCACACATTTTATATTTATCACAATTAGAACTATCCAGAATTTGTCAATCATTATAATCTCCTTTATAACTTACAGCCACAAAACATGGAAGAATATCTTGAACATGTTAAATGAAATAAAAGTCAAACAGGTCAAGTCGATTGTTCATGATTTCGTGTTTACAAAGGATTACACATAAGGAAGTTGAATAACTTTACAGTGGTTTCTCAGGTATGCTACATATTTTCTTAACTAAATCTACTTGTTAAATTGCAATTGGTAACGATGATATCATTTCAGTTTACTCAAAACAAAGTTACCTTTTCAATCACGTGGATATATTAATAAGTGTATACTGTAAAATACTTCGATCATTCGTCTACCTTACATAATCTTGCTAGACACCTTTACTCATATATCATATATATAAATGCATTCCGGAGCAGTATGATCTTCCTGTAAACCGGATTTTGCGTATTTTAGAGTCTTTGCTTTTAAGTAAGAAGCAACAATCGGTCATGCAGATCAGAATAACAAAACACATCTTATCAACGACGAACTAAATAGATATTTTACTACTATGTATGCATAACATTTTGTGTGTGAGAATCATAAGAAAGGTGAACCGATGGTACCAAATTTGCATTTGTTAATTTAAACGTATGGACGATTTACCTGTTTTCTTTTTGTCAGTTTCAAATGCTTTTTTCATGTATAAAATACCCTCCGATTGTCGGTTCAGTGGATAACAAAACTTTACATCAGAAGAGATGATTTTAGCTTCCAAATTGTATCCATTAATCAATATTTCAGCAGCGCATGCATAGAGTTTAATCTCCAAATTGATATAATATTCCTAGCATGATGTCTATTGCTGCTTACAATTACAAAAAGGATGAAGTTAAAATCATCCCATCAAAAATATGAAACGGACGCAAACATGTATTGAGCATTGTGAGATATCTGTTTCACAAACGAGAATCGATATGTTCTAATACATGTAAATGTCGTCACCAAAAATACAGTCATCTTTTCCTAGAATTTAAAATCACCTTAGTAGACAAATCACCACGTTTATACTCCCTTTAGAAAAAAAAACGTCTGGCATCAGATGTAGAGCAGTACCTTTTTATCTTTTCAAAGCACATCGGATCGCCCCTGTTTTTTAAAACAAATGGGGTTTGTATTGCTATTGCTTTAATTGTGAGTGTTATGCTTTGTGCTTTTTAATTTATTCAATATATGTGTTGTTTATACCATTAACAGTCTTGTCGTTCCCCTGTCACGAAAAACGCGTGAATTTGTTTGATTCAAATTGTACATTCGAACATGTTGTATGGTAGGAATATTTAAATGACAGACGGTTTAGAAAATAGATGTCAAATAAATAGGAGTAGCAATCCGTTATTGCGTTTTGCCTTGTCATTTGATATAACTTCACATCTTTTGCTTTTCACATTAACATTTAGAACTTACGAAAGAAAGCCCTGGCCACTATCTTTTCTTTAATATAGATTAGAAATAGGACATATACAAAAACATTCACACTAGCCTCATCACTGGCCTTGTTGAAGTTAAAAAAACGATGCCAGTGTGGAATATGACATTATGTCAAATGAGTATCTTACAACATGTATAATGAGTTTGCTAAGAGAAATAGCAGTCAAAAGTTTTATAGTATTTTATTTATGTTTCTTTTAAAAGTAATTAAACTAAATGTATATTCATATACTGTTCTAAAATGGGGCTGGGATCTTGTCCAATAGACGTCTACAAAAGCTCATTCATTTTAAAAGATGAACCTTTCGTTCACAAAACAGCTGATATATACACAAAATACGAATATACCAGTTTTTCGATTACAGCTACTTCGACAACATCATATTTAGTATCAATCTTGATCATGCTTCTTCAAAATTGTTTTGGTAAACTTTACTATAACTATAACCCCTTAATGCATGTCCTATGTGAAAATATGATTGTGCTTTGATGTGTATAATTCTCTGCTTTCTACAGAACTTTCTGGAATCAATTATCCTGTTGATCAGCAATGCTGGCTGTGTTTAAACTATAGATCAACTGTCAATGAGTAAATGACCAAAATACCTTAGATATATCTTTGGCAACTTATTAAAATAATTGACCCCAACATAATAAGCAGTTGAAAAATGATTATTACAAATATGTTATCCTAAGGGCAGTTATAATGTAATATTGTTAAAAATATTCAAAAGACCATGATTTTATCATGTTAAGTTATCATTTATCCTTTGTACAGATAATAAGTATGTTTTAGTCAAACTTCGTACAAATCTGTACAAGTATTTTTTCACAAATTACAATATGAACAAAGGTAACGTACACATTAAAATACACAATTAAACTGGTATAATTTTTTTGGACAGATTAGAATGTCTTTTATTATTTGTGTTTGCAGGGCTCTCATAAGCGAGCGCGTTTGATGACTTGTTTAGAAGGAATGCGCATCTGACGTATTTTAATGTTAACCCTTGTATTTTTCATGAGTAAATAATTACATGTGATGGCAGACCGACTGGTTTGGTTCAGGCAAAACGTATGAAAAATAACAAGCAACGTGCGTCCGGTGTATTTACGTATACACCTTGTTGTGTATAGATAAATGTGGAACATGCAAGAATAAGCATTATAATCAATAGAGATGAGTTTGTTCTTCGTGATAAATAAACACGAGTTAACCGCTGCAAATATATATATTCTCACAAGGTGATGTGTACAGTTGGAAGGTTATTTGTTTCGTAGGTATTAAAACATTGAAATATGTAATAATGATAAGCATATCAAATAATAATGTCATATATGCTTTTCATTGAATAATCACATATACGAGTGGTGTCTTGTGAACTGCTGTGTACATGTGTCGTATTGCATTTTTATATAAACCTGGACCAACTGTTGTCTGACTTATAGAACACTTTCGATTTTATTTAAAATCTGGTATCTAATTTTTTCATGTATCGACATGTTGGTAAAATATAATATAATTTTAATTTTTTGAGTAAATAACATATCATTTCAACAAAAAAGAGCTAATTTCGGTTGCATTCAGTCAGACAACGGAAACATATATGAGTAACCGTTGATGATATCAATAGGGATATTATTTCGATTTTGTATTTCCCGGTTTCTCAATTTCATGTAAATCGTCATGAACTGGTGCAATAGATTCATCAATGTCACGAGTATGGTTTGATGTTGATGTTGCTGTTGCACTTTTATGTTTTGCGCCGTCCAGGTCCTCGTATGTTATCGTTGAAAAGTTTACACGGCTAGTGTTCTCGTAATCATGAGTATTCGACTCTGTAAAAATAGTTCATACACCACAGAATATACATTTGCAGTATCGTAAGCTCAACAGACAAACATATGCGGATAGTTGTCTCACTGTCAATGAAACCATTAAATTTGTCTTGAAATGCATTAATTATTTGACAAAACTTTCAATATACGACACCACCTGAAAACATACGTGGGACTCCAAAGTGCGATAGGAACGCTAAAGTACGATAGTCACGCTTAAGTGCGATGGTCTGCGCTAAAGTGCGATGCCTCCATACGCTAAAGTCCGATGGTCCGCGAAAGTATAGACGTAAGAAACGTAGTTCGATTATGACGTTAACAGTCGTTTATACAAACCACAAATGTACATGCCGGAAGATAACATAGGAATATTTGATTAACAACTTTTAAACCAAATGTCCGTGACTTAATTAATTTAAACAAGAGACATATATATACCGTGCTTTGTCGGCTGAAGCAATGTGGTTTTTTTTCGGGTGCTGGAAGAAGGACTTTTATCCTGCAGTCAACCATTTAACTATATAGATACAAAATATTATACGCATAAGTATCCTGTATCCTGCTTCTATTGGAAGCAAACGAATACATGTAATCATTGTTTACGTTGCAGTTTACTTTGCGGTTCCCTTTAAAATATTGAAAAGTAAAGTCGGTAAAAAAAAAAGGTTCATGTTTTCAAGCGTAAATTATAAACTGTCGGATAAAACATTAGCGTGCACATAGTAGGAAAATGTAACATGTATTTGTATTCGCTACGAAAAAAGAGAAAGCTCGGCGAATTCTCGCATTTACGTTAAAGCTTATACAAGTAAATGTTACATATTCCGACAATGAACGAATTTTATATTTGTAATTTATATTTACAATGACGTCTGTAAAGGAGGTGTTCACATTAGTGAACGGCAAGCTACACCAATCATCCAAATTGCCCGAATTGTTTAAAATTCATTTTATAGGAAATAAAGTATTTTGTGACACCAAAATTACCTTTTAAGCAATTATTACGTAGTCGGGCTTCTAAATTTAGAAACAATCACTTATGTCTATCTGTAAATTATAAAGCCTATCACATATGTTATACCTTAGCATACTAGCTTTTGCAAAAAGACTAATTTTTAACATCCATGTACTTTCACGTTTTAAGCCCTCGAACCTTACCCTATTGGTCCATTGCACTTTAGCGTGATATACCATCGTACTTTAGCAAACAACCAACCATCGCACTTTAGCGTGAGACACCATCGTACTATAGCGCAGATCATCGCACTTTAGCGTGACCATCGCACTTTAGAGTACCATCGCACTTTAGAGTCCTACACATATACTTAAGGTAGTTCGGGGGTTTAAATTTTCGCACCGTCTGCGCATGAAGTTGAGCAATGATATCGTTGGTCATGCTTATTGTCGTAATTTGCCTTACAATAACATTTGATTATTAAAATAATCCTTTTTATTTATTTACCTTGAGGAAGAGTTGAATAATTAAAAACTGCAATTTCAATACTCAATTAAGTTTATTTTTTGCAATTTCCATTGTTGAAAATGTTTTTTCGTTCTACAAATATGGAACATGCTTCTTGAAGTCGGAGAAGAGAGACAGACAATTATAATTCATAATAATGGAACACGTGAACTGCTTTTCCTGAATAATGTAACGCAGATCGAAAATTATATAACGATCTTCATTTTGGTAGCTTATGAAGCAGTTTATCCCTTGTCTTACACTAGAAAAGGCTCGGCAAATATGAAAGATTGATGTAAACAAATCATAAAAAGGGGAAAAACTGTTAAGTTAGTACTAATGAATTGAATCCAAGTGCTCAACGAGCGATTCACGGCCCCTGAAAATTATTTGCAAGCGTAAAATTAGCGGAAACTATTTCACAACAAAACAATGACCTCCCTCCCCTTTTTTTTCAGGCTGAAATATACTTGTATCCATAGGCATAGCTTATGGAAGTTTGCTCACGTAATTTATTTGAAAATTTGTGGAACTTAGAGTTCAGATGTGTATACATCTCCATAGAGTAGGACCATTTGGGTTTCATGGAGAAAAGGTCATGAAAGTAGGAATGTTTCGCAAACAGAATTTTCTTGTTGTAAATCTGGAATATTGGAATGTGGGTGATTTTGCCCCGATTCCAGTTGTCACATTTTTAGTTAAGCATGCACACTGTTACAATTTAGAACATTTCCCCTCTAGGCTGTATAAATTTTTTTTAAATATGAATGATTTCACAAAACTACCTTTCCTTACTGATGGTCTGCATGTAGGGTCCTTCATTTCTTTCCTCTCTAATTCTTTATACCATTTATCTCTATTTTTTATTTTGTTTTTTCCATTTTTTCTGTATTTCTTATAATTTAACACCCTATTATTTCTCATTGTTATGTCTTTTTTCTTAATATCTTTATTTATCATGTTTATTGTGCACATTACATGCATTATTCTCTATTCTTTAAAGCTATCCAGACCCTCCTATTTGATCCTGCAGAACCTCCATGTTAGAAAAACAAAACGTTTACTTCCTAACATGCTAACAGGAAAACCTGTCTTGTCATATATTTTTTTTTAATTTTAAAGCTTATTAGGCCTCTGTTCATAAATTAATAATCCTTTGAAGTTTTAATTAGTTCTTACAAATGGAAATTGAAAGCGACATGTTGATGACATTTAAACTAAAGTAATGGCTTAGTCCGTGTTTTACCATGGGAAACCCCTAAAATAAACCTTTGTTTCTGCAGATAGTACCTAATTACCCTTCCAAATTTCAATAAAATCCCTTGGAAATTTTTAAAGATATGTTGATATCAAACTTCTTCATTCGTAAAAGTTGCTTTTTTTTCTGAACTGTTACTTTTAGTCTGTTTCCATGGTAAGTCAATCATAACAAATAAAAAAAAATTCTTGTATTGCCAGTAAGCCCCGAATTTCATTCGAATTTTATAAAATAAAGACATCAAGCTTTTCAGTATGAAAAACTTAGCAACTTCTGTCATTTTTTTTTGCTGTAAAAATTCAATCAAAGTGGTTTTATGTCCATTTTCCCTATATTCAACCTTTTTGCACTCATTTTCAGAGGTAAAAAAAACTCTTGGATGGCCGGTAACCCCCAAATTTTATTCCAATTTCATAAAATAGAGACATCAAGCTTTTTAGTATGGAAAAATGAGCAACTTCTGTCATTTTTTTTTGCTGTGAAAATTCAATCAAAGAGGTTTAAAATGTCCATTTTCTTTTTATTTAGCCTATTTGCACCCATTTTCAGAGGTCAAAAAATCTCTTGAATGGCCGGTGACCCCCAAATTTTATTCCTATTTCATAAAATAGACATAAAGCTTTTCAATATAAAAAAATGAGCAACTTCTGTCATTTTTTTGTTCTGTGAAAATTCAATCAAAGAGGTTTTATGTCCATTATCCCTATATTTAGCTTTTCTGCACTCAATTTCAGAGGTCAAAAAATCTCTTGGATGGCTGGTGACCCTCAAATTTTATTTCAATTTTATAAAATAAAGACATCAAGCTTTTCAGTATGAAAAACTAAGCAACTTCTGTAATATGTTTTTGCTGTGAAAATTCAATCAAAGTGGTTTTATGTCCATTTTCCCTATATTTAACGTTTTTGCACTCATTTTTAGAGGTAAACAAATCTCTTGGACGGCCGGTAACCCCCAAATTTTATATCTTCTTTTTTTAAATAATTGTATTGTACATAATTGATATCTTTGCAAATACAAATATTGTGTTAAAAAATAATATTTTATATAGGTAATATACAAGCAATATTTAGGTGTCTGAGGCTTATTTTCACCAAAAATCCCAGGAGTAAAAATACTTGTTAGTCAAAAGCATTTCAGTATAACTTAACGCAATTTAACTATAGTAAGATTTTTTGCGAAAATATTTGTTGAAATATAACTCTGTTGATGGTCATAACTTGATATGCCATAAATGTTAAATTGCAGAAAAATATATAATCTTTGTTAGAAAATATGAGATAGTAGCAATATACCAACTTCACCTGCATATGGGATATACATTTCTCAACTTATTCGGTATTCAAGAGCTTGCAGCTCCTACTCAGACTTTGTAAAACGTCACCAGTGTCTGAGCAGAAAGTTGATGAACCAGGGGTATGTCAAAGAACGTCTCATCCTTTTTCTAAAAAAGTTCATCGGAAGGTACCAAGAACTTGTTGATAAATATTCCGCATTAACTTCACAAATAATACACGATGGTCTTGAAGTATAGATTTTGCGTACTGAAGTTGTTTATCATCTTAATAACGTGTTATAGTATTCTTTTATCTATCATTATTAATATTACTTTTACTGTTAAGTCTGTTTTTTGAAGTATCCATTTGACGTGACTCTGTGCTGATGTATCCCGTCATACTTTGAACGACAGAGTTATTTTATTTATTAATATTACTTTTACTGTTGAGTCTGTTTTTTGTGATATACATTTGACGTGACTCTGTACTTATGTATATCGTCATACTTTGTACCACACAATTATTTTATTTTACTTATCAATATTACTTTTACTGTTAAGTCTGCTTTTTTTGTTATATCCATTTTACGTGACTCTGTATTTATGTGTCCCCTCATACTTTGAACGACAAAATTATTTTATGTCTACCTGTGCGAATTTCAAACGCGCGATTTTACGCCATTACTTAAAACCTTCCATCCTTTATGGGTGGATTTTACAAAGATAAATAAAATCGTATAATATAAGCAAACTGAGGATGTTAAATTTGATGTATGCCTTTTTATGCTTTTTCGTTACATTTTTTTGTTTTTATAGTGATTAAGATGATAACACAATGTTGACTGCTGTACACCTATTTTTGACATTTTTACCTATTGTGTCTGTTTGTTTTGTTCACGCATCGTTGTCAATATAATGGAATTTGGTGCGACTGTCATACAAGTGAGAGGTTTAGCTAGCTATAAAACCAGGTTCAATCCACCATTTTCTACATTAGAAAATGCCTGTACCAAGTCAGGAATATGACAGTTGTTATCCATTCGTTTGATGTGTTTGTTTTTTTGATTTTGCCATTTGATTGGGGACTTTCCTTTTTGAATTTTCCTCGGAGTTCAGTATTTTTGTGATTTTACTTTATGCTATTCCTATTTCTAATGTTTTCACACATTTTATTTACTCACTACATGTAACTACGGGGCTTTTAATAACCTTGACTTCCCATGAGGGTTATTTTCTAACAATGCACATAATTGTATTTATACTTGCATCCTGCTGTTTTTTTTTTTTTTTTTGTGAACACATGGTCGTTGATAGTATGTATGCCTTTTTAAATGTTGAAATTATTCTCCATTGCACATTTGTTCATTTTGCTTGGACTATCTCAACATGTCAATCATTACTTACATTGTATATTGTTATTAAAGAGATGTATGAAATCAAAAATTAAACTATTCAGAATTTTAAATGTTTTCTTTATATTCGTTATAATACATAGTCATCTTTCTTAAGTAGTTTCGATGATGTTCTTTAATAACTGAATATCATGATTTTAATGAAAACCAATATCTTTCAACGGGCAACTAACAATAAAATGTCACATTTTGAAACAGTCCTCAAGACAAACATAGCTAGCTCTAAATAGTGATACTTGTTAAATTTAAATGTGAAATGCAATTATACTTTTTTTGTTCTAAATGTTCATGATGTTATTATTCTAAGTTTTCACATGACTTTTTATAAAGGTCACATGGGTTGTTTTTGCTGATTTGTTGAGTGTTTGTAAGGAATGTGATATTTTTTCATGTTAAAAAGCACATCAGTGAGAAAATTGTTTTGCTTTTAGACATTTATTAATCTTTGTGTACATTTATTAACTTTTAGTTCGTACTTCAAGAATTAATATACATATTAAAATATTGATGACATCACTAAACAATGGTTGTAGTTATTATATACTGATCCAAGGTAGATTGTGGACAATAGTGTAAAAGAATATATTCCACACTGAATTCATTAAGTATGGGAAGGTAAATACCAGTTCAATTTCTTAAAGGGCTCTTTTCAATCTGAATAAAATACCTTTCTAAGAAGAAGGTTTGAAAAGAGCACTCATACTACAACCTGCAAAACATAACATAAGACAACAACAATGGAATCAGTTTTCTGATTTTATAAGAAAAAAGTAAAGCAGTATACTTTTTTTTATCAATATCAAAATGTAAAATAATAACGAGAACAAACGGAAAAAGAAAGTTCTCTAATGACATTGAAAAAAATTAAATGATTTATGATGTGTTTGGTCATTAGTCGTTCTATCAAACATGTCAAAATTCACAATAAACTGTAGTAAATTAAATTACAGCTACAATTATATATACTATTTTTACTTGAACTAGCACTAATGGAGGAAACCGTCTGTCGAATCCGTATTGGAGTTATTGCACTTTAATGACGAGTTTTACCACCTTATAGGATAAAAATCATAAAATATAAATAGACACTTTAAATCACAACAATGATCAACACGGCAAGATATAATTGCAATTCAAAATTTGCCGATATAGTTAGTAGATTGTCACTCTTTAAAGGAGTGATTTTCCTTAAAAGAGGATATTTTAACCTCTTGTGTTCTGAACAAAAACTAAAGAAGATAGAGAGAAACAAAACAGACTAAATGATCTGCAATACAAGATCAACAAAACAGATTTTTGTCATAATTCTTTTCTCGTCTACAATGTTTGGGAGTGTCCTTTGTTGAATATGCACATAGACCAAGGTGAGTGACACAAGCTCTTTATATATATATAAATATATACCATGAAGTGATGTTGGGATTAAACTGGACAAGAAGCAAATAGTGCATTGAATAAATAGCAAACTAATAATTTGTAAGAACGATCATACAACTGGATAGCTGTTAATACCTTGAATAATTATTCATTTGAAATAGCAATTTGGAATTATAAGAATTCAAAGTCTTAGTGCATATATTTGTAGTGCATCATACATGTATCTGAATTTAATTAGTGCCTTGGATAAATATTCATTTGAAATAGCAATTTGGAATGACAAGATTTTATAGATTCAGTGAATATTTATATTTTAGTACACGATCACCAAACTGGCATTTTATTATGGTCAAGCATATTAACAATACTTCAAAGTATCAATTTATTTATATGACCATTGATCACAGCTGCTTTTGCTATTAAACAAAATTTAGACAACAATAATCATTTAATTACATGTACATGTTATTATATTCACGATATTGTAGTCTTGTATAATATAAAATAAGAAGATGTGATATGATTGCAAGTGAGATAACTATCAACCAGAGACCAAATGAGATAGATGTTACATGTAGCAACTTAATGTCGTCACTGTACAGTCCTCAACATTGTTAAAGGATGAGTAAAACTGATACTGCATATATATAGCAAGCTATTAAAGGACAGACTTTAAAAAAAACGTAAAACAATTCAAAACTGAAACCCAACAGCCTAGTTTATGTACAATATGTATAAAAAAAACAAATATGATGTTGCAACATGTGCAACGAAAAACAACCGCTGAAAACTTGCCTATCAAATTTAAGTAAGGGTGATTGTAAGTTAGATTCTTATTCTAGACTTAAAATTAGTATTTGCTACTGCTCAGTATACATGACAAAGCACATAGCATTCAGGAAAAGAGTTGAATGTCTTTCAGCAAACTCTCTCTTTTTAAGGTAGCATGCTTAAAATCTAGTTCAACCTAGATCGGTCTACTACAAATTAAAGCAGGTTTCTTACATACATGTATAAAAATGGTGTCCTTAATATGCATAGTGTTTTCCATTGACGTAAAGCGACCTTTATTCATTGGATAAGTAAAAAAAACATGTGAATACCAGTGTTAATAGAGGTCACCAGCTGGAGTAGAAGTCACATTTAAAAAAAAAAGTTCAGTAAAGGCTATGCTACAACACCAGTAATTCATAGATGGTAATAGTATGTTCCATTATATGACCGGATTGAAGAAGTCCAAAACATTCTTGTAGTCTGGATGGGAGCTCCTTGAACATGTTAATTTCTGTATTCTTTAAATTTGTAGACCATTTTTCATCATCTTTGAAAAAAGTGTTAATTCAGTTGAATTATTTTCAAAATCATTTTACTATTAAATTCTATTATACACCCGCTTTAAAAAAGTGGGGGTATACTGTTTCACCTCTGTCTGTCCGTCAGTCCGTTCCATGAATATTTTTCGTAGCATCTTTCTCAGGAACTTCAATACAAGGATTTCTGAAATTTGGTTTCAGGGTTTATATAAGTCCAGCTATACGATGTATACCGTGTGATGTGTTTTCAGATTCATCACTCAACAACTTTCTGTTTACCGTCAACTATTTTGAAGGGAGTATCATGAGTGAGCAGTAGCTTACAGTTTCACTTGTTATGCCCCTGCAGTAGTGGTGGTGGCATTAAGTTTTACCCTTGTCCGTCTGTACGTATGTATGTCCCAAAATTGGTTTCTGTTCTCTAACTTTAGTTTGCCTCAACCAAATGTTACTAAACTTATAAATAATGCTTATTACTACATAACACAGATCAAGTGTGAATTTTGGTAGCGTTACTTTTACCGTTGTAGAGTTATGGCCATTTACAAATGGAAAAATTGGTGAATTTTTCATTTCCGTTCTTTAACTTTAGTTTGCCTCAACCAAATGTTATGAAACGTATACACAATGCTTATTACTATAAAACACAGATCAAGTTTGAATTGTTGGGGGTTCACTTTTACCGTTCTAGAGTCATGCTCCTTTTCAATTGGAAAAATTGCTGAATTTTTCGTTTCCGTTCCCTCATTTTAGTTTGCCGCAACCAAATGTTATGAAACTTGTACACAGTGCTTATAACAATAAAACACAGATCAAGTTTGAATTTTGGTGGCGTCACCTTTACCGTTCTAGAGTTATTGCTCCTTCACAAATGGAAAAAATGCTTAATTTTTCGTTTCCGTTCTCTAACTTTAGTTTGCCTCAACCAAATGTTATGAAACTTATGCACAATGCTTATTTCCACAAAACTCAGATCAAGTACAAATTTGGGTAGCATCACTTTTACAGTTCTTGAGTTATATCCCTTTATAATGTTATATGCAAGTTGGGGCATCATCTGTGTCCCATGGACACATTTCCAATTTATTTAATTAGTTATACAAGTGTATGATTTATTTATTCTGTACTTCATTCATTTCTGTAATCAGTATTGTAATTTTTATTTACAGCCGTTATTCTTTATCTTTTGGCACCCCATTATTCTCTATTCTTTATATTTTTTTTGCCATTATTCTAGATTGATTATACCCCATCCAGACCTACATTACTGCGGATTCTTATATTTTGGCAAATTCACTTCAGGAAAAATTGCATTCTTGTGGATATTTAATTTAGTGGGTTTGACAAAGTCTAAATACAATTCCTTAGAAAATGTGTACTTCGTTGAACATTTAATTTTGTGATTTATCTATTACAGCGAAATCCAATATTTGGTATCCCAAACACTAATGAATCCAAAGAAGCAGACATCCACCCATCAACCAAGAATTAACAAATGTCTTAAGGTCAACATATACTTATAAAAAAGTTTTTTTTGAATTTTAACTAGAGAAAAAAAAAAACAAATTAAGATGTGGTAGAGTTGCCAATGAGACAAAGACCCACCAGAGACTACTAGATGACCTAGAAGATAAACAACAGGTCACCCTACGGCCTACAGCAATGAGTAAAACCAAGAATGTAAACATAAATCCTTGGCAAAACCTAAACAGCATATTTTCTCCAAAGGAAAATTGGATCACAAAGATTGAACTTCCCAGACTGTAATTTTGTAAAATAACCTATTTCATCTCGATTATAATTCATTGCATGCACTGTGTTTCTTATTTTAGTCTCATAGACATTCACACGATATATAGACCTTTCAATTTGCATATGTAGTGAATAACATATCCGTTTTCAACGTACTTTACCGGTCCATGTAACCACGTTCCTCCTTGCTCTTTACCGACGACGAACACCTAAAAATACAATTGCATGTACCATGAAACGTTTTTGGTGTTATTTATGCATGTATGCATATATTTCTAATCATATACAAATATGTTGTTTATATCTGTTTCCTTGTCAACCATGTCAACAGAAACCACTTATAACTACAACAAACACATTTCCGGGAGACGGATTTATAAAAGTTTTTTCCAAAGTTGTTTCCGAATCCCATATTTGAATTTCATGTACCATTGTACTACTTAATTGTTATAAGTTTCCTTAATTGATACTGTTTGAACTAAACGCATTTAAGTTGTCGCAAAATTTATATTTACTACAGTTATGCCGTCGACTGGTTAAGTCCTTCGGTCATCGGATGTCAAAAGCAAAACTAATGAAATCAATTATCAGGATTTAAGTTATTTTTTGTAAATAATTTGTGAAAGGGAACCCCCACGGGCTACGATTACCGACAAAGAGTAACAATAAGAAATAATTATTGTTACTTCCGAGACAAGTTGCCGAAAGGTTTTTAAGGACAGGGACCTGCTTTCCCACGGAAATTGCAGGAAACAATAATATCGTTTAAATACAAATATATGATTTGGATTTGGACATCATTCATAAAACATCACATTTTTTTCTGGTTCAATAATCACAATTTACAAAAATACCGTTACAGATCCAAACACGTGCCAAACTGCCCCTTTTAAATTTGATTCTACAACTTTTAAAGAGAAGAAAGGCGAAGGATACCAAATGGACAGTCAAACTCATAAGTCGAAAATAAACTGACAACGCCATGATTAAAAAGGAAAAAGACAAACAACAGAACACAAAATTAACCTAGAAAACCAAAGACTGAGCAACACAAATTCAAAACCCCACCAAAAACTTGGAGTGATCTCAGGTGCTCCGGAAGGGTAAGCAAATCCTGCTTCACATGTGGCACCCGTCGTACTGCTCATTCAAGTTCAAACCCGGTGATATGTCTAATCCTGTAGGTCATATATATGTGAAACAGATATTCCATAACTGTCAACCAACTCGTGATGGCGTCCGTAAAATGTATAAGATACGCAATTATTTCTTGATTATATTGAATTTTGAACATTTACTCAAAAGCTACATTCAATTCACAAGTGTGCGATGCATTTAAAGTTGTTTTAGTTAATAGTGCATTTTAGATGCACCTGAATATCACCCTTCCAGTCTTAGTAGGTCGTAGAAGTTCAAGTAGTCTGGCATCCTGGTCATACTCCTTTTTGCGTCGGTACGAATCAAATCGACATGTAACCGACTTTATGTGACAATTTAAAAAATTCCAAACAAGGTAAAATGGTCCGTTTGCTGTTTACATGTAACAGATCGGTATACTATAGTTTGGCATTTCTATGAGTTACACGTCAGTATGACAGCAACCAAACGACAGAAAACAACCAAAAGACATCTTGAGAGCAGCATAGAGTATTCAACAAAAGACCGGAGTATTAAACATGATCATGATGATAGAATATAGCAAGCTCTTAATTGTCCAAAGTTTATCAAAAAAAATCAAACCAACATGTTAATAATTTCATGCGTATTAATGTCATTATCAAATTGTGAATAAGTCAAACAAAAACAATCAAAAATCTGCATGAGACGATGGTCAGTTTCTTTCTTTGAGACAGATTTACGTCTATTAAATCACTCACAAGAGTTTTTGTGTCGGACATATATTTGTATCCATTCAAGCACGGTATTTTAAAAATAAGGAGATGTGGTATGATTATCAATGAGACACCTATCCACCTCATGATCAGTTCATAGGATAAAAAGTGGATTTAAACAATTATAGGCAACTGTGCGGCCTTCAACAATGAGAAAAAAACATATGAGAGGCCCCAAAATGAAAAATATGAATAAATAAATTGAGAAAAACAATTTACCAAACACAAATATGACAGACATGAACCAACAACTACCGAACTACAGGCGGAGATAAACATGTTTGACTTTGGCTAGAGGTAAAGGGGGAGGGTTGAGATCTCATAAAACATGTTTAACCCCGCAGCATTTTTGCGCCTGTCCAAAGTCAGGAGCCTCTGGCCTTTGTTAGTCTTGTATGTTTTTAAATTTTAGTTCATTTATATGTTTTGGAGTTTAGGGTGACGTTCATTTGCACTGAACTAGTACACAATTTTATTTAGGGGCCAGCTGAGGACCACCTCCGGGTGCGATATTTTCTCGCTGCGTTGAAGACCCATTGGTGGCCTTCGGCTGTTGTGTGCTCTTTGGTCGGGTTGTTGTCTCTTTGACATATTCCCCTAGATAAAGATTTCTAATTTTTTTTAATCGTAACAGGCTATCAATAAATGATTTATTTTTTGTCGCGATTTTTTTTTTTTATATAAACTTAAAATTAAAATGAATGACTATTGCTTTCAATCTGACTAGTTCTTTTTCTTTCCCCCGGATAAGTTTTTTTTTTAGAAAAAAAACATGACCCCCTTTAATTGTCGGTCCCTATGAACAAATTACACGCGGAGCTCTCGTAA